>NC_045763.1:16323444-16685944 GCF_008692025.1 Phocoena sinus | reverse complement strand
TTTGCTAGGGGCTGAGGAAGCAGAGGGAGACCTAGAAGGGGGTGGCTTCGGGGAGGGGAGCCTCCCCTAGACAGGGCCAACTCTCCTAGACAGGGACTGTTCCCTCTTTCTCCTTAGAGCCAGCTAGGGTTCCTGCAGACTGCATCCCAGCCAGAGCCTGAGAACCTGTCTCCTGGGTGACCAGAGGAGGAAGCCAACACGCCCCATGCAGTAGAAACAGACAGCCCAGGTTCAAGGCTCCACCCTGGTGACCTTGGGCAAATCATTTGAGCCCTGTGGCATGGCCGGCCCCTTAATAGGCAGACATGATCTCCGCTGGCTTCCCTTATCACATGCTGAGAGGCAGATTAATATGAGACAGGGTTGAAAAGTGCACAGGAAACTCTAAAGTTCTAGATAAAGGGGGTTGGAGCAGGAACTGGAGGGGATTGAGGCCAGAGCAGAGCAGAGAAGGTGTCAGCACCAGCAGAACCGATACCAGCCCAGAATTCTCTCTCTTACCTACGCCATGCCAGCTCAGAATAAGGCATCTTGCATACTTTATCTCCCAACAACCCCATTTTAGGGAGGAGAAAACAGAGGTCCAGAGAGAACATGCAGGCGGCTTGTCAGTATAATTGGAACAAGAGCTGGGGCCTGGCACCAGAAACCAAGAATGCATTTCTTTTTCTTTTTTCTTGCATTTTTAGCAACTGATGCTGCTTCTTTATTTACAGGAGTGATATGAAGTTTCCTTTTTGACATAAATTTATGTTTTTAGAAAGTGAAGCAAAACATTGATTAAATATTATTTATTTATGTATTCAGTGGGTTAGATTATTATGGCAAAAATCATGGAGGTGGTAAATGAATCAAGTTTGGGAAACAACACTCTTGCATAAGAAATTGTGGGTGAAAGCATCCAGAACGTGGGAGGGGTTCTGTAATTGCTCACAAACTCCAAGGAAGGATTTAGGGATACGAAGAGGCTTGAGATGGTATCATCATCAGTGAGCCAGGGGTAAATCCCCAGGTATGGGAGGTCTGCCTGTCCCAGCCTGAACAGAGGCTGGGGGGCTGAGGCAACAGGGAGTTGGAAGGACCCCATTTCACCAATCATGGGCCCCCATGCCTGTCCCTGACTTCTGAGCTCCCCAAGGCTGGGGGGGATGGACACTTCTGGTTGCACCACATGGCCAGCATTGGGCCTCCTGTGTGTCGATGGTTTTTCCCCAGGTACCACCTTGGGAGTCCAGGGATTGGTTATGAGCAAGACGGATCACTACCTTGCCAGTCCTGCTACCTTCCTCCCTCACTCTCCCTACCCTGCTCCTGGGCTCTGTGCCCCAAGAATTCAACTGAGGTGGAGTCACCCAGCAGCCATTGCCTCCCCTGTTCCCTGGATGCCACCCCTCCTGGTGCTGTCAACACAGCAGGAAGGAGGCCTGAACTGGAAACCAGGAGCCCCATCTTCCAGCTCTGCTTCCTGGGTGAGCTGAGCAATCGCTTTCCCTGTCCAGGCCTAGATTTCCTCTGGCTGGCTGGACTGGGCAATCTCTAGAATTCCAGGATTCCTGGACCACTCAGCTGTGAGAAAACAGTTCATTATATTAGGTTTCTCTGCATCTACACATACCGTGTCTCTGGGAATTTGTTTCCTTCTTGAAAAAATAAGCAAATTGGACTGCGTGACCTCCAAGCTCCCTTTATTCTAAGAGCTGATGATCTCATTTGATTCTTACAACAGTTTTTTAAGGTGGACAGGGAAGGCATTTATAACCCTCATTACAGATGAGGAAACGGAAGGCCAGAGATGTTAGTCACCTAATGGTCAGGGTCAGAGCTGGGGCTTTTCCTACTCATTCATTCACTCCATGTTTATTAAATGCATGCCATGAGCCCCCTGCCTTGAGCAAGGTCTGAAGCTCACCAGGCATCAGAAACTGAGTTAGAGGTGAAAAGACCCAGGAGCTCAGAGTTTTCTCATTTCCACTAATCCTGGGGAGGTTCCTACAGGGATAAAGGCTGAGATGGAGATCACAGGGATGTTAGGTCCTCAGGGTGAAGGATGAAGGAGAAAGGATGGAGAGAGAAGAACAAAAATCCAAGGCCTATTTATGGGTGGCATCGAGGAGTCAGCTGTGACCCAGTGCTGGAGGATGGAGCACCTGAAATCTAGGGAGATATTTAAAGAGGAGGGAGTCTGGAAACCCTTTGTTTTAAGCCTTGGATTTGAGGGATCATTTTATCTTAAGCTTAAGCATAACCAAAGGTTCAACGATTTGACTCCCAGAGTCACCTCCAGCCTCTCCTTCAACTCAATAAAACAAGGACCCAAAAGCCTGAGATGGAAGGAACTAAGGGTGGTACTGCTCAGCGTTACTGAACGCTGACCTCATGTGAGGCTCTGACCTAATATGAGGCTTTGCACATATTAATCCAGCTAACCCTCACAACAACTTTTATTCCTACTTTACAGATGAGGAAACTGAGGCATATACGAGCTGTCATTTGCAGAAATGCCCGCCAGCCTGGTGCAAAGCTCTTCACAGGCGAGATCTCATTGGCTCCTCCCTGCAACACCGAGGCAGCATCATTAATGTCATCCTTGCTTTTCTTTTCTTTTTTTTTATTAATTTATTTTATTAATTTCATTTTTGGCTGCGTTGGGTCTTTGTTGCTGTATGCAGGCTTTCTCTAGTTGCGGCGAGCAGGGGCTACTCTTCTTGTGGTGCACGGGCTCTGGGCACGCAGGCTTCCGTAGTTGTGGCGCGCGGGCTCAATAGTTGTGGCTCACGGGCTCTAGAGCGCACGTTCCGTAGTTGTGGCGCACGGGCTTAGTTGCTCCTCGGCATGTGGGATCTTCCTGGACCAGGGCTCGAACCCCTGTCCCCTGCATTGGCAGGCGGATCCTTAACCACTGTGCCGCCGGGGAAGCCCTCATCCTCGCTTTTCAAATGAGAAAGCTCTCGGCTCAGAGAGACTTAACAACTTTATTCACTCAACAAATATCTATTGGATGCCTGCTCAGTGGCAGGCACCGTGCTAGGATCCGGGGACACAAGTGAACAAGATAAAGATTTCTGTCCTCATGGAACTGACATTCTAGTTAAGGAAGACAGATAAACAATAAACATTATAATTAAGTAAATTATATAGTAAATGAGAAGATGTTAAGGGAATGAGTAAAGACCGAGCACAGATATAGGGGGAGGAGGAGTGCCAAGGGGGCCAGATGGTGGCATTAAATAGAGTGTTCAGGGGAGAGAAGATGGGATCAGAGTGAAGATGGAAGCCGAGAGAGGGCCTGCCTGAGACCACCCAGACAGTCAGGGAAGAACCCAGGCCACCCATGGCTAAAGCCTGTGCTTTGAGCAGTATACAACATGCTCTCCCAGGACCACCTCTAACCCCCAAGCCTCTTCCCAGCTTCCCAGCCCTGGCTGCAGCCCCAGGCCTAGACTTACCCACCCGCCCCAGTCCTGCCCTGGTCCCTGTGCTGTCCCGTCTTGAGGCTTGCCCTCGCTCAGCCCTCGTCTTCTCTCTCTTAGGCCAATCTCTCAGGCAGTATTAACTCAAGCACACTTCCAGCCCCATCTGTAGTCCCAGGCCCCACCCTCCACCCCCCTGCAGTCAGCTCAGTGCTCAGGCCGAGACCGGAGGGTGTCCTCCAGCCCCGGCTGCACTTAAAGGAAGTTTTCCTCACAAAGGCCTGTGAGAAAACCCCATTGTCCGAGGAACAGTGTCCCCATTTTGCCCTTTATTTCTAAAGGGACTTGTGAGCAGGCTCCAAGCTCCAAGAGGGAGTATGTTGCTTCCTCTTCTCAGTCCTGGAGAAGGCTGCAGGCCAAAAGGAAGGGTCAAGGCTGTCTGCTGGGGGCTGGATTCCAGAGGTCAGAGCAGATTCAGGCAGGCCCAGCCATAGCAGTCCCATGGCATTTCCAGAATGAAGGCAGGAAGGAAGCCATTCTGAATAAGCAGAAAGAGAGTTTGGCTGTACGCAGGAGGCGGAGAGATCTCCTCCACCCTGGCCCCCCTCTCCCCCATGCATATAATGGCTTTTATCATCACTGATAAAACCTTCCTGAAGATTCACCCATCCTTCCGGCTGTGCATCAGTCTGTCCATCCATTTCCCTGTCTTCAATGGACACTCCTGAGATGGGCCTTGGAGATGCTCTCCCTGGGGGCTGTACCACTTTAGCATCCCACTTCCTGTTAGATGCAAATTTGGGGACCCAAGAATACTTTAGGCCTTGGGCAATGGCAGGCTGATAATGGGCAGATTGGGGATTACTTTAGCAATGTTCTAAAAGGCTCAGTAGGTGTCTGACCTATTTGCTTTTAGCCAAATACATGGAGACTTTGCCACTTATCTGTGTCTAGGACATGACCTGGGGATATTCATCTCCTGACAACTAACCTTGGGCTCAGTGCATGCCCCTGCCCTTGGTTTAATGGATGGCTTCTTCCTTGACGTGGCAAAGCCATAGCAGGTGTGGAGAGATATTGCTAATTGACCTCTTGTCCAGAGTCTGCATCCCAGCAGAAGCGTGAGAGGAGGAGTTGGGTCTCCTTGTCAAACAAAGAATGCTTGGGAATTCCCTGGTGGTCCAGTGGCTAGGACTCAGCACTTTCACTGCTGCGCCCCAAGTTCAATCCCTGGCTGGGGAACGAAGATCCCGCAAGTCGCATGTCACAGCCAAAATAAATAAATAAATAAATAATCTCAGACAAAGAATGCTTAATGGGATGAGTTTGGGAAGGACCTGAGGGGCCTTCAGCTTTATCTCCTGCTAAGTCCCCCACCTCCTGGCCTCTGCTTACACTAAATATAGCTGGGCATGGAGAATTCAGCTTTTTGGCTGTGATCCTGGACTCAATGTTAACTTGGATCACAGGCCTCAGGTCTAAAGTGTCTAGTTCTTCTTTATCTTCTTTCAAACAGGCCAATTTCAAAGGAACCACGCATGTCTCTTGTAGGAATTTACTAAAGACTACAAGACATTAACAACCTCCAAAATCCTGAAATTTTCCCACAAGTCTCACAAAAGAGCAGCCTTGGAGGTACCTTGGTTTGAATTCCAAGATTCAGACTACAGCCTAACTGACTTCTTCACCACCAGCTCTTTGAGAATTGCCAACCTCCCAGGCAGAAGCCCTGGCTCCGCCTGCACCATACCTCCCTACTCAGCCCCACAAGTTCTGCACCACAGGGTCTATTATTTGCCATATCCCACTTCAGGTCCCTGTTTCCTTATCAGTTAGGAAGTTGTAAATAACAAAATCTAACTTCGCAAACTGGTTTTGAAAATAAAGGAAATTTACTGGCTCGTGAAACAGAAAAGTCTGCATTCAGGAGAGGCTTTTTCCCCCAGTGGTTCAGTGATGCAATCAGGACCTGGTTTCCCTCTCTTTCCATTTCTCAGCTCCTTTTCTTCTCTTTTGGCCCCAATTTCACCCAGGTGGAGGTTCCCAGGTGACATATGGATATGTGTCACCTATAATATATCAAAAACGTGGAAATCTGTTTCCCCAGACAAACACAAGCCTTGGAATTAGTGCACCAAACCTCCATCACGGACTCCCTAATCCAGTCACCACAACGATTGATTTAAGCCGATCCAGGCCCACCTGTGGAGATAGGATAAGGTTTCCACCTACCCAATCTGCTCCAAAAGGAGAAGAGGGAAGTGGATGTGGGAGAGGCAACTCACAAATGTCCCCCACACATGACTCTAGGACCTGGACAAGTACTCACACTCTACATTTATGGGCTCTATACTTGCCAAAGCACTTTGAAGTGAATAATAATAAAAATATTTTATATGTATAAAGTAAGATATATATATATATATATATATATATATTTTTTTTTTTTTAGCGGTACGCAGGCCTCTCACTGTTGTGGCCTCTCCCACTGCGGAGCACAGGCTCCGGACGCGCAGGCTCAGCGGCTATGGCTCACGGGCCCAGCCGCTCCGCGGCATGTGGGATCTTCCCGGACCAGGGCACGAACCCGTGTCCCCTGCATCGGCAGGTGGACTCTCAACCACCGCGCCACCAGGGAAGCCCGTAAGATATATTTTTAAATACATAAATCATCTATGTTCATGTCAGAAAGTTTGAATCCAAAAAATAAAAAGTAAATTAAAATACCCTGTAGTCTCATCACACAGGGATATCCAATTTAACACCTTGGTATTTATCTTTCCCAATTTAAAAGCAAAACAAAACAAAAACTCTAAGAATGCGATCGTAGGATACATATGAAACAAAAATGTCTACATTTAGGTGAGGCTTTTCCCAGTGGCTCAGTGATGTAATCAGGACAGGGTTTCTCTCACTTATTGAGGAAAGCACAAAGGCCCCCACTTTTCTCACTTAATACATAAACATTTTTCCATTATCCTATTTTCTCCTCTGGGTAGGGGTTATTATAACCCCCATTTTACAGATAACAAATCCAAGGCTTGGAGATCAAGTTAGGAGCAGGCAGCCAGGGTGCAATTCCCAGCCCAGGCCCCTCACCATGGTGGCTTCAGGTGGGAGAGAGGATGCGCTGCTGGGCATTCGGGAAGTGCCCGGAAGCAATTCTGGAAGGTGAGAGTGACCACGTGCTGCACCTCCCGAACAGTCTTGTCCCCTTTCCAGCCTCCTTCGAGGTGGTTCCAGAGGTCTCTGGGCACTCAGAGGAAGGAAGACCAATGGGTTTAATGTTTACCACCCCAAGGTGCAGTGTCATGGAAACCCAGGGACTCTGGACTCTCCCTCTACTTCTGGGGGTGGGGTAGGCAGGGCAGGGGGCAGGGGGCAGAGGGCAAGCACTCCCCCTCAGAGGCCAACTCCTCCAGCTTGATTTTTCTGTGTGGGTGCAGGGCTGGAATAAGCATGTGATGTGGGGAGAGCTCAGAAGGCCTGAGTCCCCACCCCCCAGCAGTCTCAAATGAAAAGGCTGTCATAATGGACAGTGGCCCAGACTCTGAAGCCAGATGACCTGCAGTCAAATCTGGCTCCACTAGCTGTGTGACCTTGAGCAAGTGAACCTATCTGTGCTCAGTCTCTTCAGCTGTGAAATGGGAATAATAATACATACCCCTACAGAGTTGCTGAGGGGTTTAAATAAGATAATCTATATTAAACCCCTTGGGAGAATGTATGGCATATAATAAGCATTCAATAAATATCAGCTATTATTATTATTTTTTTATTAAATATATGTGTTAATGAGTATTCTAGTTGCAGGCAATAGAAAACCACTCCTGCTGGACTAACAGAAAAGATGAATTTATTTATTTTTTTGCGGTACACGGGCCTCTCACTGTTGTGGCCTCTCCCGTTGCGGAGCACAGGCTCCGGACGCGCAGGCTCAGCGGCCATGGCTTATAGGCCCAGCCCAGCTCTGCGGCATGTGAGATCTTCCCGGACCGGGGCACGAACCCGTGTCACCTGCATCGGCAGGCGGACTCTCAACCACTGCGCCACCAGGGAAGCCCCAAAGAGGAATTTATTAAAGGGAAGATTGTCATGAAGGTAGGCAGCCAGGGTTCCAGAAGCGACTGGAAGCAGGGATTTTTTTTTGGCTGGGGGAAACATTCAAAAGCCTTTGTATTCAATTCTTGTTTTAATTGAGATATAGATGATGTACAATATTATATAAGTTTTAGGTGTACAGCATAGTGGTTCACAATTTTTAATGTTTTACTACATTTATATTATTGTAAAATATTGGCTAAATTCTGTGTGCTGTACAATATAACCTTGTAGCTTATTTATTTTAAACATAGTAGTTTGTACCTTTTAATCCACTACTCCTATCTTGCCCCTCCCTGTTTCCCTCTCCCCACTGGTAACCACGTTTGTTCTTTATATGTGTGAGTCTGTTTCTTTTTTTGTTATATGCATTAGTTTGTTTTATCTTTTAGATTCCACATGTAAGAGATATCAAACAGTATTTGTCTTCTCTGTCTGACTTGTTTCACCTGGCATAATACCTTCCAAGTCCATCCATGTTGTTGCAAATGGCAAATTTTCATTCTTTTTTACAGCTGAGTAGTATTCCATTGTATATATATGTACCACATCTTTATCCATTCATCTGTCGATGGACACTTAGGTTGCTTCCATATCTTGGCTATCATAAATAGTGCTGCTATAAACATTGGGTGCATGTATCTTTTTGAATTAGTGTTTTCATTTTTTTTCAGCTATACACTCAGGAGTGGAATTGCTGGGTCATATGGTAGTTCTGTTTTTAGTTTTTTGAGAAACCTCCATATGTTTTCCACAGTGACTAGAAGCAGGGATTTGATCAGTCACCAATTCAGACCATTTTCAAAATTAGTTTCTTTTCTCTGTACCTGCTTCACTCTGACCTCCCTGCAGACCCACTTTCTCTTCTTGCCAGTCGTTGTGGCAGGACCTGGCCCCCCAGGGCTATCTGGCAAGTGCACTGAGGCATTGCAGTGCCAGTGCCCAGGAGAGAAAATTGGATTGTCCCGTCTGGGTCACATGTCTACTCCCGCTCCAATCAACTATGGATGGGGTTGGGGTCATGCAGTGCCAACATGGCAGCTCTTAAAGAATTGGGGACTGGCCTGTGAAGGGGTCTGGACACTCAGATGATGAGAGGCTATCATCCCACTTCCTTCTGTTACAAACCACGTTTGCTCCTTGGTTCTCAAACTGAGAGAACAAACTCTCATTCCCACTCTACCACACTTACTTAGAGGGCCTGCTTGCAGCATCCCTCATCCCAGGGGAAACCCTACCACAGCATCTGTTACTCTAGGTAGCCACCACAACACACCCCTTTACACACACCACACACACACACACACACACACACCCCTCTGGACATAGCTGATCAGCTCAGGTTCAGCCAATCCCTAGACTTGTCCCCTGACTCCTCAATCAATCAGAATCTGAACCAAGAAGCACTAATGGGAGGGCAGTTGTTGACTACGAGAAAGGGAAGGCCAGGTTCTCCTGGGTGCCAGGGGCCATGTGGAGCTATGTGGAATCTGAGCAAGTGGAGTGTGTCCGCTGGATGAGAGGAGAAGGGAGCAGTTGCTCAGAAAGAAACTGAGGTAAGAGAGACCTGCAGCCCAAGGCACTGGGCAGGTAGCTTCAGTCTCCAACTCTCCAGTTCACATGTCCAGCACTAGAGGGACCTGGCTGCATTTAGCTTTTCTGGGCCCATGGAGCTCCCTGGAAATTCCAATATGGCCTCACAATGCCCTCCACCCAAGGTTTTGTTTCATGTCACCAAACATGCCCAGCCCAGAAAAAATTCACTTCCTTATTTCTCCCTAAAACAAATAATCCAACTTCCTTGTTCCTCCGAGGAGAGAAGACTCCACAAACAACCCACCCCCTTATTTCTCCTACTTAAAGCCCCATGGACATGTGTGCATAGAGCGTGTACCAGAAACACCCATTTAAGGACACTTAGAACAATGGTTGGCGCCACAATACTCTCCTTGTCCCAACGCCACCTGACCTCCCCCAGTAGAGAGGGGACAGAAAGCAACTTTGGCAAAATGACCAGTAGAAACAATCGTTATGACTGCCAACTCCAGATTGTGGGCACGGCATCCCTGGGGGCAGAAGGGGAAGATCCCCAGTGTGCACGGCCCCTCTCCATGCCTCAGAGCTGGGCTGGTCATGGCACGTCAAAGTGGGGCCAGAGTAGGACTTTGAGGAAAATATCTCCCCCGAAGCACCACTCTCGGTGCTTCTGCACTTAATTAGATGCGGAAGTTGTCTGTAGACTAAGCAACCATTCACTGGGAGGGAGGTGGGTTAGAATCTGCCACGGAGGCCACCTCTCTCTCTCTCTCTTTAATATATATTTTATTTATTTATTTATTTTTGGCTGCGTTGGGTCTTCGTTGCTGCGCGTGGGCTTTATCTAGGTGCGGCGAGTGGGGGCTACTCTTCGTTGCGGTGCGTAGGCTTCTCATTGCAGTGGCTTCTCTTGTTGTGGAACACGGGGTCTAGGCATGCGGGCTTCAGTAGTTGTGGCTTGCAGGCTCTAGAGCGCAGGCTCAGTAGTTGTGGCCCACGGGCTTAGTTGCTCTGCGGCATGTGGGATCTTGCCGGACCAGGGATCGAACCCGTGGTTAAGAATCCGCCCGTGGCAGGCGGATTCTTAACCACTGCAATACTGGAAGTCCCTAGAGGCCACCTCTCTTCCCACCACGTTCCCACCACGGGTAAGTAGCTCAACCAAGACCTGGTTCCAACTTCCTCTCTCCTGCAGCAAATCAGAAGATTTATTTGAATTCAGTGATGATTTTTTTCTTTTTTTTGAGCCCATGGTGTGCTAGGACCTGCCCATGATTAAATTACACACATGCTAATTCCTCCTTGGCAGGAGACACTGTTAACACCGAAATCTTATTTCCTTATTTATAAGATGACAAGGTTGGACAAGGTATGATCTCAGGCCCCGACTTGCTCTGATGGTCCAGAAATGAGGTATCTCATTGCTACCGTGTGTTATGACAGTGGATAGTAGACTGTTTTATTCTTTATTCTTGGGCCATTTTCTACACCTGTTTCCTGATTTCTTGGTGTCCCCAACACAGAGAGTCTGTGTGGAGTAAACTGATAATTGCTTGCTGAGAATCCAGCTAGTGCCTGTGAGATGAGACAGGTTCCTGTCTGGCCGACTAAAAGCCTGATGTCAGACTGATAGCACAGAGTGGTCCTGACAGGTGACATGTCAACATCCCGAGCCTAGGTGCAGCGGCAGTCCCTGGGCTGGGCCAGGTCACTCTCCCACCTCATCTTGCTCCACACCCACCCTCCCTTGGCAGCTAGTGGTTAGGCGAAAAAAATGTGGCCAGGGTACCAGAAAAGTGAAAGAAACACCCCCAGTCCAAACAATACCCGAGAACAGAAGTTCATTTCAACAATCCTATTCAAATTCTGCCATCAGTAAGTTTAAAATATGGAAATATAAGCTAATTTTAACTTTGGCATATGTGTTAGGTGTTTGTGGTTTAATGTTATTTATATTTCAAATTACACGGGAAGAAGGTAGTAAGGGGCACCACAGTGCTCAGACAACTAAAGGTCTAAAGCGGGCCCTGGTGCTGGAATTCGGGTCCGCAACCTTGGAACTGGTGGCCCCAAATCATCACTTTTCTCTTTCTCTGGGTGGATGGCCCTGTCTGTTTTCTTATCACCATCTCTTAAAATATCTTAAGATCTTAGTTGCAAAACAACACTCAACTCACCCAAACAACACTTAACTAGTTAAATCCAAGTGGCTTTGTTTATATTAACTTTTTTTCCCAGGAGGAGGGGTTGGAGGGAGGAAAACAGTCCCTGCAGAAATTAATACCAAGGTTGTTAATTGCTCTTTATCCCAAGCAGGTTGAGTTGATCCCAGACCAAAAGGAAAATCCTCCATTCTCTGGAGTATTTTGGAAATAGGTGGGACAGGGATTCCACGGGATAGTCAAGAGTCTGTGGGGCTGGGTGGAGACAGTTTGTTTCCTTTTGCTTACCTTCAGGTGGTTGTTGGCCTGTGTGAGTCACCACCTGTGCTATTACTGGTTGATACGCTTCTTCAAGTGGGTGCACGTTTACACTCTTCTAAATTCCAATAGATTCATTTTAGAATTAAATCACTATTTAAAATGGGAAACCAATTTCATTTGCCATAATTAGAAGCTAACCATGACCATAGATTCAATGAATTCTAGCTTGAATCTGTTGCCTGCCAAGAGCTTTTAACAAGTGGTGGGGAGGTGTTGATGATGTATTGGCCCAGGGAGAGTGAAATAAAATTGAAAAAGGAAAGCTTTCTCAATATGTGATTTGAGGTTATCTAAGATCACATCTGGATACCACCCCAGATGTGATTATGGGTCATTTTTTTTTAACATCTTTATTGGAGTATAATTGCTTTACAACGGTGTGTTCGTTTCTGCTTTATAACAAAGTGAATCAGTTATACATATACATATATCCCCATATCTCTTCCCTCTTGCATCTCCCTCCCTCCCTGGGTCATTTTTATGAGGCTGTGAGCTCCCTGGGAGAGAGAGGTGGGTTGATGTCCTTGTTAGCAGAATGTCTTACCTACATTGAGTGTACGGTAAATATGTCTACGTGTTGGGTGCCCTAAGCACAAGGGCAGCCTGCCAGGGCTGTGACAGCCCAGGGGCCAGGTCCTCCCTCAGACTTCTAACTTGGTGAGAGGTGGAAGAGCCTATGGATAGGAGTGGGAGATGGAGCTTCACGATCTTGAACTGCCACTAGGTCCCAGGGTCTTACAAGCAGGGCAGGGCTGGGGTGAAAGTTCCCCACTTGCCTCACCCTGGTGTGACCCAAAAGGGTCTGGAGAGCTGGGTGAGGCCGACCTCTTTTCTGGGAGAACAACGCCCCAACACAATCCATGAATTGGCCTTTTGGTATTTGTAATTCTTAAAAGAACAATAATTTGTTGCCACTTTTCCTGTGGCCTCCAGCCAATGTTTGCTTTCTGCCTATTTTCAGCTTTTGCTGCTAATTTGAGGCAAATTGCCAAGTGTTTGAATAGGATGGAATTACATTCCCAGCTTGGGAATTTTATCTCTTCCCCCACCACCCAGGAGCGGGGAGGTGTTTTGGAACTTGAAATTCAACTTTGGCAATTATATTTCATCTTTTCAAATTTCCGAGCCCTGGGGGCTTCAGAACCAACCTTGACCTCTTTGTTCTGATACCTAGTTCCTGCCTTGGGTAGAGTATCAGCCCCGAGGCCCCCAGCCTGGAGGCTCTGGGCCCACCTCAGCAGAGGGCCGCTGGTTACTGAACACCTACTGTGTACCAGGCACTGCACTGTCAGCCGGGTGGCTACTGCCAGGATATTCTTGTGCTCTTAGGAAACAGTTTCTTGGCTTCGTTCTCGCTGGCTCTGTCGTCCATCTGAGGTGTGAAGTTGATTCCAGAATGTCCAGACAAGAATGCTCTCAGATCTTAAGCAATGGAGCATTTCTAACTACCACCTCCACTCCCCACCCCACCCCTACACGCCAGCTGGAAAGTTCCTCAGGCGCAGCAGGTGTTCAGAATAGCATTACCACCCATCCCCACCTCATCCTGCCATCTGGCCATAACCAGTCCCTTTACCTCACAGAACCTTGGCTTCTTCAGCTCAGAATGGTCTCCCGACCCCTCATGTCTGGTCCCCACTAGGAGTTCCTACCTCACTGGCTTTGCCTTTTATCCATGGCTCACACCAGTGTCCTCCCTGGCTCTCCCTCCTTATGTCCAGACCATCTCCAAATCCTGTTTGTTTTACCTGATAAACCCCTAAATATTTCTGGCCACTCCCCTTCATGCCCACCACCACCATCCTGCTCCAGGAAACCAGTTCCTCACCAAGATGAGTGCAGGTCCTCCCCCATGGTCTCAGGATGTGACACTGCTCTCTCTTCTCAGGGCAGATCTGATCATATCATGCTCCTGTGCTAAAGACCTGATTTCTAACTATGGCTGCCTGAGCCTTGTGAGGTCTGGCCCTCACCACCTTCAGCCACATCTGGTCCTTGCTGTAGCTACCTGGGCCTTCCTTTGGTTCCTTGAATGCACCATGCTCTTGCCTGCCACAGGGCATTTGCACATCCTGTTTCTTCTTCCTGGAAAGCCATCCTTTACTCCCCCAAAGCCTTGCTTCATTCTCTCCTATTTACTAAGTTCTTAGCTAAAGGGTCACCTCCTCCTCGATGCCCTCTCTGATCAGCAGCCCTGAGAGAGTCAGGGCCTCATTATACCCTCTCAGAGCACTGGGTACTTCTTCACCTTACTCTAATGTGGTTATTTGATTAACCATCTTCTTGACTGTAACCTTCATGAAGGGAGGGACAGTGGCTATTTAAAGTCACATTGTTGTCCCAGAGCTTAGCACCTGACACACAGTAGTTGAGTGAATAAACGATTGTATGAAGGCTGTTCTGAGAATCAAATAAAGAAGAGGGAGTGGGAAATGGAGAGGGAATTAATGTTTGGAAGGTGCCCACATGGTGCCAGGTGTTTCAGATACATTGTTCTAACTAATTTTCACGAACCACCAATTTTACATTTGAGAAAACTGAGACTTAAAGATATTAGGTAACCCACCCATAGTACACAGCCAATAAATGGTAGAGTTAGGATAAGAGCATATTCTATTTAACTCCAATGCTCATGATCTCCCCTGTTCCCCAGTCTGCCTCCAAGTTAAAAACATGAAAGAATGTGTTTTGCAAATTCTTGAGATAAATATTAGTCTTTTATGACCATCCCCAGAGCTATCATTACCATATTCATAATAGATGTGGAGGGAGGTGGGGGAGTTGTTGGAAAGAAAAACATTCAGGGGTAATGGAAAGGTCTGTATTCTGTTTGGGGTGGTGGTAGCACAGGTATGTATATATTTATTGTAATTCATTGAAATGTGCACCTAAGAGCTGTAAATTTTACCGTATATGAATTTTACCTCCATGCCACAGCTATGAATAGTTGGTACTACTGAGGAAATTTGACTATGTCTCCATTAGCTAATATTATTGTATCAATGCTAAATTCTGTCAAAGTTTAACCACAGAGTTACCATGTAACCCAGCAATTCACTCCTAGTACCTAAGAGAATTGAAAACACGTATACACCCACACACAAAAAATTGTACATAAATGTTCATAGCAGCATATTCAGAATAGCCCCAAGGTGGAGATAACACAAATGTCCATCAGCTGACAAATAGATGAATAAAATATGTTTTTTTAAAGTAGAAAGAGCATGAACAAATAATTTTCAAAGAAAAAATCTCAACCTGAAAAAAATAAAAATAAAACAAAATGTCAGCTACATATAAAAGAATGAAATTAGAACACTTCCTAACACCATACACAAAAATAAACTCAAAATGGATTAAAAACCTAAACGTAAGGCCAGACACTATAAAACTCTTAGAGGAAAACATAGGAAGAACACTCTTTGACATAAATCACAGCAAGATCCTTTTTGACCCACCTCTTAGAGGAATGGAAATAAAAACAAAAATAAACAAATGGGACCTAATGAAACTTAATTTGCACAGCAAAGGAAACCATAAACGAGATGAAAAGACAACTCTCGGAGAAAGTATTTGCAAATGAAGCAACTGACAAAGGATTAATCTCCAAAATATACAAACAGCTCAATATCAGAAAAACAAACAGCCCAATCCAAAAATGGGCAGAAGACCTAAATAGATATTTCTTCAAAGAAGACATACAGATTGCCAAGATGCACATGAAAAGCTGCTCAGCATCACTAATCATTAGAGAAATGCAAATCAAAACTACAATGAGGTATCACCTCACACTTGTCAGAATGGCCATCATCAGAAAATCTACAAACAGTAAAGGCTGGAGAGGGTGCGGAGAAAACGGAACCCTCTTGCACTGTTGGTGGGAATGTAAATTGATACAGCCACTATGGAGAACAGTATGGAGCTTCCTTAAAAAACTAAAAATAGAACTACCATATGACCCAGCCATCTCCCTACTGGGCATATACCCAGAGAAAACCATAATTCAAAAAGAGTCATGTACCACCATGTTCATTGAAGCACTATTTACAATAGTCCGGACATGCAAGCAATCTAAGTGTCCACTGACAGATGAATGGATAAAGAAGATGTGGCACAGAGAAGCAAGAAGAACTACAATCCTACAGCCTGTGGAACAAAAACCACATTCACAGAAAGAGAGACAAGATGAAAAGGCAGAGGGCTATGTACCAGATGAAGGAACAAGATAAAAAGGAGATAGGCAACCTTCCAGAAAAAAATTCAGAATAATGATAGTGCAGATGATCCAGGACCTCGGAAAAAGAATGGAGTCAAAGATGGAGAAGATGCAAGAAATATTTTAAAAAGACCTTGAAGAATTAAAGAACAAACAAACAGAGATGAACAATACAATAACTGAAGTGAAAAATACACTAGAAGGAATAAATAGCAGAATAACTGAGGCAGAAGAACGGATAAGTGACCTGGAAGACAGAATGGTGGAATTCACTGCTGCAGAACAGAATAAAGAAAAAAGTATGAAAAGAAATGAAAACAGCCTAAGAGACCTCTGGGACAACATTAAACACAACAACATTCACATTATAGGAGTCCCAGAAGAAGAAGAGAGAGAGAAAAGACCTGAGAAAATATTTGAAGAGATTATAGTGGAAAACTTCCCTAACATGGGAAAGGAAATAGCCACCCAAGTCCAGGAAGCACACAGGGTCCCAGGCAGGAAAAACCCAAGGAGAAACATGCCGAGACACAGAGTATAAAATTGGCAAAAATTAAAGACAAAGAAAAATTATTGAAAGCAGCAAGGGATAAAGAGACAAATAACATACAAGGGAACTCCCATAAGGTTAACAGCTGATTTCTCAGCAGAAACGCTACAAGCCGGAAGGGAGTGGCATGACATATTTAAAGTGATGAAAGGGAAGAACCTACAACCAAGATTACTCTACCCGGCAAGGATCTCTTTCAGATTCCATGGAGAAATCAAAAGCTTTACAGACAAGCAAAAGCTAAGAGAATTCAGCACCACCAAACCAGCTCTACACAAATGCTAAAGGAACTTCTCTAAGTGGGAAACACAAGAGAAGAAAGGGACCTACAAAAACAAACCCAAAACAATTAAGAAAATGGTCATAGGAACATACATATCAATAATTACCTTAAACGTGAATGGATTAAATGCTCCAACCAAAAGACACAGTCTTGCTGAATGGATACAAAAACAAGACCCATCTATATATAGGCTGTCTACAAGAGACCCACTTCAGACCTAGGGACAAATACAGACTGAAAGTGAGGGGATGGAAAAAGATATTCCATGCAAATGGAAATCAAAAGAAAGATGGGGTAGCAATACTCGTATCAGATAAAAGAGATTTTAAAATAAAGAATGTTACAAGAGACAAGGAAGGACACTACATAATGATCAAGGGATCAATCCAAGAAAAAGATACAACTACTGTAAATATTTATGCACCCAACATAGGAGCACCTCAATACATAAGGCAACTGCTAACAGCTATAAAAGAGGAAATCAACAGTAACACAGTAATAGTGGGGGACTTTAACACCTCACTTACACCAATAGACAGATCATCCAAAAAGAAAATAAATAAAGAAACAGAAGCTTTAAATGACACAAGAGACCAGATAGATTTAATTGATATTTATAGGACATTCCACCCAAAAACAGCAGATTACACTTTATTCTCAAGTGCACATGGCACATTCTCCAGGATAGATCACATCTTGGGTCACAAATCAAGCCTCAGTAAATTTAAGAAAATTGAAATCATATCAAGCATCTTTTCTGACCACAATGCTATGAGCTTAGAAATCAGTTACAGGGAAAAAAACATAAAAAACACAAACACATGGAGGCTAAACAATATGTTACTAAATAACCAAGAGATCACTGAAGAAATCAAAGAGGAAATCAAAAAATACCTAGAGACAAATGACAATGAAAACACGACGATCCAAAACCTATGGGATGCAGCAAAAGCAGTTTTAAGAGGGACGTTTATAGCAATACAGTCCTACCTCAAGAAACAAGAAAAATTTCAAATAAACAATCTAACCTTACACCTAAAGGAACTAGAGAAAGAAGAACAAACAAAACCCAAAGTTAGCAGAAGGGAAGAAATCATAAAGACCAGAGCAGAAACTAATGAAATAGAAATAAAGAAAACAAGAGCAAAGATCAATAAAACTAAAACCTGGTTCTTTGAGAAGATAAACAAAATTGATAAACCATTAGCCAGACTCATCAAGAAAAAGAGGGAGAGGGCTCAAATCAATGAAATTAGAAATGAAAAAGGAGAAGTTTTTCATAGGAGAGAAAAACAAATACCATATGCTAACACAGGTATATGGAATCTAAAATAATAAAAAATGGTTCTAATGAATCTAGGGGCAGGACGGGAATAAAGACACAGACGTAGAGAATGGACTTGAGGACATTAGGAGGGGGAACGGTAAGCTGGGATGAAGTGAGAGTGTAGCATTGACATATATACACTACCAAATGTAAAATAGATAGCTAGTGGGAAGCAGCTGCATAGCACAGAGAGATCACCTTGGTGCTTTGTGACCACCTAGAGGGGTGGGTTAGGGAGGATGGGAGGGAGACGCAAGAGGGAGGGGATATGGGGACATATATGTATAGCTGATTCACTTTGTTATACAGCAGAAACTAACACAACATCGTAAAGCAATTGTACTCCAATAAAGATGTTTAAAAAAATGTGGCATATCTGTCTAGTGGAATATTAATTGGGAATAAAAAGAAACAAAGAAATGCAGTGAAAGCAGTGCTCAGAGGGAAATTTATACCTATATATCCCTACACTATAAAAGAAGAAAGATCTCAAATCAATGACCTAACCTTCCACCTTAAAGAACTAGAAACAAAGGAGCAAACTAACCCCAAAGCAAGCATAAGGAAGGAAATAAAAAAGATCACAGTGGAGATAAATGAAATTAAAAAGAGAATCAATGAAACCAGAAGTTGGTTCTTTGAAAAGATCAAATTTTTGTCAAGAGGCTGGCAAAGCTTTAGCTAGACCAGGAAAAAAAAAGACAGAAGACTCAAATGACTAAAAATCAGAAATGAAACTGGGGACATTACTACCAAACTTATAGAAATAAAAAGGATCATAGGTGAATACTATCAACAATTGTATGACAATAAATTAGATAATGTAAATGAAATGGAAAAATCCTAGAAAGACACAAACTGCCAAAAAAACTAAAGAGAGCACCACTATATGACCCAGCAACTCCACTCCTGGTTAGGTATCCGAAGAAAATGAAGCAACTCCACTCCTGGTTAGGTATCCAAAGAAAATGAAGCAACTCCACTCCTGGTTAGGTATCCGAAGAAAATGAAGCAACTCCACTCCTGGTCATGTATCCGAAGAAAATGAAAACACTAATTTGAAAAGATAGATGCACCCCAATATTCATAGCAACATTACTTACAATAGCCAAGATAGGAAGCAACCTAAGTGTCCATCAACAATTTAATAGATAAAGATGTGGTATATATATACAATGGAATATGACTCAGCCATAAAAAGAATGAAATTCTGCTCTTTGCAATATGGATGGACCTAGAGAGTATTATGCTTAGTGAAATAAGTCAGACAGAAAAAGACAAATACTGTATGTTGCCACTGGTATGTGGAATCTAAAAAATAAAACAAACAAATGAATATAACAAAACAGAAACAGACTCACAGATACAGAGAAAAAACTAGTGGTTACCGGTGGGGAGAGAGGAGGGGGAGGGGGAGGGGCAATTATAGGGGTGGTAGATCAAGAGGTACAAACTGCTATGCATAAAATAAGTTACAAGAATATATTGTACAGCACAGGGAAATATAGCCATTATTTTATAATAATTTTAAATGGAGTATAATCTATAGAAATATTGTATTCCTATGTTATATGCCTGAAACTAATATATCAATAATATTGTAAATTAAAAAAAAATCTGAATAGATACATAGTAAGGAGATTGAGTCAGTAGTCAAAAAATTTCCGGCAAAGAAAATTTCAGGACTAGATGGTTTTACTGTTAAATTATATCAACATTTCAAGGAAGAATTAGCCAAAATCCTTCCAAAACTCTTCCCAAAAAATAGAGGAAGAGGGAACACTTCCCAGCTCATTCTACGAGCCCAGTATTACACTGATACCAAAGCCAAAGACATTACAAGAAAAGAAAACTACAGACCAATATCCCTTATGAATATACATGCAGAAATTCTCAACCAAATACTAGTAAACCAAATACAAACCAAACATACTGTGACCAAGTGGGACTTTTCCCAGGAATGCAAGATTGGTTTAATACGCAAAAATCAATCAATGTAGGGCTTCCCTGGTGGCGCAGTGGTTGAGAGTCCGCCTGCCGATGCAGGGGACGCGGGTTCGTGCCCTGGTCCAGGAGGATCCCACATGCCGCGGAGCGGCTGGGCCCGTGAGCCATGGCCGCTGAGCCTGCGCGTCCGGAGCCTGTGCTCCGCGGCGGGAGAGGCCACAACAGTGAGAGGCCCGCGTACCGAAAAAAAAAAAAAAAAATCAATCAATGTAATATACCATATTAATACAATAAAGGGAGAAAACCACATGATCATCCCAATTGATGCCAAAAAAAAAGCATTTGAAAAGCTCCAACATCCTTTCATGATAAAAACACTCAACAAACTAGGAAGGGAAAGAAATTTTCCTCAACCTGATAAAGGGCATCTGTGAAAAACCCACAGCTAAAATCAGACTGGTGATGCTTTCCCCCTAAGATAAAGAACAAGACAAGGATGTCTGCTCTCACCACTTCTATTCAACATTGTACTGGGGGTCCTAGCCAGAGCAAATAGGCAAGAAAAAGAAATAAAAAGCATACAGATCAGAAAGAAAGAAGTAGAATTATCTCTATTCTCAAATGACATGATGTTATATATGGAAAATCTTAAGGAATCCATTAAAAAAACTATTAGAACCAACAAACAAGTTTACAAGGTTGGAGAATACAAAATCAATATACAAAAATAAATTGTATTTCTATGTACTAAGCAATACAAAAATGAATAAGAAAATTCCATTTACATTTCATTGAAAAAGAAAATATTTAGGAATAAACTTAACAAAGGAGATATAATATATGTACACTAAAAGTTTCAAAACATTGTTAATAGAAATTTAATAACCCTTAAGTAAATAGAAAAATATCTCATGTTCATGGATTGGAAGACAATATTTATATGATGGCAATACCAGATTGATCTACAGATTCAATGCATTTCCTATCAAAATTCCACCGGATATTTTTGCAGAAATGGACAAGATAATCATAAAATTCATGTGGAAACTCAAGAGACCCAGAATAGCCAAAACAATCTCGAAAGAAAAAAAGAACAAAATTGGAGAATTCACAATTCCCGATTTCAAAACTTACTACAAAGCTACAATATTCAAGACAGTGTCGAACTGGCATAATGGCACAGATCTGAGAGCCCAGAAATAAACCCATAAATCTATGGCCAATTGATTTTCTACGAGAGTGCCAAGACCTTCAATAGGGAAAAATGGTCTTATCAATAAATGGTGCTGGGACAACTGGATATCCACATGCAAAAGAATGAAAATGAAGTAGAACCCTTATCTCACATCATATGCAAAAATTAAGTAAAAATTGATCAAAGACCTACACATAAGAGCTGTAACCATAAATTCCCAGAAGAAAGCATAGAGTTAAATCTTCATGACCGTGGGTTTGGAAATGGATTCTTACATATGACACCAAAAATACAAGCAACAAAAGAAAAACTAGGTAAATTGGATTTCATCAACATTAAAAAGCTTTGTGCATCAAAGGGCACCATCAAGAAAGTGAAAAGACTTAACATTTCTATCATCACAGAAATTTTTATTGGCCAGTGTTGATATACATAGAGATAAAGCAAGTGTGGTAAAATGTTAGCAAATGGGAAATCTTGATGAAGCATATATAGGTGTTTCTTATATTTCTGTCAACAGAAGATAATAAAATGGCAAAGAATTTCCAAAATTCATTGCATGGGCCCAAGCACCACGTGAATCCAAGTTCTTTGGAAATTCCGAGATCCTTGTCCCGACAGTCTGTTTTGCTTATTAACGCATTGTTCCCAGGATCCTCTCCCTAAAGCGAGGTATGTACACAGTATACAATGCTCTTTGTTCCCCTGTTCATCTACTTCCTTAGAGAGGAATTACAGGGTAGTGCTTTTGGAGCTAGTCAGACTCAGGTTTAAATTTCTGCTCTGTCACTTAATTAACTGTGTGACCTTGGGCACATTACTTAACCTCTTAGTCATAGGTCTCTCACCTGTAAAAAGAGGCTGAGGATAGAGATTGACTCTTGCATTATGGAGGACACTTAGCTTTGGTCCTAGCACAAAGCAAGTGTTTATTATAAGCAGCTAGGCTTGCTCTAGGGTGATGGAGATATGGATTGGCTGAGACTGCGGGTTGAACTGTCATGGCTTCTTTGGTTTTTTGTTTGTTTTGTTGTTGTTTGGGCATTTTGTTGGGGATTTTTTTGGCATTTCTTTTGATTTTTATTGGCGTATAGTTGATTTACAATGTTGTGTTAGTTTCTGATGTGTAGCAAAGTAAATCAGTTATACTAATATATATCCACTCTTTCTTAGATTCTTTTCCCATATAGGTCATTACAGAGTATTGAGTAGAGTTCCCTGTGCTATACAGTAGGTCCTTATTAGTTATCTATTTTATATATAGTGGTGTGTATATGTCAGTCCCAACCTTCCAATTTATCCCTCCCTCCCTTCCCACCCGGGTAACCATGAGATTGTTTTCTACATCTGTGACTCTATTTTTGTTTTGTAGATAAGTTCATTTGTACCTTTTTTTTTAGATCCCACATATAAGCCATATCATACAATATCTGTCCTTCTCTGACTTACTTTACTCAGTATGAGAAACTCTAGGTCCATCCAGGTTTCTACAAGTAGCATTATTTCATTCTTTTTTAACAGCTGAATAATATTCCACTGTATACATGCACCACATCTTCTTTACCCATTCTTCTGTTGATGGATATTTAGGTTGCTTCCATGTCCTGGCTATTGTAACGAGTGCTGCAGTGAACATTGGGGTACATGTATCTTTTCAAATTATGGTTTTCTCTGGGTATATGCCCAGGAATGGGATTGCTGGATCATATGGTAGCTCTATTTTTAGTTTTTTAAGGAACTTCTGTACTGTTCTCCATAGTGGCTATATCAATTTACATTCCCACCAACAATGTAGAAGGGTTCCCTTTTCTCCACACCCTCTCCAGCATTTATTTTTTTATTTTTTATATCTTTATTGGAGTATAATTGCTTTACAATGTTGTATTCATTTCTGCTGTACAACAAAATGAATCAGCTATATGTATACCTATATCCCCATATCCCCTCCTTCTTGAGCCTCCCTCCCATCCTCTCTATCCCATCCCTCTAGGTGGTCACAAAGCATCGAGCTGATCTCCCTGTGCTATGCAGCAGCTTCCCACTAGCCATCCATTTTACATTTGGTAGTGTATATATGTCAATGCTACTCTCTCACTTCATCCCAGCTTCCCCTTCCCCCTCTGTGTCCTCAAGTCCATTCTCTATGTCTGCATCTTTATTCCTGCCCAGCCACTAGGCTCATCAGTACTGTTTTTTTAGATTCCATATATGTGCGTTAGCCTATGGTATTTGTTTTTTCTCTATCTGACTTGCTTTACTCTGTATGACAGACTGTAGGTCCATCCACCTCAACACAAATAACTCAATTCCATTCCTTTTTATGGCTATTCCATTGTATGTATGTGCCGCATCTTCTTTACCCATTCTGTCGATGGACATTTAAGTTGTTTCCTTGTCCTGGCTATTGTAAATAGTGCTGCAGTGAACACGGTGGTACGTGTCTCTTTTTGAATTATGGTTTTCTTGGGGTATATGCCCAGTAGTGGGATTGCTGGGTCATATGGTAGTTCTATTTTTAGATTTTTAAGGAACCTCCATACTCTTCTCCACAGTGGCTGTATCAATTTACATTCCCACCAACAGTGCAAGAGGGTTCGCTTTCTCCACACCCTCTCCAGCATTTATTGTTTGTAGATTTTCTGGTGATGCCCATTCTAACCAATGTGAGGTGATACCTCATTGTAGTTTTATTTATTTATTTATTTATTTATTTATTTTTGCGGTACGCGGGCCTCTCACTGTTGTGACCTCTCCCGTTGCGGAGCACAGGCTCCAGACGCGCAGGCTCAGCGGCCCTGGCTCACGGGCCCAGCCGCTCCGCGGCATGTGGGATCTTCCGGGACCGGGGCACGAACCCGCGTCCCCTGTATCGGCAGGCAGACTCTCAACCACTGCGCCACCAGGGAAGCCCTCTCATTGTAGTTTTGATTTGCATTTTTCCAATGATTAGTGATGTTGAGCATCTTTTCATGTGCATTTTGTCCATCTGTATGTCTTCTTTGGAGAAATGTCTATTTAGGTCTTTTGCCCATTTTTGGATTGGGTTGTTTGGTTTTTTTTGATATTGAGCTGCATAAGCTGTTTGTATATTCTGGAGATTAATCCTTTGTCAGTTGCTTCATTTGTAAATGTTTTCTCCTATTCTGGGGGTTGTCTTTTCATCTTGTTTATGGTGTCCTTTGCTGTGCAAAAGCTTTTAAGTTTAATTAGGTCCCATTTGTTTATTTCTGTTTTTATTCTCATTACTCTAGGAGGTGGGTCAAAAAAGATCTTGCTTCGATTTATGTCAGAGAGTGTCCTGCCTGTTTTCCTCTAAGAGTTTTATAGTATCTGGTCTTACATTTAAGTCTTTAATCCATTTGCCATGGCTTCTTACCTCAAGGAGTTTCTAGTCTAAAACAGAGGTTAGCCATCTGTCGGGGGACCAGGGTAGCTGTGCTGACAATTGAGCACATAATTTTGTCAGCAATAAAAGAACAAGTGTTATGACTATTCAATAAAATTAAGTATGCCCCTATGCTTGCATTAAAATGACCTTAATTTCTGGACAGATGGAGCTAGGTTGCCAGGAGTTGTGGTTTTTAATGACCTTATATGGCAATTCTACGTCAGTCCCTGTGTCTTTTGACACTGTACAGTCTTGTGAAATCCCAAGTCTGGGAACCACTAACTCAAAGGACACCTGAAGGGGGCTCAGTGGACAGGGAGAGCCAAATTTCGGAGTAATAAATTGAATTCACTCAAGTATTTGCATGTTTATAACCAGTCAGCGAAGTAGTAGACATTTGCCTGTGGGAACAAGTTCCTAGGAAGGTTTTTTTCTATTATCTTTTGCTTGAGCAATTGTTCCTCTGGGGCTGGCATTTCCTTCCTGTGTCTGCCTGCTCCCTGTTACCCAGATTTGGGACAGAGAAGGGCAAGGGTGAGGTGAGGCTCTGCAGAGCAGGAAAGAGGCAAGGTCAGGAGAGAAGGCTGAGCTGGACCCCAAGGTGTCAGAATCGTATCCTGTCACTCTCCTGCTTTGTGATCCAGGGAACTCACTTCACCTCTCTGAGCCTCCATTTTCTCATCCATTAAAATAACATCTCTTCCCAGTGTTGGACAGTTTCTGCTTGTATGCTCAATTTTAAGGCTCAATTTCCTCAGCTGTAAAATGAGCATAAAAATCTTACCCACCTTATAGCATGGAGGTGAGGATTCACACTTTAGCACAGTTCCTGACACACAGTAAGTGCTCAGGAAATGCTTGCTAATGCTGGCCATTAGCTTTTACTACAGATCTACAATCCCTTATCTGCAATTTGAAATTCACAAAGCTCTGAAAACGCAAGTGTTTTTGTAACTTGGCCACCAAAACTCATTTGATGGCAGAACCTGATCTGAATTGATGCCAAGCTATTTATAGTCTTAATGGAATAACCACCAGGTGTGGTCCCAGAATATGCACCAAATCACCTTTTTACAGTCTGAAAAATTTTGAATTCTGAGTCACCTCAGGCCCCTAGAGTTTAGATAGAGGACACTGAGCTTATAGTATGGGAGATATGATAGAGACATAAAATAATGACTGGTTATAGCCAGGACTTGCTGGCTGCAGGGAGGGGGAGATCCTTTGTGCTGCAGGAGCCTTAGAAGTGAGAGAGAAGGACAACCAAGAAGGACCTAGCAGAGGGGGGTCTCGGTTACAACAGAAACTGACTCTGGCTAATTTAAGGAGCAAGGAGACTTGTTGGAAGAGTATCGGATTCATTCCAGGGTATTGGTAGGAGGGAGAACCAGGCTCAGAGACCTCAAGGCCAAGAAACTACCGAAATCACCCACAGAACTGGTCAGGTGAATAACAGCCAAGCCCCAGAGCCACAGCCTGCAGTGCCAATCCTGACCCACAACTGGCACCAGATGAGGTCAGCCACTTCCAGCCTAGCTGCGGCTGCCCCACTGGGCACAGTCTCTCTGTCCCTGCTTTGAATTCAAAGTTTAGAGTGGGAACGTCTGATTGACAGAACCAGGTGACGTGACCATGCCCAGACTGCAAGGGAAGCCAGGAAAACAAACATCTAGAAATTTTTGCTTTTAAAATGGGAGGCAGTTCTGCCTCCTCCCACGACTCCTAAGGAAGAGACTCCTCTAGAATAGGAAAGAAGGTTCAGATGTCAGGCCGTCAAAACAAACAAGAACAGGCAAAGGCTCAAGCAACAGTTTCTCAGAGGAGGCATTGATTCTACCAGCACCTTGAAGAGTGATCAGACTTAGTCTGGAAGGGGTATGAAGGGTGGAGGGGTTCAGACCAGGGCAGGGGCTTACGTGTCTGGCTGGAGAGTGCTTACTAGATGACAGCCACTGAGCTCGGCACTTTATTCATACCTAATTCTCACAAATGTAGGCAGCAGGGGAACTATTATTAGCAACATTTTTCAAAGAACCTGAGGGTCAAAGTGGTTAGGTCAACTTGCCCAAGATCATACAGCTAGAAGGTGGCAGAGCTGAGATCTGAATGCAGGCAATCTGACACCTGGCCCATAACCCCTACACTCTACAGGAAATAGGTTCCCTATTGAGGTCATACTCCTATCAATTGATAGTGGCTGCCTGGAGCCCTATGTTGAGAAGGATTCTGAGGTTGCCTCTGATATATAATGTAAGAAGGGCTGTGATCAATTAGTGATATTTTCTTAACAAATTTGACCTGAGAACTCAAAATTCACATTTTCAAGTGAACATGCAATATTTATCAAAATTGACCATATCCTGGCCCATAAAAAAAGACTCAACATATTTCAAAAGATTGAAACTATTCAGACTATATTCTCTAACCACAAAAGAACTAAACTATAAATCAATAACAAAAAAGAAAAATTAAAACCCCAAGTGCCTGGAAATTAAACATTAAACTCATCAAAGGAGAAATCAAAAAACTTTTTGGACTGAATGATAATAAAGATACCTCATATTAAAACTTGAATGATGCAGCTAATGCAGTTCTTAAAGGAAAATTTGTAGCCTCAAAATGGGTATATTAGAAAAGGAGAAAGATTTGGAAATTAGTGATTAAAACATCCATCTCAAGAAGCTGAAAAGTAACAGCAAAGGGAAAAAAAAAGAAAAAAGGAAAGAAGAAAACAACAAAGATAAAAGCATAAATCAACAATGCTAATAGTTGGTTCTTTGAAAGTATCAATATTAACAAAAAATTGAGTAAGTCGTATCTACCATAGACAGGGTATTGAGGTAATGACAGAATATGTGCCAGAAAGTACCTATCCTTGGAACCCTCTACCTTTTATATGGTATATGCTTACAACAGTATTAGTTAAACTGAATTTGAACAAGAGCAGAGAGACACAATATTTAAGGGATGGTGAGTAATTCAGTTAAGTTGGAGTTGAAATGCTGTGAGGGAGACGAATTAGACTGGATTCTGTTGTAGGTGACAGAAGCCCATATCAAATTGACTTAAGCAAATAAGAGAATTTATTTGTTTGCATAATTGAAAAGTCCAGGGGGAAGTCTGGCTCTATGCACAGTTAGCTCTAGGTGTTTAAGTGCTGCTGCAGGAGTGGCTCTTTGTACTTTTTATCCTCGTCTTTCTGTATTCATTTAGTTCTCAGGCAGACTCTCCAGCCTAGGCTGGAAGGGCAGTGAGCTACTTGGGTGTTTTCATGGTGATGGCAGAAGTGCAAGAGAACAAGGGCGGAAGCGTATTTCAGGCAGCTACATGTGACTCATTTGCCAATACACCTATTGGTCAAAGCAAGTCACAATGACTAACCCCAAAGTCTAGGGCTTGGGAAATTCTCTCTGCCCATCCTGAGGTTGTGGCAAGGATATAAAATAAATAATTAGGAGCACTATTCCGTCTACATAGATTCTAAACCAGCATTGGGCTTTCTGAGTCATAGGGTACATACATGTTTAATATCACTTACAAACTGCCCGACTTTTCTCCAGAATGGCTGCACCAGTCTACATTCCCACCAGCAATTCACAAGGGTGTCTCCCTGAATCCTTACCAATGCTCAGCATTATCCACTTCTCTCATTTTTTGCCAGCCTGATGGATGTGAAATGGCATCTCACTGATGGATTACTTTGTGTTTCTCTGATTATGGATGCATCTAAGTATCTCTGCACCTTGTTAGTCATTTGGATTCCCTTTCTGTGAGTCGCCTATTCACATCCTTCACTCATTTGCCCTCATGTTTTGGTTCCTTTTCTTACTGATTTGCAGGAGTTCCATGTATAGTCTAGATATGAATCCCTTGTCAGCTTTTGACATTGAAAACATCTTTTACAAATCAGTTTTCCATCTGTTAATTTTGTTTACAGGGTCCTTCACTGAACAAAAATCTTTGATATAATCAAATTCAACATTTCTTCTCATGGCTTTTGCTTTTTGAGTCTAGTTTAGGAGGTGCTTTCCCCCTTTCTAGATCACAAAATATTCTACATTTTTTTTCTTTCATGTCTAGGTCTTTCATACAGCTGGAATCCACGTTTGTGGTGGCCAAGGGCAAGGAGTCAGTTTTGTTCTAAAAGTCTGTTCCCTTCCTCTTTGATTCATGGTGCCACCTTTGTTACATATCAGATCTATCTATCATTTATTTTTATCTATCTATCATCACCATCATCATCATCATTGTCATCATCTGTTATCTATATTTGTATCTATGTCTATCTATCTATCTGTGTATATGATAAGACAAGTTCTCCCATTTAGTTTTTCTTTTACAAGTTGACTTAACTCTTTGTGGACCTTATTCTTACATATAGAATTTAGAACAAGCCTGATGAGTTTCTCCAAAATGAAATCCATCTAGAATTTTGCTTGGGATTGTACTGATTCTGTAGCTCAATTTGAGAAGAACCAGCAAATTTATGATGTTAAGTTACTCAAACCATGAGTATGTATCCATTTATATCTTTTTTTATATTCTTTAATAGAATTTTAAAAATTTCACCTTAGGGATCTTTTGCATTCCTTAAGTTAATTTCTAGAGACTTTTTTTTTTTTTTTTTTTTTTTTTTTGAGGTACACGGGCCTCTCACTGTTGTGGCCTCTCCCGTTGCGGAGCACAGGCTCTGGACGCGCAGGCTCAGCGGCCATGGCTCACGGGCCCAGCCACTGCACGGCATGTGAGATCTTCCCGGACCGGGGAATGAACCCGTGTCCCCTGCATCGGGAGGCAGATTCTCAACCACTGAGCCACCAGGGAAGCCCCCCAATAATGTTCTTAATGGCAAAAGGAATCACATGTTCAGACCACGTCTTGCATTTGCTTTTCGTGTCTCTTTAATTAATCTCCTTTGGTTTGGAACTGTTCCTCAGTCTTTCTTTGACTCACATGACCTTGATACTTTTGAAGATCACAGGCAAGTTATTTTACAGAATGTTCCTCAATTTAGATTTGTCTAATATTTCCTCATGATTAGATCCAGATTATGCATCTTTGGCAGGAACATCACAGAAGTGATGCTGCATTCTTCCTGTGGCATCCTACCAGATGGCACACAGTTTCAGTTTGTCCTGTTGCTAATGGTGTTTACTTTGATTGCTTGATTAAGGTGGCATCTGCCAGGTTTTGCCATTGTAAAGTTACTCTTTTTCCCTTTGTAATTAAAAGTATTTTGCGGAGTGGTACTTTAAAATTATGTAAATAATCTATTTTCATGAAACTTTCAATTATTCATGGCTTTCATTTTATTCAGTCCTTTATTATCTTATTTTGCTCTCAGTTTGTCCTATTTTTGTCTAGTGGAAGCCCTTCCAAGTTGGACATGTCCTTTTGGCATGTCCTCATCATTCTTTGAGCCCTTCCTTGCTTTCTCTTATAACAAGATGATCTAGGCTCCTTTTCTACTTTCTCTGCCTGAAACCTTGGAATCAGCGATTCAGCCCAAAGACACCTGGTTCCTTTAGTGGAGAGTAGTATTTAGAAACTAAGAGCTGAGAACAGGTGTGCTTATTGCTGCTGGAGTATCACTGCTCCCAGGCCCTTTCAAAGCTAGAGAATATATGTTGATCTCTTCACCTGTCTCAGGCCCCAGCTTCTCATGCCAGGCTTGCCCCATGCTGGATGCCTTCCTCACCCCACTTGGGCCCCAACACCCCACACAGGCTGCCCCTCTGCACAGATGTCACTTTTCTGTGGGCCGCCTAATGGCTTTAGGGCTGAATTTCTGGGGGAAGGGCAGGAAAACGAATAAAAAGGAAGAGGAAGCTAATTTCCCTGTTACTTTAGTATTTTATTTTCCTTTATTATTTTTCAGTTGGCCTATTGCTGATATGGAAAAATGCTTTCACTTTTATAAGTAGGTCTTTTATGTGGTGATTATTGCATTGGTTTTTCTGTGTAGGTGATTAGTAAATAGTCTGCACGTAATGACAGGTTTACCTGTTATCTTCTAATCCTTACATTTCTTTTGCTTTTCTTTGTAATGTGGGCTAGAATCTCGGGGCTAAGTTATATAGTAGCTGTGATAGCAGGCACCTTTGAGTTGTTTCTGATCTTAGAGGCATCTAAAGTTTGTCCATTAAGAATATATTTGTTGAAAAAAAAAAAAAAAAAAAAAGAATATATTTGTTGGACTTCCCTGGTGGCGCAGTGGTTAAGAATCCGCCTGCCAATGCTGGGGACACGGGTTCGAGCCCTGATCTGGGAAGATCCCACATGCCGTGGAGCAACTAAGCCCGTGCGCCACAACTACTGAGCCTGTGCTCCTAGAGCCCGTGCTTCGCAACAAGAGAAGCCACCACAGTGAGAAGCCCACACACCACAACGAAGAGTAGCCCCTGCTCGCCGCAACTAGAGAGAGCCCGCATGCAGCAACAAAGACCCAATGCAGCCAAAAATAAATAAATAAGTTTATTTTAAAAAAAAGAAAGAATATATTTGTTCTAAATTTTGGGCATATAATTTTTTGTTTGTTTGTTTTGTTTTGTTTTTTGTGGTACGCGGGCCTCTCACTGCTGTGGCCTCTCCCGTTGCGGAGCACAGGCTCTGGATGCGCAGGCTCAGCGGCCATGGCTCACGGGCCCAGCCGCTCCGTGGCATGTGGGATCTTCCCGAACCGGGGCATGAACCCGTATCCCCTGCATCGGTAGGCGGACTCTCAACCACTGCACCACCAGGGAAGCCCCTGGCATATAATTTTTATCAAAATTTGCAGGTTATTTTCTATTTCTAGTTTGTAAAGAAGAATTTTTTTAAATCATAAATTATTGCTAAATTTATCAAAACCTTTTTTTTGTGTATATGTGCCTATAATGAAACAAATACAATTTTTCTCCTTCAGTCTATTAATTAACATGGAAAATTTAAAGAAATAATTTTCTGATGGTTAATTCTCGTTTCTTTTTTTTTTGTGGTATGCGGGCCTCTCACTGTTGTGGCCTCTCCCGCTGCAGAGCACAGGCTTCAGACGCACAGGCTCAGCGGCCATGGCTTACGGGCCCAGCCGCTCCGCAGCATGTGGGATCTTCCTAGACCAGGGCACAAACCCATGTCCCCTGCATCGGCAGGCAGACTCTCAACCACTGCGCCACCAGGGAAGCCCAATTCTCATTTCTTATATGTGATAAACCCCATTTGGCTGTGATTTTATAACATCAACAACAACATAGGATCCAGTTAGCCAATATTTTGTTTAGGATTTTCATCTTCATGTTCATAGGTGAAAGAACCTATAATTCTTGTCTTGTTTATTTTTCCAATTTTGAAAGTAAGATTATACCACCTCATCGAATGTCTTAAACAATTTCTTCTCCCCCTTTTCTCTGATGCCTCTGCTTGAGAATTGAAACTTTGATACCCAGAAAGAGGGATGGATTTAACAAAGATCACAGAGAGAGGAGAGAGTTTGTGACATTTTCTACCCTGAAAAAAATCCCTCTTGGACATGTCACCCACCTGGGCTCCTTTGTCAGGCAGAAGTGCTCCAACCACTGCGTGATTATCTATACTTTGTGTGACCAATCGGGTAGAACACTGTGGTCTCAGGTTCAAGTGCTTGCTTTGCCACAGGACTTTGCCTCTACGACCTTGTGTGTTGGTTTCCTCCCCCTTAAAATGGGAACATGGGATCAGGCAACCCTGAGCCTGTTCTATCCCTGACAGTTGAGGCCTTTGTCATTCTCAGACACCCTCCTGGGGTTTTAGGCCAAGCTTCAGGGCACAAATAGAATCTGGTGAAAAGGGAAGTACTTGATGGGAGCATCATCTACACGGGCAGCCAGGGCCTTGTTTGTGATTCCAGTTTTGGCCTTGACTGCAGCCTTGTGTGGATCTCCACATCTGAGAGAATGGGCTCTGGGTGATGTGTCCGCTGAGGCCATGGGCAGGGGAGTGAAGGAACCTGGGAGAAGCAGCAGGAAGAACAGACTGCCTTACTACTGACTAGCAGCAGAGTCAAGTCTGCTGGAGCACCGGCCCCGCCCCAGGACCTCCCTAACCCTTCAGAGGCCTCGTCTGGGTAGAGGAGTGCTTGAGGCCAGGGGAGGCCAGCTCAGCGGGGCTCCGGCTGCTGGGTCTGGGACTCCAGCAGAAAGCTGCCTCTGGGGCCTGACCCTCCTGGAGGCCTGATTGGTTCTCCCTGGCCCTCCTCCTTTGGCACCTCCACCATGACTCCCTGCCCCAGCTCCTGGATGCCAACTCAGCTTTCCAACTCCCAACTGCAAAGCCCATTTCACACCCCAAGCCCCAACCCCCAAATCCCAGCCTAAACTCTGCCCTTTCAATCCCAGTACAATTCCTTCCCCTAGACTTACCTAAACAAGGCTCATTCTTAACTGAGTTCTTCATCTCATTCTCCCCAAGGTGTCCTTGGTCACCCACACAGGTCTGCTTTGGGCCCAGGGAAATATCTAGGATTGATCTATTTCGCTCTTGACTCAACCAGGCTGCCCATGAAGCTGTCCTAGCTATTCCCAGGGACACTCCGTGAGTCTACCCGCTGGCTCCCACCCCACCAGAGCTGGGGCTCCCCCTCCTCTGCCACTCCTAACCTTATTACCTACCAGACTGGGGCTCCATGCTGGCCTGGGCCCCCTCCAGCCTGCATCATTGCCGCCTTGGGTACTACAACCTGCAAGTTTGCACCAAGTCCTTCCCTCCATGGACATGCTGCCCCCTGCTGGTCAGTTGGTTATAAAACATGAACGGTTTTCCAGGCCCAGGGAGGCTTGCAGAGCTGCCCTGCTGCGCTCTTACCACAAGTTGTAAACACTTAATGTGCTTTATCTAATTGAATCTTCACAGCAGCTTCATGAGGAAGGTTCCGTTATTACCCCTATTTTACACATTGGGATGAATGGAGCTGGTTTTGAACCCAGTACAACTAGGAATAAGAACGAGAGCAGCTCATCAACCCAGCTCTTCCTTAGGATTCAGAACTGCATCGGGCCTTTCCAACATGTTGTCTCCTTAAACGTTCTCTCCCACTTTCCACAACCTGGTATCAAAGGTTCTCCATGGGCCCCACACGGCAACCACCCCGTCCACAAACACAGCCTGCATGGTCTCCCCTGCTCTCAGCTAGGGACCCTCAAACTGCCCACAACACATGCGAAACTCCCCACACCTGCATCCCTTCTCAACTTCCTTCCCACTACCCACCGCAGGCCAGTCTGCTTCGGTCCTCTGGGTCCTATTCCTTCCTGTCGCCAACTAATTATCCCTCTTTCTCCAGCTCCTTCCACCCCCCCATCTCAACCAAAACTTTCCCGGAGACATTTAAAATGCTGAAGTCCTTCTCCTCTTAAAAATATAAGCAAATATCCCTGGTGGCACAGTGGTTGAGAGTCCGCCTGCCAATGCAGGGGACACGGGTTCGTGCCCCGGTCTGGGAGGATCCCACGTGCCGCGGAGCAGCTGGGCCCGTGGGCCATGGCCGCTGAGCCTGCGCGTCCAGAGCCTGTGCTCCGCAACGGGAGAGGCCACAACAGTGAGAGGCCCGCATACCGCAAAAAAAAAAAAAAAAAGCAAACAACCCCTCCACCCCTCGCTCTTGAACTCTAGCTACCCTCCTATTTCTCCTCACAGCAAAGGTGCTGGAAGGGCTGTCTACACTCACTGTGCTCGTTTCCTCACTTCCTCCTCATTTTTCAGCCCAGGCCATTTTGGCTTTTGGCCCACAGCTTCAGCAAAGCATCCTAAGGTCACCACTCAGGGGACATTGTTCAGGCTCTGGGCACTTGATTTCTCTCTCAGCTGCTCTTAACGCTGTTGGCCACACCCTCCTCTGGCAAGAGTCCCTCACCTGTGTTTCTGGCTTCTGGTTCTCCTCTCACCTCTCAAGCCTCTCCGCCCCAGCCTCCTCTGATGGCCTGTGCGTCTGAAGCCTGTGCTCTGCAGCGGGAGAGGCCACTGATATAATTATCTGGCCATTAGATGTTGGCACTCCTCTACACTCGGTCCTGGACCCTCTCCTCTTTTCATCCCATTCTCTCACCCTGGGTAATGTCATCCGCACCCATATAGATGCTGATGACTCCCAAGTGTATATACCTCTAGCCCAGGGTCCCAACTGGGAGCAGTTTGGCCCTCCAAGGGACATTCAGCAATGTCTGAAGACATCTGTGGTTGTCACAACTATGGAGGGATGCTACTGACATCTAGTGGGCAGAGGCCAGGGATGCTGTTAAACATCCTACAATGCACAGGACGGCCCCCACAGCAAAGAATTGTCTAAGATGCCAATGTCAGCAATACCCAGGCTGAGGACCCCATTCTAGCCTAGCCCTTCCTCTGAACCCCAGAGGTTGGACTGTGGTACAAATCCAACCACTTGTACCACATCTCCACTTGGATGTCTCAAACATACCTCAAACTCAACTTGTGCAAGTTGAACTCATGATCTACCCCAACCTGATTCTCTAACAATCTTCCCCACCTCAGTTGCACCCTGTTATGTGAGCTACAAACCTGGGAGTCATCCTGGAAACCTCCCTCTCCCTCACCTCAGTATCCAGTCCATCATCAGCTACTGCCCATGTTCTCTTACAATCTCTCCAACACCCTACTCCGGATACCATCATCTCCTGCCTAGGCTTTTATAAAAGCATTCTGTCTGGTCTCCTGGCAATGTCTCAGGGGATTCCCTCCAATCTTTTCACCACACAGCAGCCAGAGTGGTCCACATCAAACTGCGGATCTGATTGTGATACCTCCTTGTTTGAAACACTGAAGGCTTCCCATTGCTCTTTGGATTAAGACCCAAAACCTTAACACAGCCTGCAAGGCCACATGTTCCGGACCCTGGCAATTCTCCAGCCTCTTGTAAAGCCCTTGCCCAGCCCCCTCTCAGCACTCTAGTCACCATTGCTCTATTTTTCAGTTCTTCAAATCCACTGAGCTCCCTCCCACCCCAGGGCCTTTGCATATGCTGTTCCTCTGCCTGGACTCTTCTTCTGCTTCCACTCCCTTCACCTAGTTCACTCCTACTCATCCTTTAGGTATATCAATAACTTCAGAGGTCACCACTTCAGGGAGATGTTACATGACCCCAGCATCTAGGTCAAGTTCTATGGTAAACCCTATCAAAGAGCCATGTTTCTTTCCTCATGAAACTTAGTTCAGCACGTAATTTCCCTGCTTACCCATGCAATGACCTGGTTAATGTCTGTCTCTCTGAGTTGATTCTGTGCCCACCAGGTGGGACCACATCTGTGCTTGTTCACCAGCCCCTAGCATAGGCCAAGCACTTAGAGGGGGTCAGTACACTCTCTGAAGGACAGAGTGAGTGAAATCTGATCTTTCCTTCTGGCAACACAGTGAATCACGCCAAGAAGAAGCATCTGAGTCACCTTTTCTTTTCCCCTGAAAGGCATTGCTTCTATTCCTTCCTTATCACAAAAGCGATCCATGCTTGTGATGGTAAAATCAGAAATACAAACAAACAGAAGGAAGAAAATATAACCCTGCTGCATGTACTATTTCGCAAACTACTTTTTAACCTGAGCAATAAAACATGAACAACAGGTATAGAGGTGTGTCAGGAGTTAATTTCTTTATTATTGTTTTTCCTGCATAATATCCCATTATGTACAGTGTATAGATTCTTTCTCAATGACCCGCTGCATTAGAATACTAGGAAGCTCTTTAAAATACAGATTTCAAGCTCCACACCCAGGAGACTGATTTGGGAGGACTTGGGCGGGTCCCAGGTATTGCTACTTTAAAATTTCCCCTGGAGATTCTACTGGGCTTGCCGGGGTTGGGAACCACTAATTGAACGAATCCTATATTTGGGGCCACGAAGGGAGCACCCAACATTTTGTTATTCCTAGTTGTGCAGCAATGGGAATCCTTATGTCTGCACTAGCAAATGACCTCAGTTCTTTCAGAAAGCTGGTTCTCGGGGTGGCCTTGCACAGTGGTAAGCCTGGCTGGGCCATGCTGCTAAACCACTTTGAGTTTTCAATCCCCTTTCTCTTGATCAGGTCTCTTCTCCAACGTCAAGTCAAGACCGACTTGATCTGGGAAGGGTAAAGCAGTGGTGGGAGAAGCATGATTTTTCATTTCTTTACTTTATGCCCTTCTGAATAGTTTGATTTTGTGATGACTGGCATGTATTTTTTAAATTACTTTTACACTAAGACTTGGGATTTACTTTATTTAATTTTAAATGTTTTATTTATTTATTTTTGGCTACGTTGGGTTTTTGTTGCTGCCCGTGGACTTTCTTCTAGTTGTGGTGAGTGGGGGGCTGCTCTTTGTTGCGGTGCATGGGCTTCTCATTGCGGTGGCTTCTCCTGTTGCAGAGCGTGGGCTCTAGGCACACAGGCTTCAGTAGTTGTGGCACATGGACTCTAGAGCGCAGGCTCAGCAGCTGTGGCGCACGGGCTTGGTTGCTCCACGGCATGTGGGATCTTCCCGGACCAGGGCTCGAACCCGTGTCCCCTGCATTGGCAGGCGGGTTCTTAACCACTGCACCACCAGGGAAGCCCGGCATGTATTCTTTTTGCAATTAAAAAAAAAAAAAAAACAAATAGGATTTTCTGAAATGTCAAATGAGCTTCCAGCCTGGATGGATCTCTTTTGCTGAGCTCTGACCTTGCTCTCCAGCTGCTTCCTTGCGACCCTCAGTTGTTGAACAGATATCTCAAAATTGACACACATGTGAAAATTAACAGAGCCAAACTCATTCTCCCCTCTCAAACCTGCTTCGCCACAGTAGATGGCACCTCCGCTCACCTAGCTGCTTGGACAGAAGCAGGGAGCCCTCAGCACCCTCTCCCTCACCCCCAATATCCATCCTTCCCAAGCCCTGGGGATTCTGTCTATGGATCTCATCTCACACTGGTCCAGTTCTCTCCATCCCCACCACCATCATCTTGGTCTAAGCTGTCTTCACCACTTGCTGGACTTCTGCATCTCACCCTCAAACAAGCCATTTTACCCGTGGTAACTAGAGTGTTCTTTCAAAACCTAAGTTATATCAAGACAACCTGACTCAGGATTTTCTGATAACTTCTTGTTGTACTTAGGATGAAATCCAAGTCTTGAAGGTGGCCTACCAGCCCCACGTGGTCTGGCCCTTGCCCACCTCTTCTTACTTTACCTCTCTCTCGGCTGCAACAGCCCTGGCCTCCAGTGACTCCTCCTGACGGGAGGTGAAGCTCCTTCCCACCTGAATGTCTTCATACATCTCTGGAACATTCTTCTCACCAAGCCTCACCTTCCCTTGGCTCTCAACTTGAGTGCCCTTCTCCAGGGGTTTCTCTGACCTGATCTAGGGTGGAGTCCCCCTCCACCTTCTTTCTAGCTGCTTGTGCTTCTTCATAACCCTCAGCCTCCTTTGCAGTGATATGTTTAGGTGTCTGATAATTGGCTATTGTTGGCTTCACGTACTGGAATGTAAGCTCCCTGAGAGAGTAGAGACATGGCTGTTTGTTCACCGTGAATCCAGCACTAGCGCAGTACCTGACACATGTAAGTTCTAAGTACATGTTCATTAAAGACGTTGAAGGACAAGGGGTAAGAGTATCATTCTTCCTGTTTTAAAGGGGAGACAATACGGGCCTGAAATGTAAAGGGACTTACCTGATGTCATACAGCAAGTCAGTGGAGCTCAGGGATCTCACCCTGTGGACCCTGGATAAAGTGCTCCCCTACCACTTTAGGCTGCCCATCATTTAAACTCACCATAACTCTGAGAGGAAAGGGATGGTCTCCTCATGTCACAGGTAACTGTGCAAATTCAGGCCCACTGAGGTCATGTGACTTACTGAAAGTCACCGGGTTAAGAGAGTGGACACTGTGCTCATACCCAGTCTGTTCTCTCTCTGTTCTTTCTCCTACAACAAACTCCAGTCCACACATTTTTACTGAGTACCTACTAAGTGCCTGGCACTACGCTGGGAGCTGGGGAAGTGGAGTGAACCAGAAGACACATCCCTGCTCTCCTGGCACTCACATCACTGTGGAAGGAGGCAGGATAGCACCGCAGAGAAAAGCCCACTAATAATTATGAGTTGTGATATCAGGCTTAGAAACCCAGCCAAGTGCTTTAGGCATCATCCCTGCCACCACCTCTGTCTCTGGACATCTGGAAGTTCTTCTGCTCCCAGCCCTTCCCCAGGGCCTCCCTAGCTTGCCAAAGCTGGCCTCTTACCAGAAATAATAAAGGTCAGAGTGGAAATAAATGAAATAGCAACTGAAAAGAATTTAGAAAAGATCAATGAACAGAGATGGTTCTTTGAAAAGGTAAACAAAATCAACAAACCTTTAGCCAGACTAACCAAGAAAAAAGAGAGAGGACTCAAATAAATAAGATAAGAAATGAAAGAGGAGAAGGTACAGCTGATAACTCAGAAATACAAAGAATCATAAGAGACTACTATGGGGCTTCCCTGGTGGCGCAGTGGTTGAGAGCCCGCCTGCCGATGCAGGGGACACGGGTTCGTGCCCTGGTCCGGGAAGATACCACATGCCGCGGAGCGGCTGGGTCCGTGAGCCATGGCCGCTGAGCCTGCACGTCCAGAGCCTGTGCTCCACAACGGGAGAAGTCACAACAGTGAGAGGCCCGCGTACCGCAAAAAAAAAAGAGACTACTATGAACAATTATACACCAATAAATTGGACAAACTAGAAGAAACGGATATTTTCCTAGAAACATACAATCTTTCAAGACTGAAACATGAAGAAAGAGAAAATCTGAATAGACTGATTACTAGTAAGGGGATTGAAATAGTAATCAAAACTCTCCCAACAGCAACAACAACAAAACCCCGGACCATATGGCTTCACTGGTGAATTCTACCAAACACTCAAAGAAAAATTAATACCAATCCTTTTCAAACTCTTCCAAAGTAGAAGATGGGGGAATTCTTCCAAACACATTTTATGAGGTCAGCATTATCCTGATACCCAAAGCAGACAAAGATACTACAAAAAAAGAAAACTACAGGCCAATATCCTTGTTGAACATAGATGCAAAAATCCCCAAGAAAATATTAGCAAACTGAATTCAACAATACATTAAAAGGATCATACACTATGATCAAGTGGGATTTATTCTAGGGGTGCAATGATGGTTCAGTATCCACAAATCAATTAATTTGATACATCACATTCACAAAATGAAGGAAAAAATTATGATCATCTCAATAGATACAGAAAGAGCATTTGACAATATTCAATATCCATTTATGATAAAACTCAACAAAGTGACTATGGAGGAATGTATCTCACCATAATAAAAGGCACATGTAACAAACCCATAGTTAACATCATACTCAGTGGTGAAAAGCTGAGACTTTCCCTCTAAGATCAGGAACAAGACAAGGATATTCACTCTTGCCACTTGTATTCAACATAGTATTGGAAGTCCTAGCCACAGCAATTAGGCAAGAAAAAGAAATAAAAGGCATCCAAATTGGAAAGGAAGAAGTAAAACTCACAATTTGCAGATGACAGGACTCTATGTACAGAAAACCCTAATGACCACCAAAAAATATTTAGAGCTAGTAAATGAATTCAGTAAAGTTGCAGAATAAAAAATCAATATACAGAAATACATGACATTTCTATATACTAATAATGAAATATTAGAAATTAAGAAAACAATCCCATTTACAGTTCATGAAAAAGAATTAAATGCCTGGGAATAGATTTAACCAAGGAGGTAAAAGACCTGTAAACTGAAAACTGCTAGATACTGATGAAATAATTTGAAGAAGACACACACAAAAAATGGAGAGATAGTCCATGCTCATGCATTGGAAAAATTAATATTGTTTAAAATGTCCATACTACACAAAGCAATTCACAGATTCAAGGCAATCTGTATCAAAATTCCAATGGCACATTTCATGAACTAGACAAATAATTCTAAAATTTGTAGGAACCACAAAAGACCCTGAATAGCAAAAACAATCTTGAGAAAGAAGAGCAAAGCTGGAGGTACCACAATCTCTGATTTCAAACTATACTACAAAGCTATAGTAATCAAAACAGTATGGTACTGGCACAGAAACAGACACACAGATGAATGAAACAGAATTGAGAGTCCAGAAATAAACTCAAACATATATGGACAACTAATTTACAACAAAAGAACAAAGAATATACAATAGAGAAAGGATAGTCTCTTCAATAAATGGTGTTGGTAAAACTAAACAGCCACATGCAAAAGAATGAAACGGGACCGTTATTTTACACCATACACAAAAACTAACTCAAAATGGATTAAAGACCTGAATGTAAGACCTGAAACCATAAAATGCCTAGAATAAAACATAGGCAGTAACCTCAATGACATTGGTCTTAGTGATGTTTTAGTGGATCTGACTCCAAAAGCAAGGGAAACAAAAGAAAAAGTAAGCAAATGGGACTACATCAAACTAAAAATTTTGCACAGCAAAGGAAGCCATAATCAAATCAAAAAGGCAACCTACTGAATGGGAGAAGATATTTGCGAATTATATATCCAATAAGGGATTAACACCCAAAATATATAAAGAACTCACAGACTCAACAATAGAAGAACAGACAACCCTGTTAAGAAATGAGGATCTGAAATAGACAGTTTTTTTCCAAAAAAGACAGAGAGATGGCCAACAGGCACATGAAAAGTTGTTCAACATCACTAACTACTAGGGAAAATCAAATCAAAACCACAATGAGATATCACCTCACACCTAATAGAATAGCTATTATTGAAATGACAAGAAATAACAAACGTTGGAGAGGCTAGAAACCCTCGCACGCTGTTGGCAAGACTGTAAATTGGTGCAGCCACTATGGGAAAAGGTATGGAGATTCCTCAAAAAAAGAATAGATCTACCCTATGACCCAGCTATTCCACTTCTGGGTATTTATCCCAAGAACAGGAAAACACTAATTCAAAAAGACATATGCACCCCTATGTTCATTGCAGCATTATTTACAACAGCCAAGATATGGAAACAACTTAAGTGTCCATAGATGGATGAATAGGTAAAGAAGATGTGGTATATATAAAATGAAATACTACTCAGCCATAAAAAAGAGTGAAATCCTGCCATTTGCAACAACATGGATGGAACCTGAAGGTATTATGCCAAGTGAAATAAGTCAGATGGGGAAAGACAAATACCACATGATCTCACTCATGTATGGAATCCAGGCAACAACAGCAACAACAAACAAACAAAAAGAAACTCACAGATACAGAGATCAGAGAAGTAGTTAGCAAAGAAGGGTATTGGGAGGTGGACGAAATGAGTGAAGGGGGATCAGCTGTATGGTGATGGATGGTGACTAGACTTGTGGTGGTGATCACTTTGTAGTGCATACAGATGTCAAATGATGATATTGTACACCTGAAACTTATATTAAAAAAAAAAAAAGCTGGCCTCTTACCCAGGTCTGTCCCCACCATCACATTCCCACATCGGACTACCACCAGGGGGCAGTTGTACTCCATCTCAGATGGTTCCTCCACCAGCACAGCTTGGGATGGGGAGAGAAGGGGAGAGAAGCAGATATCTAGGGGGCAGAAGGGAGCTAAAAGGCTGCCAGACTCCCCAGCTATCGGGTGCCTTAGGGAATCGACTCTGCCCAGATCTAGAGAAAAGTTTCTCAATTGTTTTTCCTCCCTTGTCTCCCTCCTACTTTTATGTCTCCTCATTCATTCATTTAATAAACTTTAAAAATAGGTTTATTGAGATAATTTCTATCCCATAAAAGTTCACCCCCTTAAAGTGGACAAGACAATGATTTCTAGTATATTTACAGAGTTGTGCAACTGTTACCATAATCCACTTTTAGGACATTTTCATCTCCCAAAGAAGCCTTGTACCCATCAGCAATCACTTCCCAGCTTTGCATCCCCGGTTCCTCTCCTCCCTGCCCTAGGTAACCACTAATCTACTTTCTGTCTCTATAGATTTACCTATTCTGTATGTCTCCTATAAATGGAATCATAGAATATGCAGCCTTCTGCGACTGGCTTCTTTCACTTAGTGTAATGTTGTCAATGTTCAACCAGGTTGTAGCCTGTATCAGTACTTACTTCGTTTTTATGGCTGAATAATATTCCATTGCATGGATAGACTACACTTTATCCGTTAATCGGTTGATGGACATTTGGGTTTTTTTCTACTTTGGGGCTATCATGAATAACACTGCTACGAACATTAGCATTCCAGTTTTTAAACTTGAGATATAATTCTCATACCATAAACTTCATCCTTTTAAAGATTACAATTCAGTGGTTCTTAGTATATTCACAAAGTTGTGCAACCGTCGCCACTACCTAATTCCAGAACATTTCATTGTCCTACAAAAGACCCCATACTCATTAGCAGTCATTCCCTATTTCCCCTTCCCTCTAGACCCTGGAAACCACGAATCTACTTTCTGTCTCTGTGTATTTGTATATTCTGGACATTTCATGTAAATGAAATCATACAATATGTGGCCTTTTGTGTCTGCCTTTTTTACTTAGTATTTTTTTTTTTGCGGTACGCAGGCCTCTCATTGCTGTGGCCTCTCCCGTTGTGGAGCACAGGCTCCAGACGCGCAGGCTCAGTGGCCATGGCTCACGGGCCCAGCCGCTCCGCGGCATGTGGGATCTTCCCGGACCAGAGCATGAACCCGCGTCCCCTGCATCGGCAGGCGGACTCTCAACCACTGCGCCACCAGGGAAGCCCCCCCTTGCAATTTTGAGCATTTTATTGGCTGTGCCAGTGTGGTGTTTCGTTTTGTCTTTGTTTGTTTGTTTGTTTTTACTTGGGAGCTCCTACACAACTGTGCGGGCTGAATTGATTTGCTCACTTCTTTTCTCATGTGGGTGAGGGGAACCCTCTCAAAGGGTGAGCACATAGCTTCATCATTTGGCTCCCTTGCTGTGGCCATGTCCATTCCTCTGTGTTTTAAGCCCAGGACTGTTATAAGGACCTTCATAGGCCCCCAGAATTCTTACCTTTGGAGGCTCCACCTCACTCCCTGTCAAACATATGAAAATGTACCCACACTTCACATCAACTATACGTTTTCTTTTTGCTATTAAAAGGGATTTATTTTTATAATTCTGCAGTTGAAATTATTTCAAGGAACAAGGTTTGCGGGTGTGTCTGTTATTTTAGTTGTTGTTGTTTGTCACTTCAGAGTCATTAACATTCTTTTTTCAGATGTGAAACACTGTCTGGGCCCCTGGAATTCTCCCAGGCCCAAGGGCTGAGCTCACGGTGCTGGAAGATAAACCAGCCAAGCCGAGGCCTGCTTCTTTCTTTCCTCATCAGCCCAAGACTATTAAAGTGGGGCAGTTGGCACCAACCTGATCCCGAGCACAGACCAACACGGGCATGAAAATGGGGTTGGCTGCTCTGGGTTATGAGACCTGGGTCATTCAGAGGAGTCAGAATTATGCTTATACTCGTTGTTTTTAGATTATCAGTGAAATGAAAGCCCTAAATTATGAAAACCCTAGTGAAGCCAGATTACTGGGAACATGCCTGAGGTTCCTCAGAGGTCAGAGACCCCAGTTTGAGGCCCCTTGGCCTTCAAGGTCAAGGCGTAGCACCTTGGCCTGGGACCAAGTGCTGCACATCGTATGGCTAGTTCTCCTTTCCAGAGGTTTTGTCCTCATCACTCCCCTACCCGATACCAGATACAGGAGCTGCTCCACAGCCAGCCTTTGATCCTACTGTTGTCTCTGCTCAAATGACCCCCTTACAGTTTTCAGACTACTTTATTTTTTTTAAGGTTTTAAAACATTGTGCGGTTATACATGTTAACTCTAGGAAAATCAGGAAAACACAGGTATAGGAAAATAAAAAAATCAGTGATCTCATCACAGAGAAATAATCATGATTAACTGATTATTTGCTATATATACTCTTTAAACTTCAGTTTTCCACATGCATATATTTATATTAACAAAATACAATGAGTGTGGTTTTTCAAATGAAATATCATAAGTAAATAAAAACAGAGAGAGTCCTATAACATGTACTCCTCACAACCGAGTTTTTGACAAAACTTAACACTTTTAGCATATTTGCTTCAGCTCCTTAAAAAAAAACAACAAAACCTGACAGATGTGGCTGAAGCACCCCCTACCCCTGACCTAGTGCTCTTTGGCAATCCCTCCCCTGCATCCCCCTACCAGAGTCAATCTCTCTTACAAATTTGGGGTTTAGCTTTCCCATCCACGCTCTAGATATTGTTAAACTTCAAATGAATTGCATTGTTGTGCATATATCCTTCTGCAACCTGCCTTTGGGTCTGGCACTATGTCCTACAGGTGCGTTCGTGTTGATTCATGTCACCTAGCTTGTTCATTCACACTGCCATTCACAATTCCGTGGAAGGAATGGACCACAGTTTCTTCACCGATTCCACTGATAATTGGTTGTGCAGACTGTGCTACAGAACACCTTGGTATGTACAGTCTTCTTGTGTTGGGAACATGAATTTCTCTGGGATCAATACCCAAGACAGAATTGCTGAGTTGTAGGGCACATGCAATACCATAACCTTCCTTTGTCTTACTTCACTCACAAATTCATGAACAGTTTTCCATTTCAATACCCATCCCACATCAATATATTTTGTTTGTTTGTTTGTTTTGTTTTTATAAATTATTTATTTATTTTTGGCTGCTTTGGGTCTGCCTTGCTGTGCGCGAGCTTCTCTAGTTGCAGTGAGCAGGGTGCTACTCTTCATTGGCGTGCGTGGGCTTCTCATTGTGTGGGCTTCTCTTGTTGTGGAGCACGGGCTCTAGGCTCGCAGGCTTCAGTAGTTGTGGCATGTGGGCTCAGTAGTTGTGGCTCGCAGGGCTCTAGAGCACAGCCTCAGTAGTTGTGGCGCACAGGCTTAGTTGCTCCACAGCATGTGGGATCTTCCCGGACCAGGGCTCGAACCTGTGTTCCCTGCACTGGCAGGAGGATTCTTAACCACTGCGCCACCAGGGAAGTCCTAATATATTTTTAACCAGCTATAGAAGTTCTGCCCAAAATTTCTCAACATAATCAATATAGGCATAATTAGTTTCTATTGAAATCTACTCTGTGAGGGAGTATCTTTTGCAGCTATATTTTTATAGCATATCTTTATTTCTGTAGGAGGAATGCATAAAGGTAGAACTTCTGGGTCAAAAGTGATATGTATTTTCAAGAACAACTTCCCTGAGAATTCTTGAACCAACTGCTCCTTCCACCAGCTCCCACCTCCTACAAGTGTGCGAGGGCCTGTTTCCCTAAATCTGGCCCAGTCACACCCTTAAAGCTTTTGCCTCTGGAAATATTGTCCATTACACCTTCACCTCTCCTGCCGCTTCTCCTTTTCCTCGGCCAAAATCTGGCTTGCAGACTTTCAAAGCCCTTAATAAACTCTTGTTTAACATGCATCACTTTCTCATTTCCTCACAGCTATTTTGGTGTGTGATTTATCTTTGCTCCACATATAATATTTTAGTATCGGAATTCTATTTTCTTCAATGTTATTCTTTCATAATTTATACACACTCCAAGTACCTATACAACAATCTATAGTAAACTACACATGCAGACTGTTAAAAAAATACATGGGCTTCTGGAAAATATTTGATTAAAATGTTCTAAGTCAGTGAAGTTACTGCATTTCCATTCCATTCCACCCAACCAACATTTGTTGAGAAAGCTCTCCGGGATAGGAGCTGTGCCAGGCCCAGGGAACCAGAGGCAAATAGGCCCTGGTCCCTGTCCTCCAGGAGTTGCACAGTCAATTAAATGTTGCCCTGAGCATCCTCTCATGCAAGGCAAAAAGGGAAACATGATGTATTATCACCAACTCATGATTAAAGAACGAAGGCTATTTCAGCTGTGAAAGACCCTTTACCCTGGTGTTAAAGTACAAGAAGGATTTTTCACATAAGTGCTGCGATAAAGAACCTATGTTTTGAACAATCTCTTTAGCAGTCTTTCAGAGACAATGCAGAGATGCTCCACTCCATGTGGATTTAATTCCTCCATCATACGTCAGAGAGGCAAGGACATACTATTTAAGACATCAGTCAGGGGCTTTTCCTGGTGGCGCAGTGGGTAAGAATCTGCCTGCCGATGCAGGGGACATGGGTTCGAGCCCTGTCCAGGAAGATCCCACATGCCGTGGAGCAACTAAGCCCGTGCACCACAACTACTGAGGCCTGCGCTCTAGAGCCTGCGTGCAACAACCATGAAGCCCACGCTGCCTAGAGCCTGTGCTCCACAACAAGAGAAGCCACCGCAATGAGAAGCCCGCGCACTGCAACGAAGAGTAGCCCTGGCTCCCCGCAACTAGAGAATGCCCGCGTGCGGCAACAAAGACCCAACGCAGCCAAAAATAAATAAATAATAAAGATTTAAAAAAAAAAAAAGAAAGACATCATTCGGTAAAGGTCCTTCTGGGGCTTGGGGCCGGGGTTCCACCAATGTAGCCTGGGTATAAAGTGGCTTAATGTCAACCACAGAGGATGACAGCCACGGGTGATTAGCACAGTGTGTCTAACCACACGCCAGTTCAGCCAGCATTTGTTTACTCACTTATTTAACTGACTGCTTACTATGTGCCAGGCATTCAGGCTAATCCTGGGACACTTTGGTAGATAAAAGACACGTTGCCACCTTCATACACTGCTGGTGGGAATGTAAATGATATGGCCACTTTGGAAAAGAATTTGACAGTCTCTGAGGAAGTTGAATACATACACTGACCATAAAGCCCAGCAATTCCATTCACAGGTATCAGGTATTTACTCCAGCAAAATGAAAATGTGTGTCCACACAAAGACTTGTAGGCGAATATTCATATCAGCGTTATTCTATAGAGAAAACTGGAAGCAATCCAAAATTGAAAAGGCGAATGGATAAACAAAATGTGGCACAGCCATGTTAGGGAGTACTCAGCAACAAAAAGAAACAAACAACTTCCAATACTCACAATACGGATGAAGCTCAGACTTCATGGTCAGTGAAAGAAGCCAGACGCAGAAGGTCTCGTATTATACCGATTCCATTTATGTGACATTCCCAGAACAGGCAAAACTGGAGAGACAGAAAGCAGATGGGTGATTGCCTGGCGATGAGGGTAAAAGCAGGGATTAACTGCAAACAGGTCTGAGGGATCTTTTGGGGGTGATGAAAGTTCTAAAACTGGATTGTGGTCATGGTCATGCAGTTTACTATAAAGCATGGAATTATACACTTAAAATGGGTGAGTTTTGCGGCATGTCTTGTAAAGAGACATGACAAAACAAAAAAGACACAGGCCCTACATTTATGGGTTTTATCATCTAATTAGGGAGAGAGTAATCAACACCTACGTATAGAATAATAAAGTCTGTCAAAGAGAAGGAAGGAAATACAGTGGGTGCAGTGACAGAGAATGAAAAGGGGAAGCTCCTTGGAGAGGTGGCCAGGGAAGGCCTATCTGAAGGGGTGTCATTTGGATAGAGACCTACAAGAAGAGATGGGAAGGGCACTCCAGGAGAGGGAACGGCATGGTCAAAGTCAGGGTTGGAAGCCCATGAGTTATACTTTTATGCATATTTTGTAGTGCTTCAAAGAGGTGCCCCGACCTACTAACCACATGGCATATGAGTGATGGGGCAGGTGTTTAAAACAAGGTCTGCTTGTGCCTTAAGTTGGCATCAGTTTTCCTGCCTGTTTGTTCCTGCAGCTGATGCGACTGCCCCAGTTACACAAAAGCTGCCCAGCATGTCCACACTGCCCTGCCGCTGCCCAGGGCTTGGGGCACAGTGGGTAGTGGAGGTACCTGGCCACATGCTAGGCAAGGAGACGGCCAAGGTATGTGTGACCCGATGCTGCCCCAGCACCTGCTTCCCAAACTGTAAGTCACGGGGCAGGGGTGACTGCAGGGTCCCCCCCTTGACAGACTCCGCCCGGGTTCAGGCAGTCCAGAGGGCCAGGGGAGCTATAGGCCTCAAGTGGACCTGCCTGCCTGCACCTCCTCTCCATATCCAGACCTAATGCCCCTGAGGGGAGACCTGGATTCAAACTGCCACAGCGGCACTTCTGAGCTGTGTGACCTTGGACTTCACTGAGCCTTGCTCTCCTCCTTTGCAGGATGAGGACGTTGGGGTATGGGAAAGAGCAGATCTGGGATTAGAACCCACATCCGCTTGGTTCTGAAGCCCTGGTTCCTCCACCATGCCAGATGGAATGGCTTCTTGCAACGGGCCTCACTGAGGGGCTATTTGGATGTTCTCAGCCCTGACCGTGCAACCAGATCACTGGGGAGTTTGATGAACTTTGGGATCCACCCTCAGGGATCAGGTTTAATTGACCTGAGGTGGGGCCCAGGTGCCAGTACATTTTAAAAGCTCTCCAGATAATTCAAATAAATAGGCTGCCAGGGTTGAGAATCACTGATCCAACCCCTTCATTTTCTTTCCTTTTTTAAACCCCTTCATTTTAGAGATGGGGTGACTGATGCCCAGAGATTCTGAGTGACTGGCCCCATCCCCAAGGTCCTCCAGCCATTTGAAGCTGAGCTGGAGTCTTTGAATTCTCCCCTATGTGTGAAAGAACTATAGTGAGGACATATAAAGCCTCAGTAAAGAGCAGGAACTTTGTAATCAGATAGAGGTGGGTTCACTTCCAAGTTGTCACTTACCTACACACTGTGTGACCTGGGGCAAGTCACTTCACCTCTCTGACCCTCAGGAACTTCATCTGTGAAAATAGGGGTTATGTGAAGTCTAAAGCAGATAGTGTATGCAGAGAGGAGGTGCTCATTAATCAGGTGGCATCCCCTAGAAGAGACCTTCAGTACAGTTCGATAGACATTTATTGAGCACCAGCTATAGGCTGGTGCCTGTTTCTGGGGCTACAGAGCTGGGATCAGACAGGGGAGACCGACAGAGGGAACATAGGAAACAGACTGGGCTAGACAGAGTGGAGGGGCTATGTTAGCAGTAACATAGGCTGTGGGAGCACAGACATGGGAGCCCTAATCACACTTGAGATGGGGCAGGGGTGTAGGGTATGGGGGTGGCTCCATCAAAGGCCTCTTTCTTAGTACCCTGGGTTTGGGGAAGTGAATGTTCATTGAAATAACTACTTTATGTTAAGTCTTTTGCTTTTGTCTACTCACCTAATCTTCAAAACACCCCTTCAGGATAGGTAACATTACTTGCATTTTAGAGATGAGGTTCAGAGAAGTACGGAACCTTGGCCAAGGTCCCTCAGCTGAGGTCAGAATCCACTCAAGGAGTCTGATTCCAGAGTGGAAGCTCATCCCATGGTCCCCAGCCCTAGTCACATGGGGTCTTTTGGGGGGTCTTAGTCCACCATCCTTGGTTCTGACTGGCTGGGCAGCCCCTGGGGAGTTGTCCCCTGAGTCAGTGGGGCTGAGCAGCTGGTCTGCTTCAAGGGCATCTGGCTCGATGCTTTTCTCCTACCTGCACCTGTACCCCCAGACCAAAGTCAACGACACCCAGGAGTGGGAAACAGCAGCTCCCTGGGAAACCTCCTGAGAACACAAATATTCAGCCCTTAGGAGAAAAGACACCTCCCTGAGTGGCAAGGCCTGGCCTGGCTCTACCACTCCCAGCCCCAGCTCACCCACTGTCCTCACTTCCCTAAGCACTCCAGCCACTGGAGCCTTCTTCCTGTCCTCCAGCACCCTTCCCACTTCTGGGTCTTTGCACAGGTTGCTCCCACTGCCTGAGCCCTCTTCCCTTCTCTCTGGGTGTGTGACTCCATCCTTCACACTCAGCTACTCCCTCTCTAGTGCCCCTGAGCTCCCTGACACGTGGAATATCTCCAGTACCAAGCACCTATTCCCCATGTGACCAAAGATATTTGCTAAGGGACTTCCCTGGTGGTGCAGTGGTTAAGAATCTGCCTGCCAATGCAGGGGACATGGGTTCGAGCCCTGGTTCGGGAAGATCCCACATGCCGCGGAGCAACTAAGCCTGTGTGACACAACTACTGAGCCTGCGCTCCAGAGCCCGTGAGCCACAACTACTGAGCCCGTGTGCCACAACTACTGAAGCCCACGTGCCTAGAGCCCGTGCTCCGCAACAAGAGAAGCCACGACAATGAGAAGCCCCCACACCGCAACGAAGAGTAGTCCCTGCTCGCCATAACTAGAGAAAGCCCACGCGCAGCAACAAAGACCCAACAGAGCCAAAAATAAATAAATAAATAAATAAATAAATGAATAAAAAAGATATTTGCTAAGATGGTCTTGACATCCTCTCCCTCCTGCCTGATCCACCTTCCCCCACCTTGGCCCAGTCCAGTCCTATGCCTTATCCTATTTCTCTAGGACCTGACTCTCTCCAGTTGTCAACCAACAAATTCACATTACAGAATGTTTTTGTTTATGATCAAAATCTCCTCCATTTACAAAAATTCAGTGGAGCAGCTGCTCGGTGGTAAAGCAAACATTATAAAATATGGATTTAAAAGAGAGATTGAGGGCTTCCCTGGTGGCGCAGTGGTTGAGAGTCCGCCTGCCAATGCAGGGTACACAGATTTGTGCCCCGGTCCGGGAAGATCCCACATGCCGCGGAGTGGCTGGGCCCGTGAGCCATGGCCGCTGAGCCTGCATGTCCAGAGCCTGTGCTCCGCAACAGGAGAGGCCACAACAGTGAGAGGCCCACGTACTGCAAAATAAATAAATAAATAAAAAATAAATAAAAAATAAAAGAGAGATTGAAAGCCACTAGAAAGAGATAGGGAGAAATCTATCAGGCTTCTGTACCAAATTAGTAACTGAGGTTCAATATATAACCTACCTAAGAGCTTCCTAGCAGCCAAAGCAAAAGGGGAAATATACTGGGTTAGAGTAGTCTGGCTCTGGGGTGACTTGGTCTCTTGAAAAAACACATCCTTACTCCCCGCACTGAGAGGGGCCGCATATAGAAGAGCTGCTATTGGCAGGGAAGGCCTTTGAGCCTATGTCCCTCAAATGCTCTTTCAAAGCTCAGGCTGCACTGTTCTTACCTCCTTGGTCCCTGCTCTAGCCTCTCCCATCTTTTCCCACCCAGCAATCTCTGCCCTTTCTCTCCTAGCTTGTTTCTTTCCCCTCCCTCCTCCTGTTACTTGGAGGGAGTGGTTTTCCATTCTCTCTGTGCTCCTGTCCCTGCTGGCAGTCTCCGTGCTTGTCCCAGCTAATTCTCAGGCATTTCATCTGCTTCACTGCTCCAGCCTGGCCTACTTTCCCCGGCTCTGGGCTCCGCAAAAGTAGTGGGTTTCCCATCAGCAGAGGTGTTCAGACTTGGGCCATGTGACCTCTATGGGGGAAGCAGCAGAGGAGATTTATAAATGGAAAGAGGGACTAGAATAGATGACTTTTCACATCTCTTTCAGGTCCAGCCCTCAGGGTCTGTGACTCTGTGCCTGGGTGACCGAGATGTAGCCCAGGTCCCCACCCCTGCTCCGGCTCCTGTATGGTCCTTCAGAGAAAACACAGTTGAGTTCAAATCCCATGACACAACTTAAAAGCTGCCTTACTCTAGATTAGTGATCATGTCCCACTCAGTTTCAGGTTCTTAACATAGAAAACAGGGGTAATACTGACGGCAGGGAATTGTGGGGTCAATGACAGTGCATGCCTAACTTTTATTTATGTATATTCCTGCCCAATCACAAGCAGAAAGGGGTTTGAAGCTCCTTAACAAATAAACACACAAATAACAATGACAACAAAAACTAAGCAACTACATACCAGACGATTAAAATAATGGAAAAATTATCTCATCCCAGCTCCCCCACTTGCTGGCTGTGTGACCTTGGGCAAGTTGTTTCACCTCTCTGAGCCTCAGCTTCCTCATTTGTAAAATGAGATAATAGTAGTACCTGCCCCCATTGGGATATTATAGAATTAAATAAAGCAATATGGAAGAATATTTAGCACAATGCCTGGCATATAGTAAATAGTCAATACATTTTAGCAATTATTAATATTATGTAATCTCATTTTTTTGTTTATAAAAAAGTAACCTGGGTACAGCTGAGCCACTTTGAGGACAGTCTCAAATCACTATTGAATTAGAAAGAAACACCAGTTCCTCCCCTCCCCCCACAGCAACAAAAAATTGAAAGGCAATTTAAAGGGCTTTTTTTTTTTTTAATTTATTTTTGTCTGCGTTGGGTCTTTGATGCTGTGCGCAGGCTTTCTCTAGTTGCGGCAAGCGGGGGCTACTTTTCATTGTGGTGCGTGGGCTTCTCATTGCGGTGGCTTCTCTTGTTGCAGAGCACGGGCTCTAGGAGAGCAGGCTTCAGTAGTTGTGGCACACGGGCTCAGTAGTTGTGGCGCACAGGCTCAGTAGTTGTGGCACACGGGCTTAGTTGCTCCGTGGCATGTGGGGTCTTCCCAGCCCAGGGCTCGAACCCGTGTCCCCTTCATTGGCAGGCGGATTCTTAACCACTGCGCCATCAGGGAAGTCCAAAAGGCAATTTAAATATTTATTCAATTCTTTTGAAAATGTTAAAGGTGATTTTATTCATAATCTCAAAAAAACTTCTTAACATTCCTTTTCCTCTTTCTGTTTCTTTTTCTTGTCTTCCCTCCCACCCTCTGCAGACAGCCTCCAAGTCTGTATCCTGAGTCCCTCAAATGCTCTCTCAAAGCTCAGGCTGCACTGTTCTTACCTCCTTGCCCCCTGCTTCAGCCTCTCCCATCTTTTCCCACCCAGCAACCTCTACCCTTTCTCTCTTAGCTTGTTTCCTTCCCTTCCCTCCTCCTGTTACTCAGATCCACAGAATAAAACCAGGTTGAAGCCACCTGAACTACAGAGTTTTCTGCCTCAAAGGCAGGGAGGAAAGGAGGCTATGAACAGGTGAATAATGTAATGTTCTTCCTCTCACAAAACAGACATACATCTGTTAATACAGCTAAATGCAGAATCTCATCAAGGAGTTAACAGTGGTTGATATTTGAGGAGTAGGATTATGGGGGACTTTTTCCCTATTGTATTCATTTCCATATTGTTTACACTATTTTACAGTGAGCACATATTAATTGCATTTGAAATCAGGGAAAATAGCAGAAAGAGTAAAGCAAAAGCAGGGATAACGTGAGTATCCAAAATATATTCCACTGGTCCTGTATTTAAATCATGCAAAGTGCCAACTATGGGGCCCAGCACACACTTGATAAATAGCAGCTATTGTTAGTCAAGACCTAATGGACCTCCAGTCCCTCATGGAAACTCAAACTGCCCAATTGAATCAGAGTAGCTGGTGGCCCAAGGAGAAAGGGATCAGGCTGGGACATGCCGGTCCCCACCCCCACCCCAGGCAAACTCTCTGCAGGGTTGCAGAAATAGTCTGATTGGGTCTGACAAGTTCTGCTTGCTCCTCCCGGACCAGCCTCCTAACGGGCTCTTTCTGATGCTTACTTGATTATATCCTCCTAGGCTGGCGGGTGGATGTGTGTGATGGGGGAGTCTGTTCCTGGAGAGTCTGGTGATGCCCCCAGGAGCTCTAGACTATAGCTTCAGTTCAGTTATGGAAGACAAAACAAAATGAAAACTTAAATCGTTCTCATACTGAGTCTCATCCTGTCTGCAGGCCTGTGGGCTGTCCAATTTGTCCAGACGCTCTCTGACTTGGTACATGGGATCAGCAACCCCCCACTCCCCCCAAAAATCAGTCAACCACTAAGGATTCTTTGGGTACCTACTGTATGCTAGACATTACTGAATGTCTACTCTGTACAAGATGATGACAGAGGCAAAGCAGAGGAAGAAGAATACCAATAATAACTGTTGCCATTTATTGAAGGCCTATGAAATGTAAGCCTCTCCACAAATTCGGGAGGATTCTTCTTGGACCTTGGTGAGTCCTGAGGCTGGGATGGCTAGAAATCACACCTAGACTCAAATGCCAGGTACCTCTGAGGCCCTCACTCTCCATGGCCTGGCCAGTCAGAACCCTCGGCCACAGTGATTGGCCAAGGAATGGATACATGTCTCAGTAAGAGCCAATGAGACTTGGTTTGAGGAATGCTGTTGGAACTGCTGAGGAAAGAGTCCCTGTTTCTGTTGCAGCTGCTGAGAGACTAGGATGCCTGGCTGGTGCTGCTGGCAGCCACTCTGTGATCATGAGGAGAGAGTCTGCCAGAGGATGAGGCCAGCAGAGAGGGAAACAGTCTTGAGAGACCAAGAGAATGACACTGAATCCTGACAATCATCTGAGCTCCTCAATGCAGCCATGACGAAAGCTAGCTCTACCCCCTGTACTTTTCAGTTTAAGGGAGTTTTTCTGCCAGTTTGAGCCCTGATGCTCTGACTGCTGTGCCCAGAAACCTGAATATTTGGAGGAAGCACCCTCACCATCCAGTCTATAGGAGCCTGACAAGGGAAACATGTTTCCTTCCACACAACCACCCAGGTTTCTGTCAGAGAGCACAGCAAGCCCACAAATGTCAACAGAAGCAGCAAATCCTCTTAGACTGGCTGTGCCGCCTTGGGGAAGCCACTTTCCCTCTCTGAGCATTAATTTTCCTCACCTGTAACATGGGGCTGGGGTGGGAATCATAGCATCTATAGAATAGAACTGTTCCTAGAAGGCTGTTTGGTGGAGGTGAGTTCTGAGGATCCTCAAGGAGCTGGAGGTTAGGGTCAGAGTTAGCAGCAAACCTTCTCACTGTTCTCCCCTGAGCAGCAAAAGACCAGGGCCTATCTCTCCCAGGCAGCCTGGTGGAATGGAAGAGACTCAGCCATAGCACTAGGAGTCCTTCATTCTAGTCCTGATTCTGCTGCCAGCCCAGGGAGTGGCTCTGGGCAAGCCCCTCCCCTGCCAATGTGCCCCCTTCAGAGGTGAGAAAGCCACGCCCTTTCTCCTCTTTTCTTCATAGAGTCAGGATCACATCATGTTCACTGTTGTAGCCCCAGTACTCAGCCTGGTTCCTGCCTCGTTGATAGAGCATTCCAGAACGCCCATCGTGTGAGTGAATAAAATGTGCTCAGGATGCCTGACCTTTCTTTTCTTTTTTTTGGAACATGTTGTTGTAGTATAACATATACAGAAAAAAATGCACAGATCCTAAGGCGTCTTCACAAACTGAACACAGCCCTGTCCCCAGTCCTTCCATCCCAAAACCACCTTACCAACAGCCGGAAGTCCCCCTGTTGCCCCCTTTCCAGTCATTCCCTCCCCAAAGGCAACACTGGCCAGACTTCTGACAGCATCGAAGTGCTTTGAACTTCATATAAATGGAGCAACGCTTAACACTTTCCAGTGGTTCATAGCTTACAGAGGGCCCACGTGTACTTAACTCATTAAATCTTCACGTCAGTACTGGGGGGGTAGGCAGGAATTACAAATCCTATTTTACAGAGGAGAAAACCGAGGCTCAGAGAGGAGAAGGGAATCCCCCAGAATCACACCGCTCGCAAGTGGGAAGCTAGGATAACTGGTTCCATTTTCGTGTCTCCCTGGATTTCAGAATGTCCCTCCAGGCATCAGGAATGGTCACAAATCTGAAACCAGGAATAGTCAGGAATCTGAAACTAGCCCAGGCCTGGGCAGCTGATGGTATAAGCTACCAGTCCTCCAGGATGGAAAGAGGGTCTGGACATCCAGGTCCAGAGAAGTTCTGGTCACCTTTTGGGCAGGGCCCACCCCTCCTTTCTAGTCTGTGGCACTCAACAAGCTTTGTGAATGCTGACAAGTGGCCTCCTCCCTGTCTCCCTCCCTCCACACTGGAGAATTCAGAGGGCTGTTGAATGGAAACAGGGAGAGTTATTTCCACAGCTCCCTCCCTGCCCTCCAGGTGGCCACACACACTGCCCAGGAGCAGATGGTCCCTTTGTAACCTTGCACTGTGTGCCCAGACCCCTCCTCTGCATGCTCAGAATCACTCTGGGCCAGCTCCTGACCAGGGGTGGCTGGCAGTAGATGCCCTGTCTTCCAGAATCCACCTCTGTCTCCTGTGACTGGTAGGCAAGATTCCCCAGGTCTTTCCTTCTGGCCTCATGAACTCCTATACATCCTTCAAAGCCCAAACACCATCTCCTCTGGAATGTCTTTGTCTCTCCTAAACATCCACTTATCATGGTCCCTGCGTATTAGTTTCTCTTTCTCAACACAACATAGAGATAATCACAAAGTCACATAAACAAAACACACATTTTCACCTCACCCACAATCTTTCTCTCTCTCTTTTTTGCAAACTGGGCTACACACACAGTTGTACCAAATAACAGCCTTGCCCCTCTCATGTGCACATGCTACACCACAACACCAGAGGGGTTTGGGCTCCACTTGTTTACAGCAGGGACACAAAGTCTCTTTCTACCACACCAACGTGCATGCAAAACAGGCCCCAAAAGTACAGATCACACATTCATACAAATACACAGACACACACCTCTTTCACTCAGGCAGTTACACAACCACATGTAGAGACAGTTTCTCCTCTGACATACAAACGTAAAGGCATGGAGAAACATCCAGCCTTCTCTCTGCTTCCCTTCTACCTTCTCCTCTCAACCCTCTCTCACTCTTACACACACACACACACACACACACACACACCCCACACACACACACACGGAAGCAGGCAGTAACAAACTCCCGAAATAGTCAGTCTCTGCCTTTCCGTCACACATAAACACACAGGCACGCGGGATCCATCCGCCTCTCCGCTTTTTCTGTCTCCTCCTCCCCTCTTACACACACACACACACACACACACACACACACACACACACACCACATAAACACACACACGCAGCTGCAGCACGCTGGGTCACACTCCTTGCTGGCGCCAGGCAGGAGACAAAGGTCGCCGAGGCTCCCGGCGCCGCGCACCTGACACAGCTGAGCCGCTCCCCGGGCTCCGCCAGCCCCGAGCCGGTCTCGGCGAGGTCTGGACCCCGTACCCTGAAGCCGGAGACCCAGCCCGTTTCTGCCCTCGGCGGTCCGCACGCCGCCCCAGCCCCGGCCCCAGTCCCAGCGCGCAGAGGGTTAAGACGCGGGCGCGGGCGGGGCAGGCGGGCCCCGGGCGTGATTGGCTGAGCTGCCCGGGCCCCGCGCCCCGCCATTGGCCCCTCGGCGGGCCCGCCTCCTGGGACTCGGCGCCGGTGCCGCGCTTAGCCTCGGGGCCCCAGCGCGCTGCCGCGGCACGCAGCCGCGGCGTCCGAGGTGTGCGGCCGGGAAGTGGTAGTGTGGCCCGGGGAGCAGCGCGGGGCCGGAGCGAAGCGGGCGAGCTATGGTGAGTGCTGCGCCCGGCCCGCCTTGACGGTCCCCGCGGCGGCGCCGGAGTGGGACTCGGGGCCCGCCCGGCTCGCGGGGGCTGGGCGCAGGCAGCAGTCCTGGGAGGGCGTGGAGTCGGGGGGCGCGCGGGCAGGGCTCGGCTCGCCTGGCGGCGCCGCGCTCGGTCCCGTCGGGGGCGGCCGCGCCGAGCTTGGTTCTGGGCGGCTGGACCCGGCCGGGTTTGGAGGTCTTGGGGTGGCCGATTCGGTTCGGGGTCCCTTGGTGCGGTTCTGGGCTGGGGCGTCCGGAAATCCCTGGACCCGGCTGGGCTTGGAGACCCTCGGCTGGTTCCGTAGGGGGTCGGGGGCAATCTGAAGAGGCTGTATTCGGTAGGACCTGAGTGTCCCGGGCCTCTGAGGTGGTTCTGGGGCTCGGCTTGGGGCATCGTGGGTGGCGGCGCCGAGCGCATTCATAAGGCTAGGTTGGGCGCCCTGGGACTGTGGATCCAGTATTCCCCTAGGGGCTTGAGAGTGGAGGCTGGGCAGCCAGGTTGACGGCTGTCAGAGTCCAGGGGCCACTTGGGGACCCTAGGCCCAGCGATCTGGTCTCCACAGCATCTCCCAGTAATGGGTCTTCAGAGGAGGGGGTTGCTGAGACCAAGCACTGACTTGGATGGGCAGTGGTACCGGGGAGAAGGGAACTGGGCATGGGGATTTCAGGGGGGTTTCTGAAGCCTTAGGAGAGAAACCCATTTGGTCGGACCAGAGTTGTTGAGGCTGTGTTAGAGAGGAGGGTTGTCTCCGGAAGGAAAGCTAAGACCTTTCAATATCTCTCTGGGGCCCAGTAATCACCTCTCCATCTTGGGGGCCAAGGCCACCTACTTCTCTGTGGCTTCTTTCCTCAAGGACAGGCCCCTCTGATTCTCTCTCTAGTCCAGTTCTGTACCCTGCGGAGTGAATACAGGTCACCATGTAGGGCCTGAGGAGGGCACGTGCCAGTGATGGTGGCTGCCAGTCCTGGGGATGCAGCCACCTCCACTTCTCCGTGGCAATGCTGCCAAGCCTGTGGGGGCCTGGGTGGGGGCAGGATGGGATCCCCTGTAGACTGACGAGTCCCCCCAGGGGCTCCCCAGGACCAGCCCCTACTCTGCCCAGGGCTGGAGTGCCCTTACAACATCCCTTTCATCTTCCCTCCAAGCCAGTCCCCTCTTTTCTCACTCCACAAGTGTCCACCTCCCCTGCACCACCTGCCTCTCCGGAGTCAGTAGTAATGCAGGTATGGCTTGACTCCGCACCCAAAGGTGCTTAGAGACCATCTTGGATCCAGCCCACCTCGTAGATCAGGAACCTGCCCCTGGATTGCTCTGCTTGAACAGTTTCAGCGGTAGGGTGCTCACTCCCCGCGGACCGGCACTTGATTTAAGGTCTCAGTATATGGGAAATAAAAAGGGTGTCATTGAGGTTGAGGTCATATCATCCACTTTGCCTCCAAGCCCACCCTGACCTAAGTTACTCAGAAAGAGAACTGTTTTCTGCTTAAAAATCAGTAAAGAAAGAGAGGTCACCTTGCGTTGGTGACACTTTTCAGAGCCTTACAACCTAAGAAGCCTCCCAGCCTGTCAGAGAGGCCCCGGCTTTGGCATCAAACAGATTTAGATTTGAATTCTAGTTCCTCTACTTCCCCAGAGGGACAAATTACGTCATCACCTCCCAGTATCAGTTTCCTCATGATGGGTCTTATCTCACAGGGATGGTGTACAGATTCAGTGAGATAACCCAGTGAGAGTGCTTTGCTCAAATACAGCTAACTTTCCTTTCTTGTACAACCTTAAGCTCAAGGTGGGAAGTTCTGCCTGACATCTAACCTATTTGCTAAGTCTGGAAGAAGGATTAAAATTTATCATGTTGTGGGGAGAAGGGAAGAGTGATACTTAGAGAACGGGTCATTGGCTCATCTTTTAATAAAGATTTTTTTTTTTTTTTTTTTTTTTTTTGCGGTATACGGGCCTCTCACTGTTGTGGCCTCTCCCATTGCGGAGCACAGGCTCCAGACGCGCAGGCTCAGTGGCCATGGCTCACGGGCCCAGCTGCTCCGCGGCATGTGGGATCTTTCCCGACCGGGATACGAACCCGTGTCCTCTGCATCGGCAGGCGGACTCTCAACCACTGCACCACCAGGGAAGCCCACAAAGATTTATTGAACACTTACCATATGCCAAGCGTTGTCTAGGGAGGGAAAAACAGTCGTAAACACTGTGTCAGGAGAGCTTCCACCAGTTCATAAATGTCCACGCAGTCCTCAGGCTAGGTGGCATATCTTTAGGAGAGGTAGAGAGATCCTGCCAGGTGAGGGCTCCCTTCTGTATGGAGAGGTGAGAGAAAGCTTCACCCAGCAGGTGGCATCTGAGTTGGAAAGAACATCCCAGCTAGGGGAACCTGTGTGAGCAGGGGACCAGAGAGAGGTGTGGGAGTACGGGAGAGGCCTGAACGGGGCTTGCCTGACACCTGGGCATCAGAGAGGCAGGAGAGAGGAGAGAGAGTGGGCAAGGGGTGCTGATGGGGCTGGATGGCTGGAGGCTTAGGCAGACCGAGGAGCCAGAACTCCACTGTGGATTGTTGGTCCACCGCATGTGGGTACAGAGGAGGCTGATGTCAGGCCTCCTTGGCCCCCGTCATTTTGGTTTCCCCTAAACCCTAGTCCCTGTGCTCATTCCTGAGGTGGGGGTGATTCAGGGCCGCTAGAGTGTTTATTCCTTGGATCTCCTGCTCCATGGGTTTTAAACAATTCAGCGTTCCCTCCATCGTTGCCAAGTTTCCCCTGGCCCCTGGGTTCCTAGTGGGGCTCCTTTGGAGGGTGTGTGGGCTATTTCCTGTTGTCCTGGCTCAATCTCCCTGATGGTTCCAAGCTCCCCACCCAGGTCTCTAACCCCTTGGCAGGGAGTCAGCGCTGTTCTCAAAGACCTCAAGTAGACTCCCCCAGTGCAGGCTTGACATGAGGGTTCTCAGGAGGCTTTTTGTGTCTCCTGTCTCTGGCTGTCCCCATACTGCCCAGCAGCAGGCACAGAGGGGTGAAGGAGATTGCCCAGGGTCACACAGCAAGATAGTACCAGAGCAGGCACAGACCTCCTAGATGTTTGGAGGGTTACCAGATGGACAGGTTGGGGGAAGGAGGCCCAACCCGGCATTACCAGTCCACTCTTGTGGCGCCTTGAGAATGTTCCTTTACATTCCAAACTAGGGGCTGAGCAAAAAGCCACAGCTAAGGGTTGGGAATCATCTTTACTGTAAGTGGCTGAGTTGAGGACAGGTCCAGCTCCTAGGTTTGAATACTGGATATACCACCAACTTGCTGCGTGACTTTGCATCAGTTATTCCCTCTTTCTACACCTCCTTTCCTACCAAGTGGGGCAGATCTGCTCCTTCTGTAAGATACAATGTAGACATGCTTCATTGCCTATTAAGCACTTGAGGGAAAAAGTATTATTAATTAAAGGTGGGAGGCCAGTCACATCCCCCCTGAACCAGGCTGTAGGGGGTTCCCGGAACACAGGAGTACCTTTCCCGGTGTGGCCAGAGCCTGTGCTCATAACTGGGTTATTGCTAACATTTTGGTAAATAGGCATGTTGTTAACTTTTGTTAAAGAATAAGTACATTGTTTCCCAGACAGAACTGGAGAGACCAGGAGAGCAGCAGGATTTGAGGAGTAAGAGGGCTACAGGGTGGATTCAGCAGAAAGTTTCAGGCGTCAGCCAAGACATAAGCAGGTTGGCTGAAGTCCACACTTCGATGACAGCGAGGGAGGAACCATCAGCAAATGTTTACGACTTTTCGTTCCCCTCAATTTTTTCTTTTTGGTTGACTAGCTAAGCAGCTCGCCCCCATCAGTGCTGCATTCGTTCATTCATTTGTTCACCAAACAAGTATGCGTGGCATAATGCCAGGAGCTGGGGCTGTGGGTGGTGTGAACGAGACGGGTAGGTCTGTCTTCCACAGTCTGGTGGGCAGGCAGATATGGAGCAGGAAATTACCAGTGTGATTTCTGTTACCAAGGAGACTCGCAGGGTGCCGAGGAGCAGATAGGGCAACCTGGCCTGGGGATCAGAAAAGGCTCCCTGAGGACGTGACATTAAGGTTGTAGCCTAAAGAATGAACATTCTAGGCAGAGGGAGCAGTAAGTGGGAGATGGGACAAAACATGGTGCACTCGGGAGTTAATTCAGTTGCAGGCTGGGAGGTGGCCCCGGGGCAGGCGCACGCAGGGAGGGCCAGGTTAAGAATTCGGGGCTCGATCCTAAGGGCAGTGAGAGGAGCGATGTGGTCAGGTCTGCGTTTTGAGATGATGGTACAGGCTGCTTTCTGGAGAAGGGGTAGGAGGGGTGAGGGTGGAGGCTGGGAGACCATTTAGGAGGCTGCCAGAGTGGCCCTAGGAGAGATGACAGTAGTCTGGACACCAGTCACTGTCCCATCCACCCCACACCACATCCCCATCATGCTGCCCAGAATGGGCAGTGAGGAGAGGAGGGAGCTGTGACCACAGAGGTCCCACAGCCCTGTGGACATTGACCTTTCCCTTCTCATGCTTTCATGCAGATAACTAGCGGGGCTCCTGGCCTCCAAGAACTTTGACCTAAAAGAGAGAAAGGTGAAGCTTCTGAATGGCTCTGAAACAAGGTAGAAAACAGGGATGCAGCTCCAGAGTCACCCTGGCCGTGGAGGTGTATCAGGGAAGTCTTCCCAGAGGAGGCGGCATCTGAGCTGCTTCATATGGCAACAGTTAGTGGAATGGAATGCTTCCTAGGAGCCAAGCTTTGGAGACATGACAACAAGGAGATACTCTCCTGTCCTTAAAGAGTTATAGTCTGGGGGGCAAAGTTTAATGAGCAAGCAACGCTGACTGAACCCCACTGCCAGTGAGAGGTGCTGGGGGTCTAGGCCCTGAGGGTTCTGCCCTTTCCCCAGCGGCCCTGAGGATGGGGTGCCTGGGATATCCGCTGGCCTGTCTCAGCTTGCTGACAAGCCTCAGAATGGCTCCCTCCTCCCCACAGGCTCCTGGCGAGGTAGGCGGTGGGGGGCGGTTTACCGACAGGGGAGATGGAAACAGAGGAACAAGTTTCTGGAGAACATTCAGGAAATTAGCTGAGGGAGGACCCAATGTCAGGGCCCAGAGGTAGGGAGGTAGGCCTGGCTGCTAGATCTTCTTAAAACCTCGAATGCTTGTTTTAAAAGGGGATTTGTAACCGTCTAATTCAACGTCCCCATTTTACAGGAGGGAAGACTGAGGGGTACAATGAGCCTCTACCTTGTGCCTGGCACTTAAATGTAACCCTTCTGACTGTCACACCAACCACAGGAAGTAGGTTTATCCCCATTACAGAGCTGTGAAAGCTGGTGCCCAACGGCCACTTAGGGAATTAGGAGCTGGAACTGGGCAGCGGCCTCCTGATTCCTCAAGATTCTGGCTTCAGTCCCAAACTACCACTCAATTTAGCAGAAACTTCCTTCCTGGGAAAGCCCCCTGAGGACCGGGATGGGACTCCTGGGCAGTGGCCAGAGGCATCGGGAGCTGATTGGGGCTGGACACTGGCCAGGCTGAAATACTGATTATCTTTCACCTTTGCACAGCACTTGACAGTGAAGTCCTCTCCTCCCCACTCACCAACTGTCCTTGAGTCCCACTGCCAGTCAGTGGCAGAGCTAGGACTTAAACCCAGGCCTGTGCTTCCCTGCCCAGACCCCCAGCTCCCCAGCTCCCGGCATTGCCCCAGGGGCCCTGGCCCACGTCTCCAGTGGCCCCTGACTGGAGATGTCCCCAAGCTTCCTGACCACATGCCCCCGTGAGTGTGAGCCTGACACATGAGCCTCGCCTTCCCTGGGCTCCTCCCCACAAGCTCCTTTGCCTCCTTGTCTGTAGGCAGGAGCGGCGGGGGGGGGGGGGGGGGGGGGGGGGGGGGGGGGGGGGGGGGGGGGGGGGGGGGGGGGGGGGGGTGCGGGTGGCAGTCAGGAGGAGTAGGGTTACAAGTGTAAACACCGTCATGTCAATATTTACCTCTGCCTGGAACCAGAGCCTCTGCCTCCCACACGCTGCCCCTCTGGGTGCACATGGCCTGCTCCAGGCCGCTCTGGTCACTGAAGGCAAGGCCAAGGGTGGAGATACATGTAGCTTCCAGCCAGCTCTGCCTCTATCTTTCCGTGTGGCCCTGAGCAAGACACTCTCCCTTCCTGAGCCTTAGTTTTCCCATCTGTAAAATGACATGGCTGGGATAGACCGATTCAAGGGGCCTTTTCAGCTGTGACCTGTAGGATCGCAAGCATAATACTCTGGTTCAGAGCACAGGCGTGAAGTTGGCCAGACGAGGTTGGAATCCCAGCTCTGCCGTTTTCCTCACTGTGAGATTGTGGGCAAGTCAGTTAAATCCCTTTGAGCTTCGTTTCTCCATCTGTTAAAATGAGATCCTAACATACCTGTTTTGGAGGGTCGTTGGTGAGGGTTAACGAGATGACGCGTTAATGCGCATAGCTTTTGGCACAGGGTGAGAACCGAGTGATGGTGGTGGTGGCCGTTATTCCAGAGAAACATTTTATGATTCTCTGAATCCAGACGCTGGGTTGCGTCACTTGGGGACTGGAGCCAAGGGTGGGGACTCTAACCTCAAGCCCTTCCTAGTACTCTGGGGCCACTGGCTGGGCTGGGGGAACCCAAGGGTTGGAAAAGCCCCTTGGTTAACACCACACACACACACAGACACAGACACACACACACACACACGGACACACACACACGGACACACACACCAGCTGAGGCCCCTTTATTTGGATGGAGGTCCAGGACTGACCTCCGAGACTTGTGGCAGTGAGAGCAGCAAGGAAAGGTGGAGGAGGCAGAGCGGGGAGGAAGGATGCATTTCCAAAGCAGCTATTTCACAGAAGCTCCGAGTCCAGGACACACAGGACTGTTCCCTCCAACCCTGGAGAGGAGGAGGCATGGGACGAGGCAGCTGCCGGTCAGCAGAAGTGGACCTACAGACCAGTGGGCCCAGATTCAAGCCTGGCTCCCACGCTTTTTGCTCTGTCACTTTGGACAGCATGTCATCTCTCTGAGCTGTGTTTTCCTCGTCGCTAATATGGAGATGCTGGGGCCTATTTTGTACAGTAGTTGGAACAGTTTCGTCAGGTGCTGTTTCAGAAGAAACCCAGCTCAGGCCTGGCACATACAGGGGCTCAGCCGGTGTCAGCCTCACGAGAACCACACGCCAGTCCTGCTGCTGCTTGTGTGGGTGCTTCTTCAGGACAAGATTGTACGTTTTTTTAAAATTGTGGTATAATTTGCATAAGATGCACACATCTTGTACAGCTCAGTTTTTACAAATGTACACACCTACATAATCACCCCCTAGATCAAATATAAGAAGCTTTCCACTGCCCCAGAAAGTTCCCATGTGCCCCCTTTCTGTCGATCCCCCAGCTACAGGGGGCCGCTGACCTACTTTCCATTACTCTGTTTTGCCTGATTTTTTAACCTTATCTGCATGAATTCATATGTATGTGCACTTGGGTCTGGTTTCCTTCAGCTTCAGTCGATACTGACCGTTTGTAGTTCTTCCATGCTGTTGCCAGTATCTGGGCCTTTTTAGGCTCTGTTGCATCCCACTGGGTAGATGTGCATGTAAATGTCCGTGGATGAGAATTTGAATTGATTCCGGTTTGGGCAGCTGTGACGTTCCTGTGCGTGTCTCTTGGGTGGGTCTTAGGAGTTGAACTGCCGGGCCGTAGGGTCAGTGCGTATTTAACTTTCCTAGAAACTGCCACACAGTTCTCCAAGGAGGGCACTGTTCACCTCTTTGCCCAGGGCCCCATGGCCTAACCTAGTGTACTTTCTTGATGAATGTTTTTAGAAGAAGGATGGAATTTGAGTCCTTTCTTTGTCTTAATGCTTCAGATCCACACTGTCGGCCCTGCCTCTGCTGTCAGGGGCTGGCAGCTCCAGGCTGGGGGCTCTGCCTAGGACCCTGCCTGAGCTTTATCTAGGCGTCTGTCATTTCTCAGGGCAGGGAGGGGGTCCTGGCCCTGGAGACCCCAGGCCATGAGGCTCTACCACTGATTGGCTGTGTGACCTTAGGCAAGTCCCTTCCCCTTCCCGGTCCTCAGTTTCCCCTTCTGCAAAACACTGTGTGGATTGAGGTTTCCGCAGCTCCCCAGTTTCTGGTAGGCTCCCCTCATTTGGGAGCCATTTGCTCCTAATTGCTCTGTGCTTTTCCACCTCCAGGTTGCCCCTGTACCACCTGTGAACCCCAGCTATCCTGTATCTCTGAGAAAGGACCATTTGGGAAAGTGTGGGTAGGCTCTTCATCTTGGTACCCTCCCTACGCACCTCACTGTGAATCAGTCCTCCCTGGGTGAGAGCCCCCCAGAGCAGGCCTCTGGCCGTGGGAGCCCCACCCATGGAGGCTTTGCAAAGGCGATGGAGCAAACCTGGGTCTGTATCCTGCCACTTTGGGCTTTGTGACCTTGGGCGAGTCTCTCCACCTCTCTGAGCTCCTGAGTCCTCATCTGCAGGGTATAAGGATGAAACGAGGTCCTGCGTCATTGTGGGGACAGAGGTGGATGGAGCAGCGAAAGCCCTGCCCTTAAGGAGCCACATTCTAGCGGAGGGAGCCAGAGACTAAACAGACAAACCAACCAACCAGAAAGATCACTTCAGAGAAAGGAAAGAAAAAACAATGTGGCTGTGAGGTGGGGGGTGGGATACTCTAGACAGCCGGGGAAGGATGAGGAGGGGGCAACCCAGGCAAAGATGCGGGAGGGGGAGAGTTCCAAACAGAAGGAACAGCAGGTGCAAAGAGCCTGAGGCAGGGACGAGGGATTTGGCACGTTATGAGTGGCAGGAAGGCCGATGTGGCTGGGCAGAGGAAGCAAGGGGGAAAGTGGGTAGGAAGAGGTGGGCGTGGAGGGGCCAGGTCCTGCAGGGCCTTGTCAAGCATGGGGGGAAGCTGGCATTTCATTTTAGAGTGACGGGAAGCCACTGCAGGCTCCAAGTAGGGATGACTCGGGTTTTGGTTTTATGTTTAGAAAGGCCCTGGCTGCTGTGTGGGGAATGGCCTGTAGGGGGCAGGAGTGAGGCAGGGAGGCCAGTGTCTGGTGAGAGTGGGCCTCAGTACTTTCTCCTGTCCTGAGGGCAAGGAGGCTTGTGTTACTCTAGGATGTGGGATTTTAGCAGCCACTTCAGAGGACGGGCGAGCAGTAGTGGGGGCATCCCAGGTGCTGCAGGATGTTCCTGAGCAGTGCATGGTGGGCAAAATTTGCCTTTGGAGCCAGATAGACCTGTCTTAAAGCCTCCATTTGCACTCACCTTCCAGGGGGAGCTTGGGATTCTCCCAAAGTGACCCCTTTCCCACCACCCCAGGCCCTGAGGACCCAGGGACTTGGAGCCAGAAGGGCACAGAGCCAGGGCCTGCCTCCCCCGCTTCCGCACACCCTGCCGAGAAGTGAGGCGGAGGAAGTGATGGCCTCAAAGGCACGCCTAGCCCCTCTGCCCTCGGGCTGCTGCTCCCACGGCCCGGCTCGAGGAAATCCTGTGGCTTGGTGTTCCTGGGTGTCCCGGGCTGGTCTGAGGCAGGAGGCGGCCACGAGAAAGCAGTACTTCATTTTTCTCCGCCCCTGAGTGGGTGTTACTCGGTGATCCTGCCGGGCTTCCGCGGGTGGAGGGAAGGAAGAGGGAGGGGCATGGGAGTTCACAGAGTCTCAGAAGATCTACATGGAAGTGGGACTGTAGACATCATCTAGAACACCTCTTCGCGGGGAGACAAAGCCTCAGAAAGGGAAAGAGGCTTTGCCTAAGGCCACACGAGTTAGAAGCAGGACTTAGACCCTGACTTCCGGGACTCCTAATTTGGTGCTCTTTCTGTTAAGATGCGGGTTTCAGAGCCAGATAGACCTGGGTTCTAGTCCAGCTCTGCCACTTAATTCTAGCTGGGTGATCTTGGGCCAGGGACTGTTTCTGAGCCTTGGTTTTCTCCCCTGTGGAATGGGATGATAGTAATTCCTTTCTCATGTGTTTTAAAGAGTGGTTGAAATGATTCTTGTAAAGCTCATAGGATGTGCACATAGTGGGTCCTCGGTAACGGGAGCTGTCCATAACGTAATGATAGTAGGATTGAATAACATTGCTATTGCAGTTCTGTCATCCTGAGCCTCGTGAAGAGCTGGAGAGACCTGCTGCATGCTAGGCTTCGCTTATGCTGTTTTTCTAGTTCTGGTGAACGCAGTTAGGCTGGGGGAGGTGAGGAGATTCCCATCATCAGCCTACCTCACTGCTGGTTTATTTTACTTCCCCGTATAGTTGGGAGACCCTTTAACAAGGCCCTTAATTATCACCACCACCCCAACACATACACACACACACACACACACACACACACAAGTGCATGCGTGAAAGGCTTAGGTGGGCTGGAGCGATTCTGTCTGCCTGCAGCCTGAATAGGGAGCAGACAGGCATTAAATGCAGGCCCGGGATGGAACCCTAGGCAGCTCCCACTTTCTGCGCCAGGTCCTTACTACACACTCACTGATTCCTGTTTGTGCAGCATGGCCTTGGGGGCCAAGAGCAGGGGTTGAGGTATCAACTTGAACTTGAACCCTGGCTCCACAACTTATTTGTTGTAAAGGACCTTTGAGCAGGTAAGTTTTCCTCTCTGAGCCTTGGGGTTTCCCATCTGTAGAGTGGGTAAACAACCCGCTCCGGGGTGTTTGCAAACATTAAACGGGGGAAGATGTGCTCAGAGCACGTGTGGTGCGTATTCAGCACTTGACTCTGAGAGATGGGCGTACTAATTACAACACTGGCATGTGTATGTCCCAAACCCATTAGCCTGTTCCTCTTTCCACAAGCTTTCTTGACGGTCCCCGGCCCACCCATCCCCTTTGAGGGACGAAGGAGACCTGTCCCTCAGCCCCCTTCATTCCCCACCCCCGACTGCCTTCTATCAGGCTACAAGTCACCTTGGATGGAATTTCCCGCTCTTTCTTGTCTCCTGCACCAATGCAGATCAAGAGCCGGTCCTGCCTGGGTTTGAATCCCAGCTCTGCATTTACTTGAGCAACTTTAGGCAAATCCCTTTAGTTCTTAGCCTCTCTTTCTGCCTAGTGAAATGGGAAGAATAATAGTACTGAACTCATACAGCTGTTTAAACAAGCAGTATAATTCTTGTAAAGAGCCAGAGGCTGTGCTAGCATAATCTGGGATCCATACCATAAGTGCCTAGTAAATGTTAACTGATTTTCTTATTGGATGGGGTTCTGAAGGAGCAGAGCCCCTGCCTCTTTACATCTGTATTCCCAACACCTGGCAAGGATGGGCTTGGAAGGGATTTGGGTTCTGTAGGGATTTGCACCATGGGCAACAGAGAGTTGTATTGCCTTACCATTGAATTGGGCCCTCCCTGAAAGACCTTTGTCAGGGACTTGGGTCATACTGTGAGCTTGTTTATGCCCATGTTGTGGGCAGACATTTCCCACAAGCCTACCCCGCATCACCCCATGCTCTAGACGGTGTGGGAGAAGATGCAGACGCAGGGCTGCCTTAGTGAGCTCACAGTCCACAGGGGAAGCTAGGCACCGTGGTTCTGATCCAATTCGAGCATGGTCAGCACTGGCCAGGCAGGCTACTTCAGAGAAAACTTCTGGGGTTGGTGACACTTGATGATTCCTTGGGAGAAATGATGTATTAACTTCTGCCTACCTTTGATTTTTCTTCCATAATCCTTTTGTTCTTTCCTGCCATAGCGTTACTGGTCTCAGCTATTACATAAAGAATAATCAGGCTATCATCAAAAAATCCACAAACAATAAGTGCTGGAGAGGATGTGGAGAGAAGGGACCCTCCTGCACTGTTGGTGGGAATGTAAATTGGTACAGCCACTATGGAGAACAGTATGGAGGTTCCTTAAAAAAACTACAAATAGAGCTACCATATGACCCTGCAATCCCACTCCTGTGCGTATATCTGGAGAAAAACATGGTCCTAAAGGATACGTGCACCCCAGTGTTCCTTTAGCACTGTTTACAGTAGCCAAGACATGGAAGCGACCTAAATGTCCATTGACAGAGGAATGGATAAAGAAGATGTGGTACGTATATGCAATGGAATATTACTCAGCCATGAAAAAGAATGAAATAATGCCGTTTGCACCAACATGGATGGACCTAGGGGTCATCATACTGAGTGAAGTAAGTCAGGCAGAGAAAGAGAAATACTGTATGATACCACTTATATATGGAATCTAAGAAGAAGTAATACAAATGAACCTGTTTACAAAACAGAAATGGACTCACAGACTAGAGAATGAACTTATGGTTACGGGGCGGGGCGGGGAGTGGGGGAAGGGTGGGGGGAAGGGGTAGTTAGGGAGTTTGGGATTGACATGTACACACTGCTATATTTAAAAAGGATAACCAACAAGGACCTACTGTATAGCATAGGGAACTATGCTCAATGTTATGTGGCAGCCTGGATGGGAGGGGAGTCTGGGGGAGAATGGATACATGTTTATGTATGGTTGAGTCACTTTGCTGTGCACCTGAAGCTCTCACAACATTGTTAATTGGCTATACTCCAATATAAAAGTTAGAAAAAAGAAGATAATCATGTTTCTTGAGTATTTACTGTGTGCCAGGCACAGTGCTAAGTGTTTTATGTTATCAGTTCTCTTAACTGATAACATCAGCCCTATGAAGTATTTATTATTATCCCCATTTTAGAGGTGGGGAAACTGAATCACAGAGAGGTAATGTATCTCTCTGAGCCAATAAGTGGTAGAGCAAGATTTGAACCCCAGACAGTTTGGCCAGAGCCCAAGTTCTTTTTTTTTTTTTAGGTGTTTTAGGTATTCTTTTTTTTTAAATTTATTTATGTATTATTTTTGGCTGCGTTGGGTCTTCGTTGATGCGCACAGGCTTTCTCTAGTTGTGGATGGGCTTCTCATTGTGGTGGCATCCCTGTTGCGGAGCACGGGCTCCAGGCACGCGGGCTTCAGTAGTTGTGGCTCACGGGCTCCAGAGTGCAGGCCCAGCAGCTGTGGCACATGGGCTTAGTTGCTTCGTGGCACGTGGGATCCTCCCGGACCAGGGCTCGAACTCGTGTCCCCTGCATTGGCAGGCGGATTCCCAACCACAGCACCAGCAGGGAAGCCCAGAGCCCAAGTTCTTAACCACTACACTAGAGTGCTTTGTCTGTAATTGACTGTCCCCCACAGTCCTATGACTAGGCAGTCTCGCAGATCCTGACTGCTTCCCCTTCCATGGGAGTCCTTTGCAGCCAGCAAAGATTAAGAAGTTAATATGAGGTCTTTCTGTATATCCTCCCTTAAGCATCAGCTCTGGCTTGAGCTGATGTCCTTTCAGGAGAAAGGGATCTGGAAGTTGAAACCCTGGAAAACAAAGGGCTTGTATCTGAGAGAGGAACAGGGATTAGAATAGAGGCATTTAGTGGGGTGAGGAAGGGAACTCAGAAGGCTGAAAAAGTTGGAATTCAGACTGAACCAGTATTTGCCGAATGCATCTTCTGTGCCAGGTATGGGGTGTCTCTGCCCTCAAGGAGCTCCTAGGCCTGTGGGAGAGATAGACAAGTCAACTGGCCACAAGTGAAAGGCAACAGCCTTTAAAGGCTGGAGGAATGGATGACTAACTTGGCCCAGGGAGGTGATATTTTGAGTTGGATCTGGAAGGATGATTAGGAGTTCACCAGCCAGGCAGAGCCAGTAGTGGCAGAGCCAAAATTTAAACCTGAAGAGTCTGTCTCCAGAGTCTGTGTTGTCACCCACCGTGGCATGCTTGGCTCCACTGCCCTGCGAGGCCTGGCCTTGGGAGGGTGATTCTTCTGGTCCTGGGCCACTCAGTGCGGGCCCTGGGCAACTGTCCAGCCATTTCCCATCCAACACCTGCTTCTGTCCTCGCAAACCCTGCTACGCACCCCTACTGCAAGGGTGGTGGGTGGTTGACCAGCCTTGCATGGAGAGTCTCTGCCCTCTCTAGATGGCCAGGACTTGTGTCCTGAGAAGGACACACAGATTCCACCTCCGGTGCACCTGTGGCATCAAAAGAGGCATGAGGAGTCGGTGAAGGATTTCCTGTTTTGTTTTGCAGCTCTCCGCATCTCCCCGCCCCCCAGCACCTGAAATGAGCTTTGCATAAGGCACTTCCTCAGATCATGTCCAGCAACCCCAGCAGGTAGAGGTTGGTTGTTACCATTTTATATCTGCAGAAGGCAACAGAGAGAGGTTGAGCTGCATGTCCAGGGTCACACAGCTAGGCAAGTAGACAGTCCAGAATTTGTTCCTCAGCTTGTCTAACTCCAAGGCCTGTGCTCATGTTTTTAAGCCACGAGGAAGCAGAACAGTTCATGATAGGCCTGTGCCTTTCTGGTGACAGATGCTTTCACCCCCATTCCACATAACCTATGGGCTCCTAATCAGGGCCCCAGGAATTGCAGGTTAGTGGTAACAGTAAGACTGCATTGACTGCAGTGCTTCTCAAGCCCAAGTGTACATGAGAATCACCAGGAATTCCGGTGACAAATGCATATTTCATTGCCCTTGTCACAGACATTCTGATTCAGTATGTTTGGAGTGGGGTACAGGAACCTACATTTCCAGCGAACGTCCTGATTCTGACGCTGGTGGGCGAATGATCACACTTTGGAAATCCTGACTTATTACACGTATGCTCTGGGCCCAGCCCTGTCCTGGGCCTTTTGTTTTGTCACTTCAGCCATCAGAACATTGCTTGGTGGGGGAAACTGATGCAAAAGGAGGTGGGGAGTCTTGAAAGAGGCCTCTACCAGTCATAATAAAGACATTTGTAATCAACATGCCGTAAGTGTTAATTTAATCTTTAGATTAATTGGCTAGGATACCGAGGCTCAGAGAGGTTCGGTGACTTACCCAAAGCCAAAAATCTCATCGAAGCAGAGCTGGAATTAGAACCCAGATCCCTCAGCTGCTGATGCCTGTGTTCTTCTCAGGCCCCCACACGGCCTCTTTTGCACACTCCCCCACATAGATTCTTAGAGAAGATAAATATGAGAAGATTGGTGGTGGTGGTAACTACCATTTATTGAGCAACCGCTCTGTGCCAGGCACAGGGTATAGAATGGTGAAGCACACAGAAATGGTCTTAGGTAATTGCATAGATTTCTGATTTTGAGCAGGATACTGTGTGACCTTATGTCTGAGGAGCCCGTCCCAGGCAGGGGCTGGCGGGAGAGCAGTGGCAGGGAAGACATCTCTCAGGAAGAAACATTTGAGAAGAAGTCTGAAGGGTGGGTTAAGTATTAACCAGGTAAAAAAGATAGACAAGGATTCTAGGCTAAGATAATGGCATGTGCAAAGGTCCTGAGGTTGGTGACCTATAGCATGTTCAGCGCAGCTGGAGTAGGAGGAAGCGAAAGTGACCCAAGTGAGGCTGAGGGGTCACCAGGGCCTGGGCCCCATGGGGTTATGTGGACCAGGTGAGAGACTTGGACTTCATCCCAAGAGCAGTGGAAAATGGAAAGCCACAGAGAGTGTGTGTGTGTGTGTGTGTGCGTGTGTTTCAAATCAATAAAGTTTAAGCTTAATTTTCTTCTATACCGAAAGACCCCACTTAAGCCTGCAAAGGAAGAAAAGGCAAACATCTATAACTGGAAGGGTGGAGGGTCCACCTGGCCTTGCAAAGGGTGCCAGCAGGGAGATGGCAGGACCTGAATTGCCTTTTTTTAAACTCTCTCTGGCTGCCGAGTGGAGATGGCCTTGGGTGAGGGGACAGGAATGGAGGTGGGAGATGGTGGTCCAGCCCAAGCCCGTGGTAGTGGTGAGGGAGAGGCAGACAGAGACACTGAGGGGTAGTCTTGGTGAGTGATTGAGCTGCTCTGGGTCAGGGTCACACAGCTCGTTAGCAGGCCTTCCAGCTAAACTCTGACTCAAGGCCCAGCTTCCTGCTAGCTGCTTTTGCAGCTCTTCTTCCAGGCCTTCTGGTGGCTACACCCGCTCCCTGTGCCCCCCAGCTCCCCCGCTGTGGAGTCTGCTGGCTTCAGAGAAGGGGGAGGCTTTATGGGCACAGATTCTGTCTTTGAAGCATCTAACGGGGGAGGAGCAGCTCTCTGCCCTCCGGATTCTTTCTCCGTGACCTCTGCACCCCGCTGCCGCCCTCCCCAGACTTTGAAGGAGTCCACAGAAGTGGGGCTGGGGTGGGGACTGGAGTTGCTGTGCCCACACGGCCCCTCACTGGGCAGGGGTGGGGGCCTTCTAAGGACCTGAGGAGGCTCCCTGCCGTGGAGAGAAAGGAAACACAAGGGCTGAAGCCTGGGCCTCAGCCGGTGAGGTTTCCCCAGAAGTAGGAGATGCCCCCTCATCCAAACCTCTTGTACTGGAAACTGCTGGCTTTTCCAGTACATTTACATTCCATTTAAGATTTCTGTCCCCCTCCTGCCCCCCCCCCCCCCGCCGTTAACTCTGGCAAATAAAATCTCTGAGATGTTCAATTAAATGAATTTCTAGCTCTGCAGGCCTCTCCCCACCTCCCCATCCTGGTCTAAAGTATTGCCTCTCGGGATCCAAGATAGCCATAACTCCCCTGTCATGGACCTCATTCTCTCTGTATCGGAGCCCCCATTTTCCTCTTTGGGGCTCAGGCTCCCCCTTTTTCTCTCCAGGTTCCAGAGCCCATTTTCCCTTCAGGATCCTTTTCCCTGGGAATTGCCCCTTTACCTTGGACCCAGGCCTGATCTCCCTCTGGGGACTGGGTCCCCTGCTCTCCTAGAGATGAGACACCTACACACACACACATGCGCACGCGTGCGCTCACACACCCACACCCCAAGAACTGGCACACAATAGGTGCTCAAGAAATGTGTTCTCTTCCTCCTGCCGCCACATTTTCCAGGTCCCCCCACCCCCACATGGGTATTTTTGCTCCGGGAGCTGCATGCTGTGTGGCAGCCGGGCCTGGGAAGCAGCTACTGTTAACTCAGAACGTCAGGTGGAAGAAAAATGAAGACTGAGAAGGGACAGGGAAAGAGCTCAATGGTACGGCTCAGCCCCCTGGTCCTGATGTCCTGTTGGATCAGGATGAGGCAAGTTTGGGACAAGTCAGGGGAAGTCCCCTTCCCACAGCCAGGAGCTCATTGTACTGGGATCATTGCACTGGCAGGACATGGGCAGCAGGTTTGGAAGTGAGGTGGGGGGTGGCCTAAGAGCCGCTGGTGGCTTCCTGGAGAAAGAAGCCAGGATCTCCTCGAGCCTCTGGCCGCTGTCAGGAGGACAGTACCCTGACCCCTGGTTTGGTGCAGCTCTTTGTGGCGCCTCTTCTCTCTGTCCTCTTTCCTGTCTGCTCCGCAGAGCAGGAAGGAGAAGCCGTAGTTTGGTGAGCGTTAAGTTTGAGCCAGGCTCTGTGCAAACAATAGATGTGCTGACTCATTTCATCAGAGTCAGATCTAAAGAGATGGGTCCTCTTATGTCCCCATTTAACAGATGAGGAAGCTGAGGCTTGGTGAGGCGAGGTGACTTGGCCAAGGCCACACAGCTTAGAGCCGTAACTCCAGAGCCAGAAGTTTTTTGCAGGCTCCTCTGGAGCGTCTAACTTCAGGGCAGGGACTGGGTGGGCTTGTGGCTCAGAAAGGCTTCAGGCAGTAAAGAGAGAGGGGCCAGCCGAGGAGGACTAGAGGAAGGTTGGTCTGGAACTCCTCCTCGGGATCTCTCTGGAGGGAAGCAGGTGGTCCCCTTTGGGGAGTGGCCAGGCAGCTGGAAGCAAGTTTCGAGCTGCATGAAGAACTGGCGCTGTTCTGTCCTCCGGGCACTCTCGCCCTTTAATTGTGCCTGTTACTTCTCTGCCCCAGCGGGGAAGCCCTGGAGGACAGAGACCCTGGCTGTCTTGGCCCACCTGCTCTCAGCAGACACCCCTGAAAGGCTGAGTGGAGGGAGGCTGCCACCCCACAGGGCTGGAACAGGGGAGGGGGGCGGGATGGGGAACAAGCTGTCCTGTGCCAGGGCGACAGTCCTGGAGCCAGTGCATGGTTCATAGTGTCATTAGGGACATGTCTCTAAGCGTTAATGCCAGCTAACGGAGAAATAGAACTCAATATATGTAATTGCACTTTGCAAGCAAGTCTGACCCCCATCTATTGTGTAATGTGTTTCTTTAAGGAACAAAAGCTGGAACAAAATGTCAGGGAGCATTTCTGCCGGTGATCTCGGATCCCTCCATTGAAGAGGGATTTTTCCTTCTTTGGTGATTTGTGAGTTTTCTTGCTGTCCCCAAGTGCCAGTGATTCAGCCGTAAAGCTCATTCAGGAAAGTCCAGAGGAATTTTCCCTTCTCCATCAGGTTCCATTTGGGCAGTGCCGGGACACCCAGTGACACACTCGAGGCTGGGTGAGGAAAGCCGGGCACACTCCACCAGCCACTTGTCTCTGCCACCTCCACCTCCATTTGTCTCCCCTTCCTGGGGCCCAGAGCCATCTCAGCTGGATCAGGCAGGCAGATCAGTGACCCAAGGGCTCTTCCAGCCTGACTCGGTACAGCCCTGGCCCTCTCTGGGGAAAATGAGTCACTTCTTCAACCCTGACATGTTCCTCTTTATGTGGAAAGGAGGGGGAAGGAGTCGGGGTGGGGAGAGCCCCTCTTGGTTCCCTCCAGACTTGTTTCTCTGGCCGTGGAGGGAGGGATTCCAGGGCGACTTGTTGGATGGGGCAGCCAGACCCAGTGAAGTCAATAAACCGCAGCTTTGACAGTGACCAGGGTCACCCTGGAAGGAACTGGGCTGAGCTGAGCAAATAGAACATCCCTCCCCTTGAGTGAGGCTGATCCCCAGCCCCTTCCTCTGCCCACCCAGTGCCCTCGGGGCGGGGGGCATGCCAGTCCTTTCTACCCCTTAACCGGTCTTTAACCTGGTCAGGTTAAGGAGGTATATGGGGGTGGGGGGTGTTAGTTGGCAGTGACTATTCTGAGGATTTGGAAATCTGACTTCAAGGAGAGAGGTGTGATGGATTCCATCAGTTGGTGATGTCTGCCAGGGCCTGGGGACAGGGGTTGCAGGGTGGAGACAGGTGTTCCTGATCACCTTTCCTGGAGAGGAACTGATGGGCCTGGGTTCACTGCTCTCCCCAAGTTTCCCTGTTATTTCCTAGGTGACCTTAAGTAAATCGTTTTTACCTCTTTGAGACACTCTTCTCATCTGTAAAACAGGGCAAATAATACCACCCACAGTTGTGAAAAATAAATGAGAAAGCATCTACAAAGCAGCCTCATTTCCTTTGTGTCGTTACCCAGATGTCACTTTCTCAGAGAGACCTTCCTGGCCACCCTACTGAAAATCGTCCCTCCCCCCATTTTCTGTCCCTTCCCTGCTTGAGTTTTCTCTTTAGCACTCACTACAATCCAACATACTCCGTATTTTATTTTATTTTATTAAATTTATTTTATTTATTTATTTTTGGCTGTGTTGGGTCTTCGTTGCTGCACGCGGGGGTGAGAGGGGGCTACTCTTCATTGCAGTGCGCGGGCTTCTCATTGCCGTGGCTTCTCTTGTTGCGGATCACGGGCTCCAGGCACACGAGTTTCAGTAGTTGTGGCACGTGGGCTCAGTAGTTGTGGCTTGTGGGCTCTAGAGTGCAGGCTCAGTAGTTGTGGCGCACGGGCTTAGTTGCTCCGCAGCATGTGAGATCTTCCCAGACCAGGGCTCGAACCCATGTCCCCTGCATTGGTGGGCGGATTCTTAACCACTGCGCCACCAGGGAAGCACCTCCCTATTTATTCATTTTATTTCCTCTCTCTCTTCCCACTAACCTATAAGGGTTTCTGTGTGTCTTGTTCCCTGGTTTAGCACCTAGAACAGTGCTGCTACATGGGAGGCACATAAATATTGGTAAAAAGAATGAGCATGTGAAAAAAATGAATGGAAAAATGAACGAAGGCCCCTGAGCCCGGGCCACAGTCTGTAGCCAGTCGTAGGGCTCGGGTACCTCTTCCTCCTTCTCCAGCTGCGTTATTCTAGACGATGGAGTCATTTCTCCCCCACTCTCTCCAGGTCAGTTGTCCACTTTTGAGGTTTCATACTTCGAGCGTTTCATACCAGTGCACGAGATTGCCCGGGGAGTACAGTGGGGGACATTTATAGTGAAATTAAAAGATACTATTTTGGAGTAGAATGCAGAATTGGCATGAATTTTTAAGATTTTTTTTTTTTTTAATGAAGCTTCAACAAAGGCTTTTTATTGTGTCCTCAGACCTCCCTGGCTACAGGGTCACTCTCTGGGAACCTTTGGGAAGGTGTGAGGAGACTTGGTTTTGGAAGTGACCCCAGCCTCGAAGCCCCATGAAGCCATCCCTCCTGAGCCCCTGTCAGGGATTTTAGCAAACGTGCACGATTTCTACAGGGCGCAGATCCCAGCGCATCTAGTCATTCCCTGGGAATGGCTTTATTTTTTTTTAAATACATTTATTTATTTATTTATTTATTTATTTATGTGTGGCTGCGTTGGGTCTTCGTTGCTGCGTGTGGGCTTTCTCTAGCTGCGGCGAGCGGTGGCTACTCTTTGTTGCAGTGCCCGGGCTTCTCATTGCAGTGGCTTCTCTGTTGCAGAGCCCGAGCTCTAGGCACGTGGGCTTCAGTAGTTGTGGCTTGCGGGCTCTAGAAGCGCAGGCTCAGTAGCTGTGGTGCACAGGCTTAGTTGTTCCGCAGCATGTGGGATCTTCCCGGACCAGAGCTCAAACCTGTGTCCCTTGCATTGGCAGGCGGGTTCTTAACCACTGCACCACCAGGGAAGTCCCGCTGAAACCCCCCTTTCTCTATTTTATTTTATTTATTTATTATTATTAATTAATTAATCAATTCATTTTGGGGGGCTGATTGGGTCTTTGTTGCTGCACACGGGCTTTCTCTAGTCGCGGTGAGAGGGGGCTACTCTTCATTGTGGTGCGCGGGCTTCTCATTGCAGTGGCTTCTCTTGTTGCAGAGCACAGGCTCTAGGCGTGCAGGCTTCAGTAGTTGTGGCTCACGGGCTCTAGAGCGCAGGCTCAGTACTTGTGGCGCACGGGCTTAGTTGCTCCACAGCATGTGGGATCTTCCCGGACCAGGGCTTGAACCCGTGTCCCCTGCATTGGCAGGTGGATTCTTAACCACTGTGCCACTAGAGAAGTCCCCCTCCTTTCTTTAAATAAGCATTTTATTTTGGAATAATTTTAGGTTTACAGAAAAGTTGCAAAGATGATACAGAGTCCCTGTATACCCCTCACCCAGCTCCCCCTAATGGTAACATCTCATATGACCATGGTAGGTTTGTCAAAACCAAGAAGCCATTATCGGTTCATTACAGTTAATTAAATCCACGCTCTGTTCGGATTTCACCAGTTTTTATACTTTTCTGTCCAGGATCCCATCCAGAACACCACATGGCAGTTAGTCATCATGTCTCCTTAGCCTCCTCTGGTCTGTGACCGTTTCTCAGACTTTCCTTGTTTTTCATGACCTTGGCAGTATTGAGGATACTGGGCAGGTATTTTGTAGAATGTACTGTGGCCTTCCTCTCTGTCTGCTGCACACTGGAGTGGTCCCCAAAGCCATGGCCTTTTCCTCTGCCCTGGACTCCGCCCATCCTCTCTTTCACTGATGCTGTCCTTCCATGGTGAAGGCCACCTCTGCACCCGCCCTCCTGCCTCCCGAACCCGGCTTTGCCTGCCCTGCTTTCTCAGCCAGCGGCACCTCTGTTCACAGTTGCCTGCATGAAGTTCCAGGTGCCAACCAGATGCCTTCCTGCTGCAGTTCGATCAGTATTCTGCCTCCCCTCCACTTCTTTCCACCCTCTCCCTCTGTCAGCCTCCCTCTTGCCTGGATTAAGGCAAAGCCTCTTGCTTGCCCTCCCTGCCTCCAGCCTTGCCCCTCCAACCTTGCCTCCTCACTGCAGCCTTAGACAGCTTTCTGAAACACATGTCAAGCCCTGTTCCTATCCTGCTTAAAACCCTTCCAATGCCCCCCATTGTCCTGGAGGAAGTCAAACTCCTCCGTAGGAGTTTTTTGTGACCTAGTCCTTGCCCGTTTCTCCAGCATCATCTCTGGCCTTTCCCTACCCTGTCCTCCCTGCTTCAGCCAAACAGAAATACAGTCTCCCCTCCTACCCCTCAGTGCAGCTTACTCTGCACTCCCACCTCTGCCCCTTTGCATAGACTGTGCCATCTTTGTCCGTTTCCTGCCATTAGAATGTGAATTTCATGAGTATAGAGATCTTATCTGGCTTGTTCTCCACCTTCCTGCAGTACCTTGGACAGCACCTGGCACATAGTAGGTACCTGATAAATACCTATTAATGTGAGAAGAGCATGGAGGTAAGAAAGTTCTTTAAAAAAATAATCTCAGATAAGCATGAAATTGCAGCAGTGACAAAATACCATGAAGACAAGGGTCCTGATGCTGCACGTACTTGTCATAGGGGGATTTGACTAGTAAAGGTTAGAGAGGGCCTCTGTGCAGATGTGACACTCTAACTGCAATCCGAAGGAGAGGTGGGGTAACTAGGAGGGAAGGGAAGAGCGTTCCAGGTACAGGGTGTGTGCAAAGGCCCAGTGGTTTAAGGGAATGAAGGACTACAAGAAAAGCAGAGTCGCTGGGGCCTGGGGTAGGGAGGGGGAGAGCACATTGTGAAATGAGGGCAAACAGGGTGGTGGTGGTGCCAGAGCCTGGGGTGCTTGTAGTTTTATCTGTATCCTCGGAGCAATGTGAGGCTTTTGAATGGGGTGTGAAAGAGAGAGAGAGAAGAGTAGAGGGAGACAGGGAGAGAGAATCACGATTATGTCTAGGCCGTGTGACCTCGGACAAATCATTCCGTCTGCCCGAGTGTCAGCCTCCTTGTCTATAGAATGGCGACAGAACCACCTACTCTGCAGGGTCATTGGGTGCATAAAATGATATAAAGCACTTTACCGCATTATGGTGCATATTTGGGGACCTGATAAATGTCCCATTTCTTCCCTCCCTCTGTCACGCACTGCCCCCCCTCCCCCGCCACCCCCCACCCCACCCCCACCCCCGCCAGCTGCAAGCTGTGAAAGAGACATTAACAAGCCCTGTTCACAGCCCTGCCATCCTCTGCTCATGGTCCTTCCCCTTTTCCCTTCCATCTCAGGCCACCTCCAGCCTCTGCCCTGAAGGGAGGAAGGCAACGCCTGACTGTTCCTCCCAACCCAGACCCACCTCCTGCTCTGACCAGCAAGATGCTAGGATCCCTATTGCTTGCCTCTCCCTGAGTCCTGCAGGACCAGTGAGCTACAGGAAAGCCAGCCGATCTGTTCGGCTCACTCTGGGCTTAAGGGGTCTGGGATAACTCGGGAACCTGCCCAGCCCCTTCCGCCTGCCCACTTGCCCTCAGAGCACCACCTGTCCTGCTCTGTGGCTACAATTTCTCAAGTCCCCTGCTGTAGATGCTCTGGAGTCAGTACCCTGTTTAAGCCACAGGCATTCATGCAGGACACGAATCAGTGTCCCCTTTTCACAGATGAGGAAACTGAGGCCCAGGGAGGTGACATGATATCCCCAGGGTCTCATAGCTTATTGGTGGCAGAGACAGATTGAAAGCAGGTATACCTGACTTGGAGACCCAGTACTGTGCACTGCCTCCTGTTAGACTTGGAGGTCAAGGGCACTGGGAGGGTCCTTTGAGGTTAGCAGCCATTGCCTCTGAATGCAGGCACTCTTGGCAATTTGAGAGAGACAGTTTTTTATTATTTTGCAGGATTGTTCCACATATAGCAGGAAGTTAACAACTGTGGCCCCCAGGATTAAATGCGACTACTCCCCGGTCATTTGACAACCAAAAATGCTCCCACATATATACAAAAACCCCTTAGAGGGGCAGAACTGCCCCAAATTGAGACCTGCTGATAATTCAATAAAAAGTATGGTAATACTAATAGCAGCTAATATTATTGAGGAGCCTAGTGTGGGCTAAATGCTTAACCTACATATTTTCATTTTAATCTTATCAGATATAGGTACCATTATAGACCCATTTACAGATGAGGAAATTGAAGGTCGGAAAGGTTAAGTGATTTGCCAAGATCACTCAGCTAGTTGATGGTAGAGCCAGGATTTGAATTTATGCTTCTGCTTTGAAGAGAAGGCAAATGATTTGCTCAGTGTCACACAGTAAGTGAGCATCAGGGTTGGGTTTTGAACTCAGGACTTCAGAGCAGTGCTCTTTTCATTCCACCTGATGCTTAGAAGGACAAGATGAGCCCCACTGGCTGGCAGCTGGCAGAAGAAGCCACTGGCCTACGGTCAGGGGAGGGTGTCTACCTCTGTAGCTCGATGCCTTGGGTCCACCACTGTCCCCTTCACCCAGATGGCTTTGTTGCGTTTGCCTGCATCCCCTTTTTCTCCATCCATCACCCCGACCTTGTACCCTTGGGCTGGGCCCATCAAGGCCCTCCTCTAGCCCTCACTTGCTCTCCTCATTCTTGGAATTTATCCTCATTTTTTTGTAGAGTGGGACAGTTTAGAGGATCAGGTGACAAAACTAATGTGAGAAGGTGCTAGTTTGATGCCAGGCATGTCCCACAGGCTCAGGCAATGCTTTCTAGCTTCTGAACCCCGTTGTCCTTCTCGACTCCATTCTCTGACCTGTGCCTCCGTCTGTCCTTCTTCCTCTCCTCTTCATCTCTGAGTTTTTCTGTCCTCACCTGGCTAGGTATTTAGGCCAGTTTCCAACTCCTAGTGCCAAAACGGCACCACCTCCCTGTCTCCTATGCCAGCGGTTGGCACTGTCATTTTTGTCACAGGGCTTGGGGCCTTGGGGTGGAGTGCGTGGGAGGAGGGGCCCTGGCAGTCCCAGCTTGTGCCTTCGGCCTGCCCTTTGCACTGGCCAGGTGAGAAAGGCTGACTGGTCTCCTGCCCTTAGAGCATCCTCTGGTGTTTCCACGGGCAGCCGTGCAGCCAGGATCCCTTGGCTCTGCTGGACAAAGGGCCACCAAATTCCCCACACGTGCCCATGGTCCTGGAACGGAAGCATCTGTTAGGAGGCCAGAAGTGGGCAGCACTGACTGACCTGCCCCCAATTCTTGGAGAGGGAAGCAGTGCTCAGCTCAGGCGGGTTGTGGGGTCTTCTGGTTTCATCCACACACACCCCGTCCCCAGTCCATCTCACTGGGAAGCTGCCTGTGGCTTCTCTCAGCCTCGGTTTCCTCATCTGTAAAATGGGGATATAATGCTGATCTCAGAAGTCTTTCCAGCTGCCCACGTGAGCCAGATGGGGACTGTGGTCAGTGAGCCTGGAGAAGCTGTCCCGGGAGCCTCAGACAGAGCAGGAGGGAGGCAGGACCAGACCAAAGGGACACAACTCTGTTTCATTAGGACTTGAGAATCAGACAGATCTGCCCCTTCCAAGCAATATGGTCTTGAGGAAACACCCTTCCTTCTCCAAGCCTCAGTTTCTCTTTCTCTAAAATGAAAATAATTCTTCCTGTATGACAGGATTGCTGGGGGAAATGGCCCAGTATACAGTAGGTGCTCATTAAATGTTGATTACCTGTGAAGGCACTGGCCAGTCGCAGCCACTCAGGCAGGGTATTCCTGTGGTCAGCCCTGTCTGCACAGACCTGGGTCTTCAACAGACCCCCTTCCTGGGCACACTGCTGGGCGCCCCCAGGATGTGCTCTTCCCATGGGGAATTCCTCTTGTGTTATTCATACAGGACTTCCCCAGGAAGGCCCGAGCCCCTCTCTGTAAATGTCCCCAGCCCCTTATCTGGCTTTCCCTGAAGGCCTTTATCGCTTTCTGGTTTGTGTCAGGTTGTTTGTGTCCTGTCTTATCTCCCCCAGGAGACAGGGGCAGCCTGCTGAATCAGAGTGACCTGAGTTTGAGTCCCCAGCTCTGCCACTGATTAACTGGGAGATGCTGGGCAAGTGCCTTCACCTCTTGGAACCTCAGTTTTCTCTTCCGTAAAATGGGGATGATAATCCCTGCAGCACAGGGTGGTCGTGAAGATTACATGAGACAATGTCATTCGGCGCATCGCACCGGGTAGATGATGAGTCAGTGATAGCCCATCCCCCTCTTTCCCAAACCAGGGGCCCAGCAGCCCGCGGGATCCTACAGGCTCTGACCCAGAGCCAGGGAAGAATGATCACAGATGATCAAGTCACCACCCAGGCAATGGGCAGGGGTAGCTGCACAGCTGAGCTTGCGGCTGCTGGAAGTTCCCAGTACCCCCATGGCCTAGAGGAGGCTGGGACCCACAGGAAGCTTCCTCAGAATGAAGGAAGGGTGGGAGGGAAAACACAGATGAGGCCCCTACAGGGATGTGGGCAAGGGTAGAGGTTAAGAGCACAGTTTCTGGATCAAGCACACACTTCCTCCACCTACCAAGGCTGTGTGACCCCATCTAAGTGACTCGACCTTTCTGACCTGTGAAACGGGTGATAATGATTCACCCCATCTCCTGGGGCTGCTGTGTGGAGGTGATGAGATGATGCATGGAAAGTGCTTGGCACAGTCTGGCCAAAATTTTCCTATTATTTATTTTTAAGAAGTGCTCTCAAGGGCCCACCAACTGCTTAGCCAGACTCCTCAAGTTAATTACCCATAAAATTGTTTTTTAGTTTTAAGAGCTTATTTTTCTAGTACCTTTCAGGAGCCAGGCACTGTGCTCTGTGCCGTCATCATGTTACCCCATGGAACCTTCACTGTCACCTGTTATCCCCATTCTGCAGATGAGGAAATTGAGCCTCTGAGAAGCTGGGCCTCCTGCCCAAGCCCACACAGCCCTTGACTCCCAGAGCTTGGCCCTCTCTCACTTTGCCCCTGTTCTGGAGACCATCATGGCCTGGGTTAGGGTGTCTTGCCAGGTATCAGCTGGATGCAGCAAACCCCAAACATAATCCGTGGAGAGAACCTGTAAACAGAGGATCTGGAGTGGGCTGGAGGCTCCTGTGAGAGTGACGACCAGCCTGGGAGGCAAGCAGCCTGTCGGGGGCTGGAGACAGGAGCCTGTGAGCACGTGAGTTTATTCAGCCTGTTCCAGGCAGGGGGCCCTGGCTGGCCAGTGTAAACATCCGGACTACTTGTGGGCCTGCTGAGGGAGCTGAGGCAGCCGGGGAACCGGCATTCAGGGCCTCCTGGTGCCCGATGGGACAGCACTGACTGAGCACCTAGTATGTGTCATGTCATTTACACGCATCTTATCCCATGTTTACAACAGCCCTTTTTGGTCTCTTATTATTTTTACCTTACTGATGAGGAAACAGAGCCCCGGGAATGGCACAGCCCCAGCTGTCAAAAGCCCACAAAATTTGGTTTGCTGAGAGGGTGAGTTTGTAAAAGCGTAACAGTATTCCTTTGCATCGGCCTCTGCAGATACCACTCTTCCCATACAAACTCTGTTGAGACCCTAATTCACTTTCTCTCCTGCTGGGTTGTGCCCACCTGGGAGCTGTAGTTCTTGCTGGAAATTACCTCCTCTGGTTTAGTACTTTTTAGCGCATCACCGTGTGTGGGACTGGCCGGGCTGAGGAAGGCCAACTCAGGGGGTTTTGCCCCTTTCTCACCCAGGAAAGGGGGTTTTGCTGACTCTGGTTATGCAGCCTTGTGGAGTGAGTCTGATAGATCAATAAGACCTTAGGTATCATCCCACCCATTTTATAGATGGAGAAGCAAGAAGCCCAGAGAGGAGAAATGTTTGTCCCAAAGATTCACACTGAGTGGCCGAGGCAGAACTGACGCCCAGGTCTCCAGGGAGGATGCCCCTAGTCCTTTGTTAATGCGGGTGGGACAGGGTTAGGAAAAGGCAGGGATGAAGCAAACACGTTCCCCAGATGCTTCATGATTTCACAGCCACCCCCCTCCCTTCTTCGGCCCTCTCCAAGCTGTGCCCCAGAAATGCCCTTGGGCTCTCAGAAACTCTGATAAATTCCTGTGCTTGTGCCAGCAGGGTGGTTTCACTTGGTTCCAGTGGCTGGAAGCCCATCCCGGGCCCCCTGCTCCCCACCTCCTGCCACGCTCTGCCCCGGGTCTTGTCCTGCTGTATATTCACACGTTCCCCTGCCCGGGTTCGTCTTGGCGTCCAGCAGAACTGCCACTTGGGTTGTGCCAAAGCCAGAGGAATCATTTAAATATGGCAGCAGCCTGAGCCTGGGCAGCCAGAGTGATCCATCTAACACCTGTGGGGTGCATCGGGGAGGCGCAGGTGTTCCCCGCCCCCACTGTGAGGGGGCGGCGGTGGCCCCAGTCGAAGGTTGGGACCATTGAGTTCACACCCTGTGCCTGGATTTGAACCAGGAGATGGACGCCCGGGCTCAACTCCCTTGGCCACACCTGTTGGAGGCTGGGACCTGTTGAAGTCGCTCCAGAGGGTTTGTTTGGGTACAACGTGGCTAAGACTCCACCTGGAGAATGAGGAGTAGGGTCTCGGGAGAGGCCGAGGAGAATTGGGCAGGGAGGGAGCCCAGCATTCCTGCCCAACTCACAGCAGGGACAGGCACCTAGAAGGCCAGAGACAGAGAGTCTGAGTAGGGGTGGGGCCCTAGAGGGAGTCCAGCCGGCCCAGGCCCATGACTTTCTTTTTGTGTCCTGGCCAAGGGACCAAGATTACCCAATCCCCAGAGCCCCATATGCGTCACCAGTTAAAAATCACTGAAGGCCAGCCTGGCCTTGGGAGGAGTAAACCCTTTTCTCCCCTTGATCTGAGGCCTGTGGACTGGCCCTTCACCTCCGTCCATTCATTTTGGGAGACTCTCCTGAGAGCAGTAAGAACAATAACAGCTGCTGTGTGCCAAGCCCCCCAACAGTGCGCCAAGCCCCCCAACAGTGCGCCAAGCCACCGTGTGCCAGGCCCCGCTGTGAGCCATCCTATCCCGCACTGTGCACCAGGCCCTTTACAAACACAACCTTGTTTGAGTCTCAGAGGAGTCGTCGTGGGAGCTAGCAGAGGGGTCTTATGATTCCCCACTTCACAGAGGAAAAAACAGCTCACACAGCAGCGAAGCCTGATTCCGGCTCTCCATCCAAGTGTGTCTGCCTCCAAAGCCCATGCCTTTTTTGGTGTGGGACAAAATATTTCAGACATATAAAAAAGCATAGAGTTCAGCAAAAACAAATACTGGTGAACCCCCCATCCAACTTAAGAACTAAAACATTCCAAATGCAGCTGAGTGTCCCACACGGGTCCCTCCCTGATCCCATTCCCTACCCACCCCTCTTCCAGAAGAAACTGTTTTCCTAAATGACTGCCTGGATTCTTTTACTAGATGTTTCTGTCCCCCTGCCCCAAATGATACATAGCATTGCTCATGTGTTTTAAAACTTTAATTGGTACAAGGCTATGTATTTCCCTCTGCAGCTTTTCTCTCTGCATGTCGTGTTTGACTTTGTGTCCATGTCATTGCAGTGCCGTGTCATGTGTTGTGTCACGTGAATCTACACAGTTATACAGGCTGTGAGAGGCCGTTTAGGTGTTTCTCATTCACTGTTTTTTATTTTAAAGTTATTTATTTTATTGTATTTATTTTTGGCTGCATTGGGTCTTTGTTGCTGTGCACAGGCTTTCTCTAATTGTGGTGAGCGGGGGCTACTCTGTTGCGGTGCGCGGGCTTCTCATTGCGGTGGCTTCTCTTGTTGTGGAGCATGGGCTCTAGGCGTGTGGGCTTCAGTAGTTGTGGCACTTGGGCTCAATAGTTGTGGCTCACGGGCTTCAGTAGTTGTGGCTCGCGGGCTCTAGGTCGCAGGCTCAGTAGTTGTGGCTCATGGGCTTAGTTGTTCCATGGCATGTGGGATCTTCTCGGACCAGGGCTCGAACCCGTGTCCCCTGCATTGGTAGACAGATTCTTAACCACTGCGCCACCAGGGAAGCCCTCTCATTCACTATTTAGATGATGCTGTGGAGCTTCCTTGTCCATGTCCCCTGGTGACCACGGGAGAGTGTCCAAGGTGTATATATGTTTTTTATGTTACGGAGGGGGATCCAATAAGTCCACTGTATCATAGGACTCTTTGCTGAGAGAACTGATCAATAATTTGAGGAGGGTTGCTCTAAGAGTTTAAAAACCGCTTAATGGGGCTTCCCTGGTGGCGCAGTGGTTGAGAGTCCGCCTGCCGATGTGGGGGACACGGGTTCGTGCCCCGGTCCGGGAGGATCCCACATGCCGCGGAGCGGCTGGGCCCGTGAGCCATGGCCGCTGAGCCTGCGCGTCCGGAGCCTGTGCTCCGCAACGGGAGAGGCCACAACAGAGAGAGGCCCATGTACAACAAAAAAACAAAAAACCGCTTAATGACAGGAGTGTTCCTATTTTGTCTGCTGCTGTGAACAGCACGAAGAAGGGTGTCTGGCGCATAGTAGGTGCACAGTAAATATATGTTGACTGAGTGCGTGTTCCAGGCCCTGTGTGAGGCCCTTGATCTTAATCAGTCTGCTGTGAGGAAGGCTTCTTCTCACTTCACAGATGAGCTGACTAAGGCTTCAGAGGTTGAGTCATGGTTCCAATGTCCTACAGCCAGTAGCCAAGTCAGTCAGCTCCAGAGCCTGCTCTCTTTCCTAAGCCTAGGCATCCCCTGAAATTATCTGTGTAGCCAGGGAGTGGCTTCAGAGGCCAGGAGCTGCTTCTAAAGCCTAGTTGCCTGGATAGACATGCTTTTAAGGTGGTCCAGAGACTGGTAGAGTGAGGTGGGCCCAGCTGGTTGGTCCCCTTTGTCCTGGAATGCCACTGTTACTCACCTCTGGGGCTGATCCATGGGGGAACTACAAAGGTTGGGACCATGCTAGGCTCAGAATTCCAGTGCAGACAGTGGGAAGGACCCATCATGGGGGAGGCAGTCTGACCCCACCAAAGAATCATTTGCGTGGGGCTTGAGCAGACCCAGATTCAAATCCCAGGACTGCCACTTATTAGCTGTGTGACTTTAGGTAAGTCTCTCAGTCTCTCTGAGGCTTATCATCTCCATCTGTTAAATGGGGATATTAACTTTCTCTTGCAGAATTATTGGTACATTTAGAATTGAGTAACAATCTTGCATAGAAACTACAGTGCAGGAGGGAAGGACATTCTGTTAGCAATACATACAAATCACTACAGGTGCACAGAGATGGGGCAGTTTAGGACACAGAGGAGGACTTCATGGAGGAGATGACATTTGATCTGGGTTCTGAAGGGTGAATAGGAGTTCTCCAAGCCCAGGAGTATACTGTGAGTCAAGCCACTTCTATGTGTCCTGACTAGACTTGGTGTTGAGAGGAACATCATAGTGTTGCTTGGGAAAAAAAACAAAACAAATCCGAATTGCTTACAATTTGACAGAGATATATGATCCTGTGACAGTGGTATAGACCAAGTGCTGACTACATAGACAAAGAATCAGGAATCAGTGGTATTGGGATCAGAGGAACATGTGAAAACTGTGGGGTAGGGCAGTCAGGAAGTCCTGGGGGTGAGGGATGGGGCTTGAATGAGAAAGGAAGACAAGAGGGAGAGGGGCTGCCTGATTCTTGGTTTCCTGGCTGGGCTGGGTCAGGAAAGGGGCCTCCCCAGCCTGGCAGGGGACTAGGGACTGATCTTATGGGTTCTGGCAGAAGCTCTGCTGTGTCCATCTCACCAAGGCTTGTACTGTGTTCTCCTTTGGAAGAGAAGAAAAGTTGTTCCTAATTGTTAATTGTGCAATTGCGAATTGGCTCCTGAGCCAGGCTGAGCAGAAGCCAAGCCCCAGAGGGAAGGAGGAAGAGCCCAAGCTGGACGGCCACAGAGCCAGGAGTTTAGGGGCCCAGGAGGGGGTTTGGGAATGCTGCTGTGTGAGTGTCCCAGGCAGGGACGCCCGCCTGGCCTAGTCAGGCCTCCCTGCCCAGAACTCCCACTCCATTCTGCAGGATCCTGTGGTGCCCAAGAGTTGGGTAGACCTGGGTTTGAATTATATCCTCACCCCAGATATGTGACCTTGAACCAGTTACTTAACCCCTCTGTGCCTCTACTTTCAAATCTCTCACCTGCGGTTGCTGTGATGGTTAAACCAGAAAACACATGTAAAGTGCACAGGGCGCGGATGAAGTCGTTGCTCAAGGAATTGGTTTTGTTGCTGCTGCTGTCGTAGTTGTTGTGATTTAGCAGCAGTAACAGCAGCACCCTTGTGGCCAATACCCGCCATCACGCCTCTGTGACCCAGGCCAGGCTGTTGCTCAGGGTGAAGCCCGGGGTCATCCCAGCTGGCCCTGCCATCTCCTCATGAGCCAGGACATTCCTGTGCTGTCTTATTAGCGTCCAGCATCACAGCCTGTCCCCTTGGCAGTGCCCCTCTTAGGAGGAGGTGGAATTTGAGTTCCTGTGTGCCTTTTCATGGATTATCTCCTTATTTCTCACCCTGTGAAGTAGGTTCAGATGACCGCATTTTATAGATGAGGAAACATGCTCAGAGAGGTGAGGTGACTTGCCCAGGGTCACACAGCAGTAAATTACAGGATTCAAACCCAGGTCTCTCTGCTCTCAAACCTTGGCTCTTCCCACTCCAGGATGGGGGAGTGGCTTGTTCCCATAGAAAATGAGCCTGGCACTCTCCCTTCCCGCAGTCACCCTCCACTCCCTTTTTTGTCATGTCCCCCTGTCCCTGGTTCTCCACCCCCTTGGCTCTGCTCTGCGCCTGGGCACCACTCTGGGCCAAGACTGCAGATGGGGCAGCTTGTGTCTCCTGGAGCCAATACAGCCATCGCTCCCCCGCTGTCCGCAGGAGCCAGGCCTCCTCTCCCCACCAGGCATTTCCTCCCGGGCTCCCCGGGAAGCGTGACACATGTGTGGTGAGGGGGGTAATGGGGACCAGATGGGAGGCTGAGCCTGGGGTGGGCTTTGTTAGGCGGACATTCCTGATCACTGAGGCAACGCCAGCTCAGTAGCATCTGGTTTGGCCGAGGGGCCACCCCGATTGGCTGGGGCTGGACTTGAGGAGTTGCCCTCCCATGAGGCCTTGGTGTGGTGGCAGGTGGGGACGAGCACTTCCTGCTGAGACAGGATTTCAGAGTCCAGGAGGGAATAACAGGGAGCAGAGGGGCAGAGTGAGGACAACAAGGAGTTCAGAGTCAGACCTGGCGCCCAGTCCTGGCTCTGTCACTTTCTGTCACTGTAACCCAAGCAGGTCACTGCCTGTCTCTGGGCTGCAGTTTTATTTTCTGCACAATGGGAGCCAGTGGTAGTACTTACCCCACGGATGCATGAGGGACTCAAATAAATAGCACCAGGGTCAGCATGCTCTGTATATTTTAATTCCTTTCATTCTCATAGCCACCCGTGAGAGTGGTGCTGTGATGATCTCTGTTTTACTGATAAACCGAGGCACAGGAGGTCATGTCACTTGCCCAAGTGAGACTGGTAATAGGAGGCAGAGCTGGTATCTGAATCCAGGCTCCCTGGGTCCCAGGTCCACCACGCTCTGCTGCTCCACTGTCCTGCCTCTCGGTGATGTGTGTGATGACATAAGAGAAAAGTGCCGTTTCGGCGGGCGATGCCACATGGCCTTTTTCCTGCTTGCCCCAGAAGCCGGTGCCTTCGGTGGCCTGTGGGACAGGCCTGCTGAGCTCATAAGTGGGTGAACAGAGGAGTGGGTGGACGCTGGGAACATCCCTGCACGTTGGGCGAGGGGAGGCACCGGGGCTGTGACTCTCAGTACCCTGCGGTCTGGGCTGCCAGTTAGACCCACTGGTTACCCTGAGAGGAACAGGGAACCCGACTCTGGAAGCAACAGCCCCCATCCCTCAGGCCCCGGCTTCACTCCACATACTTTGTCCGCGTTCTCTTCGTCTGTCATCTTGCCCAAGATCGTAACGTGCGTCTTCGGAAGAAGCTGGTTTTGAACATAAGTCCAGCTGACTGCAAAGCCAGAGCCCTTTCCCTACAGGGCACCAGTCTGGGGTCCATCTCCTGCTTTCTGAGGGATGGGTTCCAGTATCCTTGTCAAGGAGGGTTTTTTTGAAGATGATTTTTGATGATTGTGGGTGGAGGGAGGAGGCTGCAGGGTAGGGTCAGAAGAGCCTAGATGACGATTCACATCCAGGTTGGCCCATTGGGTGACCCCTTTTACTTCCTGAGCCTCTTTTCCCTCATTTGTTGAAAGCTGTTTACAATTAGAGGACAGAGTTGAGTGCTAGAGGGCCCAGATGACCAGAGCCTTGGCCCTTTAAGATTTCATGGCTCAGTGGGTGGGGCAGCCACATACCCTGTCCCCATGGCGTCCTGTCATCCGGTAGCAGGTGGGGTCTGGTGGAGGGGGGTGCAGAGTGCCAGGGGAGCACAGAGCAAGGAAAACTTGCAGGGCCAGGGTGTCAGGGGTGATGGCATGGACACGGGTTGTATCTGTCAGCTTCCCTACCCACTCCGTCTGCTAACGGCAGCCCCTTCCTTTGGAAACTGCTCCTCCCCTGCTCCTTGTGCTGTCAATTGGGTGCCAATCACAGGATCTTGCCCCACCTCTTCCCAGGGAGGGCACACGAACCCCGCCTGGCCAATCAGAGTTCTTCCCTGAGACTTTCAATACAGGGAGAGAGACGGGTTCTTTTCTCTAGGGCTCTTAGCTGCCGGTAAGTAAGCCTGGCCCAGTTCTCTGGGCCTGAAGGATGTCTAAACTCAGGAGATAAGAAGGAGGGTAACGCACAGAGGGAACTTGAGGGATGGGGTCAGACAGAGGGAGAGACCCCAGCAGCAGCATCTGAACTGGATCTCCTCCTGCCTGGTGCCTGATCCTCCCTCCATCCCAGGCATTGCAAGCCCAGGCGTTTGCTTGAACTGAGTTACAAAACTCAGTTCAAGCTGGGTTTCTGTCACTTACAACCCTGAGGGGCCTGACTGAGGAGGCTTCACAGAGGAGATGGCATTTGAGCCACGCGTCAAAGGAGTTCTTGGGATAAACAGCAATAGTGAGGTTGTGCCGGGCAATGGAAGCTGGTGGGAAGGGCCCAGTCGTGACTTGCCTGGGTGATGGCAGAGGGTGAGGTCTGGGCAGTGCCCAGTTACATCCTCCTAACAACCCAGTGAGGTACGCTCTATTATTTTACCACTTTACAGATGGGGAAACGAAGGCACAGAGAGGTTAAGTAACTTGTTTAAGGTCACAAAGCTGGTAAATGACAGAGCTTGCATTTGAACCCAGGCAGTCTGGCTCCAGAGTTATTTTCTTAATCACAGAGTGGAAGTGACCACCCCATGACTACAACGCCCTGACTGCAGAGTTCTTTTCGTGGAACTCCACATCTCATGGCCCATTGGGGATGGAACTGCAGTGCCCATGCTTGGGATGTGGCTCCAGGACCCCAGAGCCCCAGTGTGGCCTGGGCAATGGGGAAGAGATGGGGGGGAAGGCCCTGTGGATTCTTTCAGAGGATGTGGGGTGCTCTTCTGGCCCAGTTGCATCCCAGGCTAGTAAGGAGCTGGGGCTAGGTTCCTGCCAGGCGCCCTGCCGTTTCTGTGAGCTGTGATAATCTCCAGAAACAGTGAATGATGGGCTCTGGCTGTGTCCAGCTAAGCCCTCAGCAGGAGGTCAGTAACTTTAAGAAGCTCTGGCTTCTAGCCAAGGTGCTGGAGAGTTTTCAAACCACTCCCAGCAGGGGAGGCCCTGGGCGGGCAGGAAGGGAAGAAGTACTCCAAGCTGCGGCCTTTGAGAATGGAGCCCTGGGAAGCATCAGCGTCAGTCCACAGCTCCAGGTTGCCTCAGGGTCAGGCATGTCCCGTGTGTCAACAGCTTTTACCTTATACTTACAGAGTTAAGGAGCATCAGCCCCATTTTACAGGTGAGGAGGTTGAGGCTCAGCAAGGCTAAGCGACCTGCCCAGGATCACACAGCCAGAGTTCCCAGGTCTGGTCTATGTCCAGATTTCCTGGACAGCCTCACTCCTGCCTAATTTGGCCTCATCCCTGAACTCAAGGATTTCTGGAACACATGCCAGAGCTCCCTCAGGTCTCCTGGCCCTTCCCACAAGACACCTTTTTTCTTCTTGCCACAGGACACCTTCCTTCTTACCACCAATTCCACAGAAGGGATTTTTTCCCCCATGAGACAGTACTTTCCCATTCCTCCAAGGGAGGAGCCCAGCAGCCCCTGGGATTCCTACACAGGTGGCCTCTGGGGCAGAGGCTGGGGACTAAGGCTTCCAACTGTGCCCCCGTGTCCGGGCCCTGGCAGGATATGTGAAAGGGAGCCAATCTTGCTTGTTAGACTAAAGCTCTGAGGAAGGATGACTTCAGCTGGGGTCAAAGGAAAGGCCCTTTAGGCTGAGCCTCAGGTTAGTCCTTAGAGAGTAGAGCAAGGAGCGAGGCTCTCCAGGTGGAGGAAACAGCGCAAACAAAGGTCCAGAGGTGGAGAAGTAGGTGTGCTCTAGGGGGAGGGTGGCAGTTCCCACGTGGGTGGAGGGGCTGGATTATGGCACCAGGCAAGAGCGGGGCAGGCACGTTTCTAGAAGGATCCAGAAGGTATGTGACCCACTGGGGTCTTAGGAAAACAGGCTCCTCTCCTGTCCTGGCCCAGATCTCTGCCCCACAAGGATGCTTAAGGTGGGCTTAGACCCCCAAGTGGACAGGGGCCTCTCCCCTGGGCCTGGCTGCCTTTCCCAAAGGCTTATCTGTTCCTTCCTGTTTCCTGTCGAGCCCGGAGCCCCAGAGCAGCAGCCCCCTTGTGGGCACAGCCTGGCCATCACAGTCGGTCCGGTCCCGGCCGGCAAGGCAGAGAGAGCTTCCACCTCCGGCCCTCGCTTGTTTTCCTCAGCGGTGCAAAGAACCCCAAACTCTTTGCTCTAGAACCAGAGTTGTAGACCGGCTGGGGACAGGTAACCAGAAAGGCTCCTGGGGTGCAAGGAAAGCTCTCCTGGCTGTCCTCGTGCCCCTGACCTCCTCCCATCAGCGACTGTGACGATGAGCAATGCCCTTTCTGAAACCCCTACTCTGTGCCTGTCCCCATGCTTGGCACTTTCCACCCAGGGTCTCATTTGACACTTAGGACAACCCTGCCAGGAAGCCACTGCTCTCCTCCTTGTGGGGTGGGGGAAACTGCAGCTCCAAGAGGTGACATAACTTGCTCAACATCACCGTCACTGAACAGCTAAGCCAAGTGCGTCTGACGTCAAAGTCTGTTTTCCCGTCCATGACGTGGCGATCCTAACTCCGAGCCCTCAGGGTTGCTGTGCCCAGCAGAAGCAGATACAGAGGAGTGATAAAGCAGGGAGTCCAGTGTTATGCAGCCTGGGCTGGACAAACGTGGGCAGGTGTCCTGGGCAGCGAGTGCAGGAGCTGACACACTGGACCTAGAAGGAAGGCGGGGACCTGGGTGCAGGGAGACAAGGGCCCATCAGCGGCCCTCAGTCATCCTAAGCCCACGTTGGCTCCTTCACCACCACCGAGCTCTTAGCAGCCGTGGCACAGGCATGCGGGGCTTTGGAAGGAGTGTCCAGAGGCCTGTCTTCTGGTCCTGGCTGTGCCCCTGGTGCAGCTTACTCAGGGGACTTCCTCTGGACCTCAGCTAGTTCATCTGTAGAATGGGATGGCGTGGGCGTGGGGGTCGGACAAGGCTCACCCCTCCAGCCACACTGCCCTTCTTCCTACTCCTTGATCTCTGCTTGGTCCTACCTCCGGGCCTTTGCTCTGGCTGTTGCCTCTGCCTGAAGTAGCCCCCTCACCGCTGACACCCCATCATTCTGGTTTCACGTGACGTGTCACCTGCTCACAGAGGTCTTCTCCACTCCTCCGCAGGGTTCCCCACCACACCGCCCTGCTGTCCTTTCTCTGTAACACAAGTCACTCTCTGAAATGAGGCAGTCGAGGTACTGGTTAGGGTTAGGGACTCCAGAGTCAGACTGCCTGGGTTCAAATCCCAAAGTTCACCACTTAGAGCTGGGTGATCTTGGCTGTAACCTCTCTGTGCCTCAATTTCCTCACCTATAAAACAGGCTCAGTAATAATATATATTATTATTTTTGTAAGGATTAAATAAGAAATGCATTAAAAAGCACTGACAGTGCTCAGCACGCAGTAAGCACTCAGTACATGTTAGATGCTATTATTATAATAACTCTTAGCAACATTGTTTAGGGTCCCTCCTATTAAACTTCAAGCTCGTGAGAGCAAGGACTTTGTCTTATTCAGTGATACACATCAAGCGTGGAGCCATTTCCTAGCACACAGTAGGTGCCTAATAAATATTTGTTGAATGAATGAATGGACAAATGAGCGCTGACATTCCCAGCTCTTAAGAGGCTCTGTATGGCTGGATATAGAGAAGGATGGATGCAGGGAAGACGACCCTGGGCCAGCCCCAGCTCAGGGCCCAGCCCTCTCTGCTCCCAGCAGCCCGCATGGTGGGCCCCATCCCGGCCTGCCCTGCTGGGAGTCCACCTCCTGAGGGGACAGAGGGGTCTCTGGGAATGGCGGTGGCTCCCTGTCCCAGACACCCTGACCACAGCCACGTCTGTGGGTGTCCGATGCTGGTTCCCAGCTCAGATTCTGGCAGCCGGGCCTGGGGGCTAATGTAGATGTTGTCCTATGCGCAGCAGGCCTCCCTCTCAGACCCACAGAGCTGGGCCCAGCTTGCTTTATCTTTACCACTGCCCGTGCCCACCCACCCCACCCCAGAGCATTTTCAGAAACAACCCTAACAAACAGAAATGCCCCCAACCGCCCCTCCCACCACTCCCATGCCTCCTCCTTGTTCTAGAATTCAGAGTGGGACTGCTGGCACATCAGTTCCCCTGCAGGCCTTTTCTTGGCTTCCGGTCCTCTGAGCACCCCGAGAACATCGGGTTAAGTGCCCAGTCCTGAGAGAGAGGGAGAGATCGCTACTGCCATCTGTACAGACAACACCGAGGCTCGGAGGGCAGGTTTGCTGGAGGCCCTGCAGTTGGCGAGGGCCAGGGTCAGGGTTCAAACTCAGGTCTCGCCATTTGCTGCTTCTATTCTCATTCATTCATTCGGCTCAGTTACTGAACAGCTACCGTGTGTCAGGCGCTATGCAGCAGTGATCACAGTGCCTGCCCTGGCCTAGGGCCCAGAAGTTAGCCCAGCTACATAGCCGGCGTGTACACCAGCGCTGTCCAATAGAACTCTCCGTGATACGGAAATGTTCCGTATCTGTGCTATTAACCGTGTCTGACTATCGGGCACTCGAAGTGTGGCTAGTGCAAATGCAGAATTGAATTCTTCATTTTAATTTTATTTTAATTTCAGTAGCCACATGCAGCTAATGGCTACTGGGTTGGACACTATGGGTCTGAGAGTCCTTTGAGATCAGTCATTCGTGGCCTTGGACGGTAGGTCTCAAGCTCAGATGTGAGCAGGGGCACTGCGTTGATTTCCCGGGGGCGCACCTTAGGTTCTGTCTTCTTTCCCAGCTGTCAGTATATTAAACTCACAGGTGTTTGCTTCACACCCACAAAGGAGTCAGACAATGTTTTCTTTGAAACACGAGACCCTCCTAACCCATTTTAAGTCTTCCACTTTTTTTTTTTCTTACTGAGGTGTAACTTGTATAGAGTAAAATGCACGGGCCAGAAGCAAACAGTTTGACGAATTTTGACAACCGTAGACACCCGTGTAACCACAGTGGAATCAAGGTATAGGACATTTCCAGAACATTTGCATTCCCCCAGAAAGTTCCCTCATGCCCCTTTCCAGTCAGTCCTGTCCTCAGAGGCAACTGCTGTTCTAATGTCTGTCACCATGGATTAGTTTTGCCTATTTTTAAGCCTCACAGAAATCATTTTCCCACTTTTGACTGAGGCAAGATTATAAGAAATGTTTCTTTTCTCTTTGTTGAAGAAGTAGAGTACCAGCATGATGAAAAGTGGCAGCTGAGCCTGGGCTACCGTGAGGAGGAGACAAGAAATGGGGAGGGGTGGGGGGGCTGTAGGACCCTGGGGATTCATGGTCAGTCCAAAGGGCACAGCCGCCCCTCAGCTCCAGCTGGCTGTTGCCACTTGAGAATGTGGGCCCAGCACTGCCAAGTCTTTTTTTCTCTTTTTTTTTCTTCTGCCAAGTCTTTTTTAAAGGAAAGCTGAAAATACTGATTTTCATGTAAAATCTCCTTAATGTTGGTATTTCGAAACCTATTACAACACTACAGGCCAGATACTTCACACGTGTGGGCCAGACTTGACCTGTGGACTGCCAGGGTGTGCGTTGGGCCTTGGGCTGATCAGAATGTTACTTACAATAGTAGCTGGTATTTGTGGACTGGTTCCTTTGCTTCAGGTCCTGTTCTAAGTACTCGATGCTATTAAGTCATCTAATCTTCCTAACAGTTTATTAATGCATCCATTTTACAGATGAGTAAGCTGAGACGTAGAGAGGAATTAAGTGACTTGCCCAAGGTTACAGAGTACTTGGCTGGCATTTGAACCCCGACTGTCTGCTTCCTGAGTCCCCGCTCTTAACCACTACAGAAGTGGGGATGGAGGGTGAAGCTGCCTGGGATGGTTATACCATTTGGGGTGCAGCTTTGCCAGCCAAGGGTGCTACCACCCTGAACGAGCGATGAGAGAGGCTCGGCCCCACCCGCTGGGACTGCCCTGGCACAGGTCGTTTTCAGGTCCAGGCACCTTGGCTGTCAGTTGATGGAGCCCCAATTTTAGGATGTGCTGGGAAAGCAGCCAGGGGTGGGGTTGGAAGGATGGAAGCATGACTGATGCTTGATGAGGGTGTCAGGGAGCACTGGGCAAGTGAGGACAGAAGCAGCAGGAACCTGGCAGGGAGAGGGCCCAGGCCCAGAGGGTGGCAGGGGAGAGGAGGAGGTGACAGCAGAAGAATCGGCCAGCCGGCCCAGGGCCAGGCCAGGCTGCCGCTGCGGAGAGCTGGTGGCTGGGGCATCTCCACCCACAGGCACTTCGTTCAGACAAGCCTGTCACCTGGGAAGTTTGGAAAGGGGAAGATAGGATCACCAGGCCAAACAGTGCTGCATTTCCACTGACCTCTAGCACATCCGCAGGAGAGGAAACTGAGGCCCAGAGAGGGCACAGCCAGGACCAGACCCGGACTTCTAGCTCCCACTCCCGTGCTTTTGCTGCTCCATTTGGCCGCATTCCTCAGGACCCGGAGTTGTGGGGAAAGAAGGTCTGTGGTCACTGCAGGGAAGTGTTCCAGAAGCCTGAGGGACATGACAGGGAGAGGCCAGACCCTCCCCTCTGGCCCTTGCCTGTGTCACTGAGCCAGGACCTGTCCTGAAGTAAGCGCTAAATAAGTGTTTGCCGTTATTTTTTTTTTTTTCCAATTAGGTGTTCACACCCACTTTTGAGAGATGTACTCTTACTATTACCCATATTACCAATGAGACAGCCGAGGCTCAGAGAGGTAGAGATCACTTCCAGAAAGTCGTTGGTGGCATTGAACGAGTGATGAATACAGAGTGCTCACAACCGTTCTGGGGCACAGCAAAGGGTCGTGGGCCGGGGGCTGTAGGAGGGATGACATGGCAGGGCTGGGCTGTGTTCACTGGCAGGGAAGTGTTTCGGAAGCCTGAGGGACATGACAGGGTGAGGCCAGAACACCACTACCCACCAAAACACCAAGTAACATGGGCTGGTACCCCAGGGCCCTCACAAGCCTTCCAGCAGCCTCCACACCAGGGGAGCCCCCCGGGCCTGGCTCCAGATCCTGTGCGTCATGAAGGGGCAGCCTGGCCTTGAGGTGCTCACGTCACCTCTCTGAACCTCAGTTTCCTCATCTGTCAAATGGGTACAGCGCTACCTACCATGCAGGGTTATGGTGAGGGCCTGGCATGTGATAGGTGCTCAACATCCAGGCATCACAGAACCTCTAGGAAACAGCTATTGAATTGAATTGGACTTTAAGGACAGAGGACAGGCATATCCCCAGTGTAGCCCGGGAAAGCTTGCTCCACACTTCAGTGCAGAACCAAAAAAATCTCAACTACAGCTTTTGAACTTGCATGCTTTACAGGGTCGAGAGGAGCCACTCACCCCTCTTCAACTATGTCTACACTGGATGAGGGCACTAGGGAGCAAGTTTGCCATTAGTTATTGTTCCCCGCACCAAGAGCAGCAGACACTTATTGAGCACTTACTGTGTGCCAGGCACTATGCTAAGCCCTTCCTTTATGTCGTCATTTTACACAGGAGGAGACAGGCTCGATAATTGGACCCTGGGCCCTCAGCCAGTACATGGTGGCATCGAGATTTGAACCTACATAGTCTGGCTCCAGACTCTGTGCTCTTAGGAAGGGAAAATAATCTACCAGAAATAAGTGAAAATATTGATTTGGGCCAGTCTTTCACAGTTGCAAAGGCTTTACATGCATGTGGTTCAGTTTGGTCCTGATGTCGCTAGATGAGAACGATGTTATCGTGCCCATCTTATAGTTGAGGACAGTGAGGCCCAGAGAGGTGATGCGACTTGACCGAGGCCATGTGGCTGGGCTGGAATGTGGGTCCATCCACCTGATTCCAAGTCCAGTGCTCTTTCCCCTGCTTCTCAGTCACCTCTTGGGGAAACAGCTATCTAGCTTGAATGGTGACAGCCAACAGGCCCCAGTGAACTCTGCCCTAGGTGTGGCCCAGTCTGTCCCACCCACACTGGGTGACACCATCCCAGCCCCAGACCACCATTGCCTGCATCCACCTCACTTTGATATCAGAGCTTTAGAACCATTAATTCTCAGAGAGAAACATAGATGAGGGATTTTTCAAACTCTTTCTTGGAACCTCTGAGGAAACCAGGCTCAGGGTCAGGATACGGGGTCATTGAATGCGTAAGTGGCAACTCCACTTATATCTCTTTTGTATTTTGGGTTGCAGTGTTAAGTTTTTAAAAACAAAGGGCTCTGGGAATTCCCTGGTGGTCCAGTAGTTAGGACTTCACACTTCCACTGCAGGGGACCGGGTTTGATCCCTGGTCGGGGAGCTAAGATCCTGCAAGCTGTGCAGTGCAGCCAAAAAAAACAAAAACAAAAACAAAACAAAACAAAAAACAAAGGGCTCTACAGGACCCAGACCCACCCACCAGCAGGCCAGCAGCCCCTGCACAAGGCAGGGCCTGGTAGCCAACTGGTCCCCCACCTACCCCACCCACAGTAGTTGGCCCTACCACAACAGAAGGGCTCACACAGCCCACATAGGGGGCACCCCTAGAGTATACAGCGCTGGTGACCAGTGGGAGTGTTCTGCTGGCTTCATAAGACATCTCCTACAAAAGGCCACTTCTCCAAGATTGGGAAATGTAATAAACCTACCTTATACATGGAAATAAAAACAGAATTATGCAAAATGAGGCAACAGAGGAATATGTTCCAAACAAAAGAACAAGATAAAACCCAAGAGGAAGAACTAAGTGAAATGGAGATAAGCAGTCTACCCAATAAAAAAATTCAAGGGAATGCTCGTAAAGATGCTCAACGAATTTGGAAGAAGAATGGATGTACACAGTGAGAAGTTTAAGAAAGAGTTAGAAAATATAAAGAAGAACGAAACAGCTGAAGAATACAATAACTGAAATTAAACATGCACTAGAAGGAGTCAGCAATAGATTAGATGATTCAGGGGAATGGATCAGTGAAGTGGAAGACAGAGTAGTGGAAATCACCCAAGCTGAAGAGAAAAAAAAAGAAGAATTTTTAAAAAACGAGGTTAGTTTAAGGAACCTCTGGAACAACATCAAGCATACTAAGATTCACGTTATAGGGAGAGAGAGAGAAAGGGGCAGAGAACCTACTTGAAAAGATAGTAGCTGAAAACTTCCCTAACCTGGGAAAGGAAACAGATATCCAGGTCCAGGAGTACAGAGTCCCAAACAAGATGAACCCAAAGAGGTCCACACAAAGACATTGTAATTAAAATGGCAAAAATTAAAGAGAGAATCTTAAAAGCAGCAAGAGAAAAGCAACTATTTAAGGGAACTCCCATAAGATGATCAGCTGACTTTTCAGCAGAAACTTTGCAGGCCAGAAGGGAGTGGCATGATATATTTAAAGTAATGAAAAGAAAAACATACAACCAAGAATACTCTACCTGGCAAGGCTATCATTCAGATTTGAAGGAGAGGTACAGGGTTTTACAGATAAGCAAACGCTAAAGGAGTTCAGCACTACTAAGCTAGCTTTACAAGAAATGCGAAAGGAACTTCTCTAATTGGTAAAAGACCACAACCAGAAATATGAAAATTCCAAGAGGAAAAAGCTCACTGGTTAAAGCAAATATACATAAAGGTAGTAGATCAACCACGTATAAAGCCAGTAGGGAGGTTAACAGACAAAAGTAATATAAATCATCTATATCTATATTCATTTTTGTGAACTTAAGAGATCATCAATTTAAAATACTAATATAAATATCATATTCATATATGTGTGTGTGTGTGTGTGTATATATATGTTGTTACATATAAACCTCATGATAACCACAAACCAAAAATCTGGAATAGGTAGACACAAAAGAAGATAAAGGAATCTAAACATTGACTCTAAAGATAGTCATCAAATCATAAGGGAAGAGAGCAAAAGAAGAAGAAAGAAACAAAAAAGAACTACAAAAACAACCAGGACACAACAAAAATGGCAATAAGTACACACCTGTCAATAATTACTTTAAATGTAAATGACTAAATGCTCCAATCAAAAGACATAGAGTGGGGCTTCCCTGGTGGCTCAGTGGTTGAGAGTCTGCCTGCCGATGCAGGGGACATGGGTCCGTGCCCCAGTCCAGGAGGATCCCGCGTGCCACGGAGTGGCTGGGCCCGTGAGCCATAGCCGCTGAGCCTGCGCGTCCGGAGCCTGTGCTCCGCAACGGGAGAGGCCACAACAGTGAGAAGCCCATGTACAGCAAAAAAAAAAAAAAAAAAAAAAAAAGACATAGAGTGGTTGAATGGTTTTTTTTTTTTTAAAAAGACCTATATATATGCTTCCTACAAGAGACTCACTTCAGATCTAAAGACACACAGACTGAAGGTGAGGGGATAGAAAATATATCCATGCAAATGGAAATGGAAAGAAAGCTGGGGTGGGGAATTCCGTGGTGGTCCAGTGGTTAGGACTCTGTGCTTTCACTGCTAAGGGCCTAGGTTCAATCCCTGGTCAGGGAACTAAAATCCCACAAACCATGCGGGGTGGCCAAAAACAAACAAACAAACAAGAAAGCTGAGGTGGCAATACTAATATCAAACAAAATAGACTTTAAACAGAGACTGTAAAAATTAAAGAGACACAGAAGGACATTACATAATGATAAAGGGATCAATTCATCAAGAAGATATAACAATTGTAAATATATATGCACCCAACATAGGAGTACCTAAATATATAAGGCAAATATTAACAGACATAAAAGGAGAAATTGACAGTAACACAATAATAGCAGGGACTTTAACACTCCACTTACATCAGTGGACAGATTATCCAGACAGAAAATCAATAGGGAAACACTGGCCTTAAATGACACATTAGGGCAGATGGACTTAATAGATATATATATAGAACATTCTACGCAAAAGCAGCAGAGTATACATTTCTTTCAAGTGCTCATGGAACATTCTCTAGAACAGATCACATACTAGGCCACAAAACCAGTCTTAATAAATTTTTTTTTTTTTTTGCGGTACACGGGCCTCTCACTGTTATGGCCTCTGCCGTTGTGGAGCACAGGCTCCAGACGCACAGGCTCAGCGGCCATGGCTCACAGGCCTAGCCGCTCTGCAGCATGTGGGATCTCCCCAGACCGGGCCACGAACCCGTGTCCCCTGCATCGGCAGGTGGACTCTCAACCACTGCGCCACCAGGGAAGCCCCAGTCTCAATAAATTTAGAAACACTGAAATCATATCAAGCATCTTTTCTGATCACAATGCTATGAGACTAGAAATCAATTACAAGGAAAAAAAACTGCAAAAAACACAAACAATGGAGATAAACAATATGCTACTAAACAACGAATGAGTCACTGAAGAAATCAAAAAAGAAATTAAAAAATACATGGAGACAAATTAAAATGGAAACACAATGATGCAAAATCTATGGGATGCAGCAAAAGCAGTTCTAAGAGAGAAATTTACAGTGATACAAGTCTACATCAGGAAACAAGGAAAAATCTTAACCTAACCTTACACCTAAGGGAACTAGAAAAAAGACAAACAGGACCCAAAGTTAATAGAAGGAGATAAATCACAAAGGTCAGAGCAGAAATAAAGAGAGACTAAAAAACAATAGAAAAGATCAATGAATACAAGATGGTTTTGAAAACATAAATGAAACTGATAAACATTTAACCAGACTCATCCCCCCAAAAGAGAAGAGAGCCCACATACATAAAGTCGGGAATGAAAGAGGAAAAGTTACAACCAACAGCACAGAAATGAAAGGATCTTAAGAGATTACTATGAACAATTATTTGTCAATAAGATGGACAACCTAGAAGAAATGAAAGATTCCTACAATCTCCGAAGACTGAATCAGGAAGAAATAGAAAATATGAAGACCAATTACCAGTAATGAAATTGAATCAGTAGTAATAATTAAAAAAAAAAAACAAACCTCCCAACAAACAAAACTCCAGGACCAGATGGCTTCACAGGTGAATTCTACAAAACATTTAAAGAAGAATGAACACTTATTCTTCTCAAACTATTCCAAAAATCCTTGAAGAGGAAGGAATGCTTCCAAACTCATCTTAGAGGCAAGTATCACCTTGTTACCAAAAGCAGACAAAGACACCACACAAAGGAAGGGAGGGAGGGAGGGAGTCGGGGGGGAGGAAGGGAGGAAGGGAGGAAGGAAAGAAAGAAAAGAAAAAAATTATAGACCAATATCACTGATGAACATAGAAGCAAAGATCCTCAGCAAAGTATTAGCAAACCAAATTCAACAATACATCAAAAGGATCATACACAATGATCAAGTGGGATTTATCCCAGGGATGCAAGGATGGTTCAATATTTGCAAATCAATCAATGTGATACGTCGAATTAACAAATTGAAGAATAAAAATCATATGATAATCTCAATAGATGCAGAAAAAGCTTTTGACAAAATTCAACATCCATTTATGATAAAAACTCTCAATAAAGTGGGTGTAGAGGCAACATATCTCAACATAATAAAAGCCATATATGACAAGCCCACAGCTAACATCATACTCAATGTTGAAAAGCTGAAAGCATTTCCTCTAAGATCAGGAACAAGACAGGATGCCCACTCTCACCACCTTTATTCAACATAGTATTGGGAGTCCTAGCTGCAGAAATCAGGCAAGAAAAAGAAATAAAAGGAATCCAAACTGGAAAGGAAGAAGTAAAGCTGTCACTGTTTGCAGATGACATGACACCATATATAGAAAGTCCTAAAGATCTTATAAAAAACTATTAGAACTAATAAATGAATTTAGTAAAGTTGCATGATACAAAATTAATATTCAATAAACTATTGTGTTTATATGCACTAACAATGATTTATCAGAAGAAGAAATTAAGAAGACAGTCCTGTTTACAATTGCATCCAAAAGAGTAAAATACCTAGGAATAAGTTTAACCAGGGAGGTAAAAGACCTACACACTAAAAACTGTAAGACACTGATGAAATAAATTGAAGAAGACACACAAAAAATGTAAAAATATACCATGCTTATGGATTGGAAGAGTTACTGTTGTTAAAATGACCATACTGCTCAAGGCAATATACAGGTTCAATGAAATCCATATCAAAATACCAATGACATTTTTCACAGAACCGGAACAAATAATTCTAAAATTTGTATGGAAACAAAAAAGACCCCCAGATAGCCAAAACAATCTTGAAAAAGCACAAAACTAAAGATATCATGCTCCCTGATTTCCAACTATAATACAAAGCTACAGTAATCAAAACAAAGAACAAGTGTTGGCACGGATGTGAAGAAAAGAGAACCTTCGTGAACCATTAGTAGGAATATAAATTGGTATAGCCACTATGGAAAATAATACGAAGGTTCCTCAAAAATTCAAAAATAGAACTACCATATTATCCAGCAATTCCACTTCTGGGTATTTTTCTGAAGAAAACAAAAACACTAATTTGAAAAGATATATGCACTCCAGCGTTCATTGCAGCATTATTTAAAATAGTAAAGATATGGAAGCAACCTAAGTGCCCATTGATAGTTGAATGGATAAAGAAGATGTGGTGTGTGTGTGTGTGTGTGTGCGTGTGTGTGTGTATATAAAATGGAATATTACTAAGCCATAAAAAAGAATGAAATCTTGCCATTTGCAACAACATGGATAGATCTAGAGGGTATTATGCTAAGTAAAATAAGTCAGACAGAGAAAGACAAATACAGTGTGATTTTACTTACATGTGGAATCTAAAAAACAAAACAAATGAACAAATGTAACAAAACAGAAACAGAGTCATAGATGCAGAGAGCGAACAGGTGGTTGACTGAGGGAAGGCAAGTAGGGGGATGAGTGAAATAAGTGAGGGAGATTAAGAGGTACAGACTTCTAGTGGCAAAATAAAAGAGTCACAGGAATGAAATGTACAACATGAGGAATATAGTCAATAATGAAATAATTTTGTATGGTGACTGATGCTAGCTGGACTTACTGTGGTGATCCTTTTGTAATGTATAGAAATATCAAATCACTATATTGTACACCTGGAACTAACATAGTGTTTAGGTCAGTTATACTTCAAAAATAAATAAAATTAAAACAAAATAAAAACTGGATGTGTTAACTAAAAATAATAAATAGAGGGCTCTATGGGGTTAAAAAGCATATGCTTTCAAACCACTGTTTGAATCCAGTAACTACCTCCCCATTTTACAGATGGAAAAACTGACTCCAAAGCACGTGCCTTTCCCATAAATGATGATAATATTCAGGCATTGTTCTGAGTTTTTTAACTTAACCCTCACAACCCTATGAGGACCATACTGGTCTCCATTTTACAGATGAGGACACTGAGGCTTAGTTGGTTAAGTGGCTTGCCCAGAGCTTAGAATCCCAGGAGCCTAGCTCCCAAGTTCACACTCTCAGCCACTCCCAGCCTGACAGGCACACCTTCTCTTTTTGTCCTGCAGAGGGGAAGTCACTAGCTGAGGCCCAGGGTAAGGCAGTGTTGGAACTCAGTCCAGAATACAGATCTCCGGCCTCCCAGCCCAAGTCCTGATTACTTCCTTATGTCTAGGACATCACTGGGCTGGAGGGGAAGGTGGGCAGGCCTGTATGGACCCTGGCTCTGTTCTTCACTGGCTGTGTGACTTTGCACAAGTGAAAGGACCTCTCTGAACCTGTTCCCTCACCCTAGAAAAGGGATAATGGGGCCCACATCATGGAGTTATCATGAAAGCTAAACAGGATTTCCACATGAGTCGGTTGGCACAGGGCCTGGCACAAAGTGTGAGAGCCCTGGCCACCTCTGTTTAGGGATCCAAGGAGTCCCCAAGGCTTCCTGCCCCGCCTGCTTCCTCCCCCTCATCCCAGTCGTCAGCATCCCACCCGTGTAACACAAATACTAATTATAACCAGTTCCATGAACTGCTTCCTGGCTGAGCCTAATTACTGGGCAGCTCAGTCATCACCATTATAAATATCACTAAGGGAGACAGATTAGCTTTGTCCGAAGTTTTATGTGATTATATCGACAAATGCTTGGGCATGCTTGGTCTTCCCAGCCTGGGACTTAGCCAGCCTGGTCATTCTGCACAGCTTAGTGCCCGCTGCAGGTTCCTGGTCTGCCTTGAACTTGGTGCTTGGCTATAAGAGTGGACAACCCAGCCCCTTTAACCCGGCCAAGAGGTGGTGCCTGAAGTGGTAGGGATGGAGCAGGTTGGGGCTGCCGTCTTATTTGTCATAATGGCAAAACCACAAGTTTTGGGAATAGATACACCTGGGCTCCAACCCAGGCTTTGTTAGTTACCAGAAGTGTGACTTTAGGGAAGTTTTAGACCTTCCTTGTATTACAGTAGTTTTACGCTACGTAACCGGGAAGCGTCAAGGAGATCAGGCGCGGTGCCTGGCGTGTCATAGGTCCTCCCAGTTCCTCCTCTTCCCATCTTCCATCATCTTCAGTGTGACCTGAAGAGCCAGCCCTTTCTGAACCCACCACCACACACACTAACATCTGCTGAGCGCTGCTTCTCTGTGAGGCACTGGACTGAGGACTTTATGCATCTTGTTGAATATGTATAAAGACCCTATGGAGTGGATACCATAATCATTTGATAGATGAGGAAACCAAAGCACAGGAAGCTTTGTCAAGGTCACACAGCTGCACTTGGCTGCTGGTCACTCTGGTGGGATGAGATGCTAGAAGGCTGTGTAGCTGCCTTTGGGGAGCATAGAGCAAGGGTCACAGTAAAGTCCTAGAAGGCTGCCTGCAGGAAGATGCCTGGGAGCTGAGGGGTTAGCCAGGGGAGGGAGGAGAGCAAAGGCCAGGCAGAGGCCAGGGGACATGCAAAGGCCTGGAAGAGGAAGCATGGTGTGTTTAGGGGGGACTGACCATACTTTACTGAGGTTCGAGCATGTGAGGGAGGGTGAGAGAGGCTGGAGAGGCGCCAGGAGCCGATCAGGGCCTGGGGTGGGTGGGGGGGCAGTGCTGGAAGCCCAGCCAAGGCTCATGCTTTCTTCTGCCAGTTCCAGGAAGCCTGCGTGAGAAGGAGAGTGACTGGATCGTATCAGTTAGTTTAGAAGGTTCTGCTGGAGCCAGCTGGGAGATGGCGGACTGGGGGTCTAATCAGGGAAGGCTTCCAGGCAGAGGCGGGGCAGAGCCAAGTGGGCCTGGACAGAGGGGCAGAGGTGACAGATGGAGACCATCAGGACGGTGGGGTAGAGAGAGGCATGGTAGGAGCCTTGCAGGGGGCCTGAACAGTCAGTGGTGTGGTGGGAGGGCCTACGCGGGGAAGAAGGAAGAGGTTGCCAGCCAGGTTTGGGACTTGGGTGTGGGCGGGCCTCCTCTGCAGGCGCTGAGGCACAGTCCGTTGGCAGCACTAGGTAAGGCTCTCGGTGCCTCCGGGGCCCCCAGGCAGGTGAGTCAACACCAGGCCAAGCAGGTGAATGTTTTTCAGTTCCCGGCATGTGTGGGCAAGTCTCCCACTGCCGGCACGTTAAGGGGAGCCCAGCCTGGGACTCTGGTCCAGACTAGGGTGATTGACTCATTGGCCGGCAGGGTTGCTACCTTCTCTGAGGAGGTGGTTAGCAGCCTTGACCTCCCATGTATGCTCTGTGCCCCTGGCCTTCCAGTCTTTCTCACCTTTAGGCCTCCCTTAACTCCTAACTAACCTCTCCTAACTGCGCCCTAGCTCCTGCCCACCTTCCCACTTTCCATGCTCAGGCCTCCAGCTCCATCTGGCACAAAGTGGAATCTCCCTTCCCAGCCCCCCACCCCCGCCGTTATATCCCTCCCTATTTCCCACATCCCGAATGGGCAGCCTACAGTCTCCAGAAGAGGTCAACCTGAAAAAGAGGAAGAGGCCCTGAGAGGGTCAGGAAGATCTGGGTTTGAGTCTCAGCTCTGCCACTAACAGGCAAGCTGCTTCCTTTCTCTGGCCTCAGTCTCCTCATCTGTAAAATGGGGATCCCTGGGCTTATTTCACAGGGTGACTGATCATGAGACACAAATAAGATGAGGGTATAAAAGAACCTTGAGAACTGGGCAGTGCTGGGCTTGTGTCAGTGCCGACAACTTTGTTTTCTGTTTTAGGGGGCAGCCAGTTATTTTTTTTAACAAGTGTTTTATTTTGGAATAGTTTTAGATTTATAGCATTATTGGGAAGATAGAACAGAGAGTTCCTTTACGCCCCACACCCAGTTCCCCTATTAGTAATACATGGTACATTTGTCACAATTAATGAACTGACATTGATACATTATTACTAACTAAAGTCTATACTTGATTCACTTTTCTTTAAGTTTCTGCCTAATGTCCTTTTTCTGTTCTAGGATCCCACTGAGGATACCCCATTACATTTAGCTGTCATGTCTCCTTAACCTCCTCTCGCCTGTGGCCGTTTCTCAGACTTTTCTCGTTTTGATGACCTTGACAGTTTTGAGGAGTCCTCAGTGGATATTCTATAGGTTGTCCCTCAATTGGGATTTGTCTGATATTTTTCTTAGGGTTAGACTGGGGTAATGTGCTTTGGGGAGGAAAGCCACAGAGGTAAAGTGCCATTCTTATCACATCGTATCAAGAGTACATACTATCTTTTGGTAATTAGACTTATTGCTGACGTTAGCCTCGACACTCAGGAAGTCAGTTGGTTTTGCCTGGAGTACAGCAACAGAGCTAAATTCACGCCAAATGTCAGCTGAACTAAGGCCAAGATCAGAAAACCTGGATGAGAGCGGAAGCAAATGGGAAAGGTGACGAAGGAAAATAAAGAAAAGCAATTTATGAGGTGGGTGCTGTAGTGTGTCCCCCAGGTGCCAGGTCACTTGGGAGTGGGACACTCTATGCCAGGCAGTGTGTTTCAGCTCATTTAATCCTTACACTGAACCTTTTCATAAATGAGGAAACTGAGGCCTTAGAAGGGAAATGACATGGTCACATGAGCCAGGGAAACTGGAGTTGGGCCCAGGTCTGTCTTTATTGCCTCACTCCCACTGTTGAATAAATACTTTGAAGCTGCATTCCCAGGAGAGTAGAATAGGGAAGGTATGTTGCTGATACAGGTTTTTTCTAATTCACTTTATTCCACAGAGGATTCCTGATGGGTTATAACTGAAACACATCCAATATAATGATATGCAATAGAAATGAAAAATCAGGAGCAGAGAAAATAGAGTGGAAAATGTGGACAAGGACAAAGCTGAGCATAAAGACCAGAGAAGTGCCCATAGGTGAGCTTCTGATTTGGCTGTGAGCTTCCTCAGCCAATTCCTGTGATTCCTGTAATCAAAGAGCTAAGAAGCGGTTCACTCCTCCAAGAACTTTGTGGTAAATTTAAAAAGGAATTAATCACATGGAAATTTCTCATGTAAAAGACACTGAGCAATGTCACAGATATGTAATAGTCGTAATAGATGTTACATGGTGTCATCTTCAGGAGTGATGACTATATTTTTACTATATGCCCCTTGCCCACAGTTGCCCTATTTGAATTTTACATTGTCATCAAGTAACTAAACTCCACTGTTTCTTCTTTGCTGAACTCACAGATGCCTTTGCCTTGGTGAAAATCTTGGATACAAATTAACCAGTTATCTATATACCAGGTTCTGTGCTGGACACCAGGGATGGAGGGAAATAAAATGATTGCTGCCCATCCCCCCCCCCAGGTCCATCCCTGGGATAAAGACAGCGAGACAGAAAGGCCTGAACAAAATGCAGGTGCTATGCCGGGGGTACACCAGAGGGAAGGGCATAATTCCCTCTGACTGAGGCGGGGGACTTCATGGAGGAGGAGGTAGGCCAGTCATGGAGAGCAGTAGTTGGGGTGGAGGGGGCACAGTCTTGGGAAACATAGGCCCCTTGAGGGTAGGGACCAAGTCCTACTCAGGGCTGCCCCCTCAGCTTGCCGCACAGGGCCTGACAAGCATCAAGGACTCAGAAAACTCCTTTTGAGTGAGGGATAGATCAGGGGTCAGGGTGACGGCCACACACCTGAGAGGTACGTGAAAAGGGTGAGTCTGGAGAGGTAGGTTTGGGCCAATTGCCAGGCGGCCTTGAATGCCAAGCTAAGGAGTTTGGGTTTTGTTCTTTAGGCGGTGGGGATCTATTGCAGGCTTTTGAGCCTCGTGTTTTATAAGAATTGATGGTACAAATAACAACAGCTAACACTTGGTGGGCACATGCTGTGTGCCCAGCACTGTTCTAAGCACTTTATATTAACCATTTAAGTATCACAACAGTCCTACGAGCGAGGTGCTATTATTTTCATCCCCGTTTTACAGATGAGACAGCTGAGGCACAGAGAGCCTGAGTCACTTGCCCGGGCTCACGCAACTGGGAAGTGGCATAGTGGGGACCTGAACTGAGGTTTGGAACTAGAGCTTTTACTCACTCTATCATTGTGCTTGTTAAGTGTAAGTATTTAACTAACATATAACCTGAGTGTGTATTAGATGACATGTAAAGATTCAACAGATCTCAACTAATTACTGGCACGAGAGGCAAGAACTGATGGGGGCTTTGGCCACAAAGGGCAGCATCCCTAAGGAGCTGAAACTTAGAAACAGAATGTGAAAATGGCTCAGAGGATGTGGCCACGGAGTCGCAAGCCTCTGAATTTCACTTACAGCTGCCTCTGACGGGCTCCTAGATTTCTTGGAAGATACCCCCGCCCTTGAGCAAACCAACCCCAAGAGCCATCTGAGTGACTAACATAGTTGGGGCAAATCCCCGGTGAGATCACACCCAGTGCCCTGCCCCTGGGCCAGAGGACTTTGTTGTCAGAAACACACAAGCATTTACAGTACTTCTCATTTCTGTTCACCCCAGGCCTTTGATTTCCACAGGGTGGGGTTTTCAGAGCTGGGCACCATCACACCCTCCATCTGGCTTTCCTCACCTTCTCTGTGTAGCGGGAGGACTGGGGACCGTGGTTCCCGCTCCTCCATTCTTGGTCTCCGCCAAGCCCTTCTCACACGAACACCAGGCCCACATTTCACATCCAGGGGCTCAGCGGAGCTGGGAGAGGAGCGAGCAGATCAAGGCAGAGACTCCCCCCAGAGCAGCAGAGGTTCTTCCCCTTCCCTGAAGCTCCCTGGCTGCGGGCATCCCCACAACCGCAAATGAGGCAATTAGGGAGAACGGCGCTGGCTGCCCTGCCACTCAGCGCCTCTGGACTCCACGAGGTCCCACCTGAAGAAGCAGCTCCCCCTCCACAAAGAGCACGGGACCAGGGGGCCAGGACCCAGGTTTCAGGCCCAGCGCCGCCCCTTACTAGCTGAGTGCCTGAGGTTCTCTGGAGGCAGCGTGGTGAGGTCAGGCAGTGAGGATTCACATCCTGGCATCTCACTGTCTAGCCAGGTGACTCGGGGCAGGGGCGGGGAGCAGTAGGGGCGGGGGACGGTGTGTGCCGCCACCTCCCCAATCCTCAGTCTTCTCCTCTGTAAAGTGGAGGTGGTGATCGCCACCTCACAGGGCTTCACCGGGTCAGGATAGATACGTTGGGCCCAGTGGCTCATTCTAGGTGTCTGGTCTGCCCAGCCCCTCTCCCTGTCTAGTCCCCTCCCACTTCTCCTAAAAGGGAAGTGATACCTGCTGAGGTCGGGGCTCTTGGTGGGTGTGGGGATCCAGCAAGACATTGTGTGGAAGGCCCCGCCCAGAACCTGGCGGGTAAGAGATAGGGCTGCCCTGTCGTTGGAATGTCACTCGCTGCCTGGGGCCCACTGTGCTCCCCATGGGGCAGAGCCAGCTAAGCCATTCCCACGTCTGAGGTGGGTTCAGTTTCACTCCCCAGCCCCGGGCCGGCAGCATTTCAGGAAGGGCCCCTCATCTTTTGTGTGCTGAAAAATAAACAGCTCTTCGTCTCAGCGGATTTCTGGATTTCTGCCCGGGAGGTATGTGAGCTTCCCTCGTCACCCCTCCACGGACAGGCTGGCCTCGGCCCCTGGGATGGGCTGCCAGCCTCCTCCTTCTCTTCTCACCTTCGCTCAGACGCCTGTGGAGGCTCCAGCCCCCGACTAGGCCTTTGGGGATGTAAGGCCTGACGAGACCCAACCCCTGCCTTCAAGGTTCTCCTACTTAAGGTGCTGTGCGCTTTCAATAGGAGGAAGCATGGGATGGGGGGCTTGGGGAGGCGGAGGATACAGAGCAGGAGGCCAGAGGCTGCTTGGGATCAGAGAAGAATGGCAGGAGAGCTTTCCGGAAGGGCTGACCTCTGAGCTGAGACGGAAGGAGGAGCCGTTGCTTCACTACACCTGGGCAAGTTACTTCCCCGAGCCTCAGTTTAAGGTTCTGTAAAAGGGGCCAGGAATACCTGCTTCAGAGCCAAGAGCTTAAATGAGATGATGGATGTAGAAGAACTGACAAACACCTCATACCCCTAGGTGCCTAGGAAATAGTAGCTGCTGTGCCAGGCAGTAGAGATGTTTGGTGACTTGAATTTCTTTTTCAAGGGTCTTTTCCTGGGGCAGGTAACACCTGTTGCTTAGTGTAGCTGAGAGTCCTGATTTCAGAAAAAGCCCAGCTGTAGCCCAGCATGAAATGAAGCAGCCTGGGAGCCCTTTCTCTCTCTCAGGTGGGTAATGGGAAGTCCTGCACCCAGTGGGAGTGGAGCAGAAGACCCCAGAACTCAAATTCTTCCCACGCATCCTGCCTCTCCCAGGGTGCTTAGACGTGTTTCCTTTGTCTTTGGGCATTGCAAAATTAGATGCACAGGGATTCAAAGGCAGTTCCCCAGAGTAATTTTCACTTCCCCTCTAATTGTTCTACCATTCATTTTAAGTTTATTGAGCACCTGTGGTATGCCAGGTGATGGGGACTCTCTGTGCCAGACAAGGTCCCAGCCCTGATAAAACTCACAATTCTGGGGAGGGGGACGGAGATAGACCTAAAAACCAACATAAATAAATAAATAACAGACTGCAGTAAATACTATGAAGGGGAAAAGGGGGCGCCGTAATCGAGAATTTGGGATATTTGCGGAGGTGACATTTAAACTGACATCTGAAGCAGGAGCTGGCCATGGGAGGAGTAGAGATGAGGAAAGAATGTTCCAGGTAGAGGCAACAGCGCTATAAAGGTCTTGAGGGAAGGAGAAACTTGGAGAATCTGAGGAACAGAGGAAGGGCCAGAGAATTGGGGGCCTGAGTGAGTGAGGTGGGAGCAGCACAAGATGAGGGTCAGGGTGAGCAGGGGCCATGGGGGACTGGTAAAGGGACTGTCCCTGCAGAGTTTGAAGCAAGGGTAACAAGATCAGAATTTCCTGTTAAAGGCTCGCTCCGGCTGCAGAGAGGGCTATAAGAAGGCAGAAGGCGAAGCCAGGAGACCTCAGGAGCTGTTACTGTGGCTGTGACCCTGGATGTCACCTCAGCCCTCTGTGCCTGTTCCTTCACACACGTGTGACTGTGAGAGTCAAATATGGGAATGAACAGAGGCGCACTTTGGAAAGCTGAAAAAAATGTATAAATGCGGGGGATCCCAGGTCTCACTGGATACGGAGGGTCCTTTGGGAAACTGCTGGGTTAGGGTTGTCTGGGGTCTCGGGTGGGAGGGAGAGTGCCTGAGCACCCCACATCTGAGGGAAGGGTCACCTTCCTGATTTTCAACTAGGCCCCAAGCTGTTAATGTTTTGAGGGTAAGGTCACACCTGTGAGCCTGGAGACAAGCATGGGATTCCCCTCCAGCCACCCAAACGCACACACATAACATTTTTCATTCTAGGTCGGGAGAGTCCTCTGGAATTTTCTGAGATCATCATGAACTCTGACTTAAAGACCCCTGAGCTAGAGGATGGCGGAGATGAGAGGGGAGGCACATGCCTTTTATATACCACCCCTTTTTTACCCCCTAATCTTTCTAGCCCCAGTGGGCAAGACCGCTCTTGGGGCGCCTAAGGGACAATGGTGAGAAACCTCTTTCTTGACTGTTGTAGGCCAAATTAGGGGCACTTTCCTAATATCTGACTTTTGGTATCTGCCATAGAGGTTTATTTGAAGGGGAGCTTAATGTTTCTTCGAAGGAGGGGTTGCTGAGAGCCCCCTTCCTGCCTGCTGGGGTAAGGCCCCTCCACCCCATCTCTGGGAAAGGGAGCAGCCTCCATCTCCCCGGGGACTCCGGCCCTGGGGTGGTCTCCCCCGCGCGGCCAGGGAGGGAACCGGAGCCGCGCCGATCAGGCCCCGCCCGCGAAGGTGGTGCGAAGCCCGGCCCAGCCTCACAGCCGGGCCCGCCCGGGCCAGACCCGAGGGCCCTCGGCGGCGGCGGCGGCGGCGGCGGCGGGGATCCGGGCGTCGCTGGGGGCACCATGCGGAGCCTGTGGCCGCCGTGGCCGGTGGCCGCCGCGCTGTCGGCGCTGGGGGTGAGGCACGGTGTTGCATAAGCGGGGAGCGGGGTGGCGGGGGGAGGCGGGAACCCCCCTCCCCCGCCGCGGGCCGGTCCGTGGGCCGGTCTCGGTGTCCCGGCCGGGGCGGGGCGCGGCAGCGGAGGCGGCGGGTGGCCGCTTCCCCATTCGGGCGTGAGAGCCATGGAGGCGCTAAGAGAGTCCGTGCTGCACTTGGCCTTGCAGATGTCGACCTACAAGCGGGCTACGCTGGACGAGGAGGACCTGGTGGACTCGCTCTCCGAGGGTGACGTGTACCCAAACCACCTTCAGGTAGGAACCCGGGCCCTCTGTGAGCCCCCAGCCCAGGCCCACCAGGCAGTCGCGCTGTTGCTGTTGCCGCCCCCGCCCCGCCCCAATCCTGCCAGTCGGGAGGGAGGGGGCCAGTGCCAGACCGGCAGCTCTGGGCTCCTTGTCGAAAAAGTCTTTCTGGATTAGAAGTGCTCCTGAGGCGCTGGACTCCCCCCACCGGCCTCCCCTCCCCAGCTCTGCACCTCTCCAAACCCTCCCGACGACCACCTGCTACTGGGGCTACAGGCCAGGTGGCAGAGTTGAAGCATCCTGTAGAAGTGAGCTGGTCCAGTTCTCTTTTCACAGAAGAGGCCGTCCCTGAGTACTGAGAGACCTGCCCAGGGTCACACAGCCCTTTACTGGCAGAGTCTAAAACTGTCCCTGTTGTAGCATGGAAAGCCCTGGAATCCCATCAGTCCTCGGTCAGCTGGGGTGGTTGGTCACCCTGTCTGGTGGGCATTACCCCATTCTTCCCCCCAGTCCCTGAGTTTGCTGGGGGTTGGAGCCCATCCTCTGCTCCCCCTTTCCCTGCCCCTTTCAGCCCACTCAGGAAGCCCAATTCCTCCCCCACCCAGGGTCTGCCCCTGTGGGATTCCAATATGCCCACTGCCTCCCTGCCTGGTAGCAGACCAGTGAGTGTGGCTCCTTTTGCTCTTCTTCCCCTGTGGGGCTGAGTTGGGACAGTCCTGACCAGGACCTCAGCCCTGGTTGGGTTTGGACTCAGGCAGGTGGATGGGAGCGAGTTGGAAATATGAAGGATGCCCAAGGGGGCCCTGTGACCTGACTTCCGAAAAACCGGCTTAAAGAGAGGCTGGAGCAGCTCAGTCCAAGAGGACTTCTGCCAGGTTGACCAAGGGGGGCATTGAGGAGAGTATTGGGGCTGCCCAGTGAACTGACAACAAATCACAACTCCTCCGAAAGGCAAACTTAGGGTGTGTGGAAACTTAGGCTGCCAGGCCCAACCCTACTCAGGCTCTTAGAAGCTGGGATAATAATATTAGTAAGGGGAAACAGTGTTGACTGAGTCCCTCCTCCAGGCTAGTTAAATAGGCCCAGGGAGATCCAAACTCATGATCCCAAGTGGTCTGCCCACTGGAATAGAGCACCTTTACCTACATCATCCCACTTAATTTCAGGACCACCCCCATGAGCTATAGGGAATACTGTTCTCACTTACAGATGAGGAAACTGAGGCTCTAGAAGGGGAGACAATTTGCCTTAGGTCACAGAGCTAGAAATCTGGGAGTGAGAAATCAAACCCAGTCTGTCTAGACCCTCTTCCCCATAGACCCTTCTTAAGAGGCTAAATCCAGCAGGAAATTAGATTTCTGTGGCAGGCACTTTTCCCTTCCCAAATCAAAACACAGTCTAATCAGCAATCTTTTTCAGTCTCATCTTTCACAGAAGGTTCTAAATATATCAGCACAGAAGCATTTTGGAATTCACAACAAAATAATATGCTGTGTTGTCATCATCATAACAGCAGCCCACGTGGGTATAGCCTTTTTTGAGGCCACAAAGTACATTCATCCGCCTGAGGCTGCCTGGCAGAGCGGAGGCAGCCCAGTCTCTGAAGCCGGGGGCCCACCTTTGAATTTGACACCACTTGTGATCTTGGGTGAGCAGCTTAATCTCTTTAAGTCGCAATTCCCTCATCTTTAAAATGGAGTTAGAGAAAATGGATGTGATACATATTTCTGGGCCTGCTAGGATTCTTGTTTTTTCTTCTGGTCATGAGGTAAGGGCCCCTGTGGCTATGCTGCGCATGACAAAGCTGACTCTCAGAGAGGTTGGGGACATTCCTGTGGTCACACAGCAATCACGTGGTTGGAGTGCAAACTGCCACTGGTTGGCAGTACACCAAACTGCCAAACTGGGTAAAGCGCCCATTTTCACTACAGGAAAAGCCAAAAAGCTTGCCCCAAGGATTCGGAGGCGTTTCTGTGGGTACCCAGCCTGGCTTTCCTTGAGACTCCCCGACTTCCCTAAAGCAAACGTGAACTAGCTAATGATCGTTCTTCTACGAGTCAAGAACCTATTTATCTCATCTTACAAAGCAGAGTTTTCTATTAATTTTATGTTTTTAATCATAGGGATTTTTTTTCCAATATAAAAACTTTGCATGCTCATTTGTGGAAAAAAAAAAAAGAGTCAAGGATAAAAAAAGATTTACAAAGAAACAGTAACCCCACCACTCAGAGATCACCACTTCTAGTTTTTCACTTTTGCTTATATATATTTTAGAATATAGTTGAGCTCACTCTAAGTACACAGTATTTTGTCCTGCTTTTTTCATTTAGTGCCACTTCATAAGCATTTTTCTATGTTGTTAAAAACTTGGAAAACATCAACTGTACCTCAATTTTAAAAGTACTTCCAGGGAATTCCCTGGCGGTCCAGTGGTTAAGACTCGGCGCTTTCACTGCCGAGTGCCCAAGTTTGATCCCTGGTTGAGGAACTAACATCCCGCAAGCCATGTGGTGGGACCAAAAAAATAAAATACAATTAAAAAAATACTTCCAAAACATGCTACCAATAAAAATCATAATACTTTACGGTACCAATGTATAAAAGTATATTTACGCAATCTGCTACAGTTGGACAGTAGGCCCAATATCTCTAACACTGTGGGTGACCATTTTCTAGACTTTCGAATAATTTCCTGTGAGTGATTGCTAGAAACGCAACTGCTTCCTCAATTTTAGGCTTCTTAAAATGGACCCAGTCCCCCCAAATCTCCCTCTCTTGACGGGCAGCTATAAAAATCAGCTACTTGATTTTTTAAGGTTTGGAAGCCCATTGGTTCTCAGAACTTCAAAGTCGTCGATACCAACACTAGTAAATGAAAACTTGCATCTTTCAGCCAAACTTGCCACCTTTTTGCCTGAACATGCTGACAAAGTGCTGTATTTAGCTGGAGCAAATTTCTACCTGTACCTCACCTGAAAGAAAGGATTTTTCTTTCCCTTGATCTCATATTTGAGGTACAAGTTAATTACAGTCAACTAAAAGTAGTCACTGTGGACTGAGTACAGAATTGAAAGCCCCATCTCTAACACGGAGCCCCAGCTTCGCCTCTCGTGGGCTCTGAGACCTGAAAACTACTCACTTAAACCACTTTTTTTGGCAAGATGGGGTTAATATTAATCCACCTCTCAGAGCTGTTGCAAAGATTGAAATGAGACAATATAAGTGAAAGCACCATGTATAATACAACAGAAAATGCATTTGGTTGTTATCGGGATCATTATAAAAACTCATCAGGCATGATATCTCAGTGATGCCCTAAATATAATACCTTTGCCTCTGTTCTGCTCATACTGGCTGCCTGGTCTCCCCACACCCCAGTGGCTCAAAGAGAAATAGCTAAAGATACACTTGCAGCCTAAACTGGGGAGCAGAGGGCCCCAACTGTTTACCAAAACCGTTGAAACTCATCCAGTTAATCCTAAAAATCAATTTTTTCAAGAAAAAGGAAAGCTGAGATATTGAATTCTTAGTGGTGGTTTTCTCATTTTTCTACCCCCGCCCCCCGCCATGCACAGAGCTGTCTTTAGCAGGTGATTTCAGAGACAGTCCCACTGAGTGCTTTACAGAGACCTCTTTGCTTACCAGGAGACCCTTTCAGCTCTACCTGCCTGTTAGATCTTTATGCTTCTGGCCTTCGAGTTGCTCTGGGATCTGAGCTGGTCAGACCTGGCACCTCATCCAACTTCCTCATTTTAAAAATAGGTGACTGAGGTCCAGAGGCCGCCCAGGGACGCATGAGGGATCTTGAAAAAGTCAAGGGTGACCTTTGACTTCTCGGATTGGTGCCCTTTCTCCAGTGCCGTCGTGTCATCAGCAGCTGGGTGTTTCTCTGGGAAGCAAAGAGAGCTGGAAAGTGCTTCTTCTAAATACTAGACTTTGATCCTGTTTAGATATAAGGAGTCCCCTCCCTCCCAACAGGTACTATACTAGAAGCTGTTCTCAGTCATTGGAAGAGAGTCAAGCACAGGGGCAGAGGGGCAGGTAGGGCTCAGGAAGGAAATGGGGAGGACAGGAGGGCATTCTAGTTTCACTCTGGCCTGGCCCCAGTGGCCTCAGCCAGAAGCTCACCATATAGAAACTGTGCTAGAAGAAACTTCCCCAACCTAACACCCTGACGGAGGCAGGATATCACGCAGGGCCAGGCTGTCCTGGTCTGTCTGCTCCGAAAGGCTGACTTCAAGGCAGGCAGCCAGACCTCCCTGCCAGCCCCCACGGAGTGGTCTGGCCTTCGGGCTGCAGCGGGTGTGCTCCCTGCCAATCCTTTGGCCAGACTGACTCCTGTGCGCTGCTCCACTCAGCCAGGTCGCTGGGGGGCCAGGCGGTGACCCAGGAAAAGACTCTGCCTTCCCTCTGGAGCCCCTGTTTCCTCTGAAAGCCAGGCTCCCCGCCCCTTCTGCTGGCTTGTCTCCTGGGCCCCGGGCGTGGTGTCCGATCCTCGCCTGCAGAACTCGTTCTTGCAGAACCTTGCCGAACCAGGCCCTCACTTCTGTAACCGAATATCTATCCCTCATCAGGGCTTTGTTCCCTTGGCTCTGGAAACCCTGGGAACTCCTGGGCTGGACAGCTAGACAGTTCCTCCCTCTTTCTCCTTCTCCAGCTCTGTTTCCTTCTCGGTCTCCCTCTCCACCTGTCTTGCCAGCGCATCCTTTCCTCTCTGTTTCATTCTCTCTCTGCCTCACACGACAGTCGCTAGGATGTTAAGCCTGCCAGCGAGCTGAGCGTTCATGGTCATCCTTACCCCATCTTCCAGACGTCAGCTGGACGTCATCTTCCAGCTCTGCGGCTTAGCTGATGCCCCTTCCCTGTTACCTCTCCAGAGACCAAGAGGGCTGCCCGTCACTAATCTCCCGACCCTCCACGTCCCTGCAGACCCTTCTCTCACGATCAGCACGCCCTCATTTCCAAAAGGCCGGCTCTGAAGGAGGCAAGGCGGGGACAAGAGGGGCTCAGGGAGGAGACAGCACGGAGCCAGACAGCAGCGCAGACCCACAGCCCCGGCCCCGTCCGTTGCACCCAGGAGTTGGACAGGCTCTCCTGGAGAGGCCTCTTGATCCCGGCGCAGTCTCCCGGTGACTTCTCCTGCCGCAGGAGGATGCCCCTGGATTTCTGCCCTCAGATATGAGGCTTGTGCAGAAACCAAGAGGCCCGTCAACCTGGTCGTTCAAGTCGAGCAAAGAACAGTACAGAGGCTAAAAACCCTATTTTCAAATTCCGTTTGCCATTTCTGCCTAGAAATATGAATTTTTAATTTAATTCTGACTTAATTCTGTTTAAGTTTTGCAGTGAACACCATCTGTTTGTTTGACGTGAAACAGTGAGGCTCAGCTCTGCTTGCGGCTCCTGGGGGGCAGCGTGGCCACTCGGCTGGGGCTGTGGGTTCTGGAGGGACGTGGGTTTTCTCACGCTGTCTCCTCGCCCCACTTCCTGTGTTTCTTCTGGAGCTAGTACTCATACCTACTCTTAAGGGTGTTGTGAAGATAGAATAGCATCATCTAGCAACAAAATAGAATGAACGTGATGCCAGAAGCACAGAAAGCCCTCAAACAATACCTGCCATGATTACTCTTTTTTTCCTTCCCTCCCTTTGTCTTTCATCCTCTCCCTTTTATTTCTTCTTTCTCTCCCTTTCACCTCCTCAGCTTCCCTGCACCTCGGTATTGCTCTGTCCACATAAGAGAGGGTTTTCTGCTTCCCCAGCCCTGAGGGCTGTGATCCTTGGCCTCCAAGGGGACTGGGTACCTGTTACACCAAGATCACTCCATCTCTTAGCTTTTCACCCCTCTCCCCCCACGAACTGAGCCTTGGTAATGGGGGCACTGAGAGGCCCAGAGTGGGAGGCAGAAGGTGAGACCAGCTCAGGGGCCCAGGGAAAGTAAATGTCAGCATCCCCAGACAGGGCAAATCCTTTGAGGGCCCTCTGAGATACCGGTGCCCGGGGTAAACTGCGTGAGAGAATTGATGCCTCTGAAAAAGCACTTTATAGACGTCGATTGTTGTGAGCATGTCAGCATCATCCCAGGCTGTGTCTGCACCAGTAGCGTGGTCAGAATCTTCATGTCTCACGTTTTTAAAAATGTTCTTAAGGGATTCCAGGAGGCGACCCGCCCCGACCCCCGCCTGACACAGCTTCTTCTGTGTCCGAACTTCCCAGACCTCCACAGCATTGTCACCAAGCCTCAAGTTCCTTTTATCGGTTGTAGGACCCACTGTTTTTTTTTTTTCCACAAAAAGTTCTTGTCTTCCTCCTTCTCTAGAGCAGTAACCCCCAGTCATTTTCTTTTTTTTTTTTTTTTTTTTTTTTTTTTTTGCTGTACGCGGACCTCTCACTGCTGTGGCCTCTTCCGTTGTGGAGCACAGGCTCCAGACACGCAGGCTCAGCGGCCATGGCTCACAGGCTCAGCCGCTCCGCGGCACGTGGGATCCTCCCAGACCGGGGCACGAACCCGTGTCCCCTGCATCGGCAGGTGGACTCCCAACCACTGCGCCACCAGGGAAGCCCCCCCAGTCATTTTCTGTTCACAAAATATCCAGTGGCGACCGTGAGGCTGTTCAATGCCCTTCCCTAAGGTGACCAGCCTCAGATTCCCCAGGCGCCAGTGTGAGGCTCCCTGAAGGCTGTGACCTGCTCCTAGGGGCCGCCATCCCCTCAGCTGTTGGGGGGCACTCGCAGGTCAGAGGCTGGGTCTCCTCATCTCCCCTGACATCATCCGCTTCACCTCCTGGAAGGCTGTGGGTCTCCCTGCCTGCATGCCTGCTCCCCTCCAAGCCTTGCTCCTGCCACCATGACTTTTCCAAAGGGTAAATCTAATCGTATCACTCCAGCCCTCAGGAGGAAGTCCCCAGTCTTTCACCTGGCTTACAGCACCCCTTAGGATCCAGGCCCCCCTTTTCCCTTCCCCTCCCCATTCACCTGGCCAGCTTCTAGTTATTCTTTAAGAGCCAGCCCAGGCATCCCCACCTCTAGGAAGCCTTCCCAGACTGAACCTCTGCCCACCCCAGTCTATGTCTTTATCTGCCTCTCTGCTGGGCAGTGAGCAGCTGAAAGCAAGGGAGTCTGTCTTTCCCCTCGGTCTTTCCAACGTGGCCCTGAGTTGGTGCTCGACTGTTGGCCACAATGTCACTAAACTGAACCCCACCTTCAGGGGACCCTTCCTGTCCCGCGGCCCTGGCTTTTGCAGGAAGCGCCTCATAGAACAGAGGGGAGCCCCCAGCTGGCCTTGGGTCTGAGGGCCGGGCCGAGGACTCTGAGTGCTATAGACTGGTGGGTTCCTCCTCAGCCTGGAAGGCCCTGTCACACCCTCCACTTCCTCCCATTGTGCCTCCTTTCCTGTTTAGCTGGACTGTTAGGCTGAGGACATTTTTTCCTCCCTTTGAGGACCTGCTCCAATGGAGCTATTTCTCCACTGCATCTCCCCTGACATCTCCCAAGACTCTAATCTCTGACCCACAGGCAGGCTCTAGAATCAATACACTTGGGCTCAAATCCGAGCTCTACCCATTTAGCTGTGTGATGAGAGGCAAGGGTCTTACCTCTCCGGACTTCGGTTTCCTCATTTGTAAAAAGAAACTAAGAACACAGCCCTCATGGGATTATGACGGTTTCGACAGCTAAGGCTGTCTGTGCCCCTGGGAAGTATGCACTGTGGTTGGGTTATCATGGGGGTTGTGTCACCCCCAGCCTGTTGAAGCTGAGACTCTGAAGAGAGCCCAGCTGGATGTCTGCTGGATGCCTGCGAGTCCAAACATCCTGGTTTTTTTTTGAACTCCTTACTGGAGAAACAGGGAAAAGCTGATCTTTTTTTTTTTCTTCTACCCGTATCAGGTGACACAAAAAACACAAGCCCAGCTGGGTTGACTGCTTGACTCGGATGTTTAGCAGTGAATCTGAGCTGCTGAGCAGGGTGCTGGTTCCTTTCCTGGATTAGGACTGATTCCATGGGAACCAGACCACCCCTGAGGCAGGAGGGGACGGACATCAGGCAGCCCTGGTGTCTCCCCAGGGCTGGGTTCTGCCGTGGAGCCCCCTCCTCCTGGGTAGTGGGGGCCCTGGGCTCACGTTCTCCTCGCCCCGCCTGTCTCCTTCCCTACAGGTGAACTTCCGAAGCCCCCGGAGTGGCCAGAGGTGCTGGGCCGCACGGACGCAGCTGGAGAAGCGGCTGGTGATGCTGGTGGTACTTCTGGCGGCAGGAATGGTGGCCTGCTTGGCAGCGCTAGGCATCCAATACCGGACAAGTAGGTGCACCCGTGTTGCATGATGGGCTTCACTCACTCCTGCCCCAGGCTGTGTCCACTTGTATAAGGGGGCTTCCCTGCTCAAGCCAGGACTGGCCTCCGAGGCCAAGGAGAGAGCTGGGTCTGGAGGCTGGGGTTGCTGCAACAGACCAAGACCTGGGAGCTGGGCAGATGGGTGATGTTAAGGTTTGGGGGTCAGAAGGACATGAGTTCAAATCCTGGCTGGGCAACTTATTGTCCATGTGACCTTGGACAAGTCACTCAATCTCTCAGAGCCTCTGTCTTCTCTACTTTAAATGGAGAAAATAGTGCTCAGTTTGGGGATGTCTCTGAGGATTTGAGATGATGTCTATCACATACCTGGTGCCCAATAGGCCTTCTCTAGCCTTAGCTCCAGGTACTATTATTGTTAGGATGTGGGCTGGTTCGACACACGGGCTGGCCCTTTGCTCCATCCTCAGTTCCAACAAAATAGCAATAATGGCTTCCGTTTGCTGAATACTTTCCATGTACCAAATACCAGGCCTCTCCTTTACGGATGTAATCTCATTGCCCTCCTCACAGCAGCCCTGTGAGGTGTGGTTGCTTCTGGCCCTGTTTTCCGCACAAGGGAACTGAGGCAGTGGCGCTAAGTAACTTGTCCAAGGTCACGTGGCTAGTGCGAGAGGGAGTGGGGCAGCTGGAGTTCAACCATGGGCTGGCGGGCCCCAGAGCTCAGGCTTTGTAATTCATGGTGCACTCCAGTGTGGGTTAGTGCTCCCAGAAAAGCTGTCCTTCTGTGAGCCAGGGACCTTTGTGTACCTCTGTCATCTCATTTCTCTGTCCTACCTTGTATATGATCAGACCCCACTTTAATCCCACTGTCAGTGGCCTGAGGCTGGTTCTCTGTGTCTGGCTGAGTATATGTAGCAAGTGCCTTACACAGAATCAATGATCCATAAGCTCTTATGGACCTGGAAAGGGCAGATCCAAGTTAAAAATAAGGATGGGAGTCCAGTCAGTTCCAGGATCTCTCCCCTGGGCCCCAAGATCCAGCTTTCTGCTGACAGTAGGCCACCTGCTTGAGTAGCCTCTGGGGCTCTGCCAAGAGTTTAACCCCATCAACTCGGTCACCTGGTACTCATCCCATCAGAGCCATCGTGAACCTTCACAGGATCGGGGAACATCAACTGTAGGTTTTGTTGAGCCTTCTCCAGTGTGAATTTCCTGGCCTGCGTGGGTGGCCATGCTGCACTGGAATGAGGAAGGGATTTGGGGGCCTGGAGGGAGGGCAGGACTTCATCTGAGTCATCCTTACATCGCTCCTGGATCAAGCACTCATTCATTCATTCATTATTCCTTCCACAAACGTTCAATGAGAACTTAATCTGTGTCAGGTGCCTAAGTGGTACCTAAGAAATAATCGCTTAATTGTTTAACTGACTATTTAATGATTTGTAGATTTTTACCAAGTGCGCCCAGCACAGCAGGTGATTAATGCGTATCTGATTGATTAATTAATGATTTCTTAACCATATGTGCTGAGCATAGTGCCTGCATGCCATAGATGTGCAAATACTTTGCAAAATGAATAGTAAACGATTGAATGAACAAAGAGCAAGAAGGAGGATTAAGTGGGGACAGTCTTTCTCTACTGATCACCCTAGTCCTGCAGCTGCCATCTTCCTTTTTTGGCCCCACCACAAGGCATGTGGGATCTTAGTTCCCCGACCAGGGATCGAACACGTGCCCACTACATTGGAAGCGTGGAGCCTTAACCACTGGACCACCAGGGAAGTCCTGCTGCAGCCACCATCTTGCTTCATCCTAAATCAGGTTTAGTTTAGAACACCCTGCCTGGAAGTATAGGCCCTAGCCAGCCTCGTCTGCCCAGCTCTTGGCCCTGTGAACGGGGAGCAGGCTAGACTCCAGCAGGCAGTATTGCCCTGAGATTGCCCCTAGGAGTTCCCAGGCTGTTTCTCCATCAGAAACCAGAAGGGAGCCCCCAAGGCCTGGCTTCTAGTGGTTGGGCCCCAAACAGTTCTGTCATTGCCAGGTGGGGCCCGCAGGGAGGAATCCTGCTTCTGTCTGTCCCTTCCACCTCGGGGCTGCAGAAGGTTCCCCAGGCTGGACCTGGGTGAGGGGAATTCTTCCCCCAGGGTGGAGCTGGGCCGGGGATCCGGTGACCCTTGAGCGAATTCATGTGTCTTTATCAGCTGCCTGGGCCTGGGAAAGCAGAGGCCTCCCCAGATATTGACAATAACCTCATTACCCAGCAGCAGGTGCTGGCTGGCATCAGCCACATTTGTGCAAACATCAGTCAATGCAAATTCTGATGATTCTGAAAGACTCACCTTTAAATTATGTCTGGGCACTTAAATACACACTTATCCACCTTCCTGCTGCACCATCCTTTCCAGAAACTTACAGATGCTTTGCAAGCAGTGACAGCAAAACAAACGATAAATTCTCTGGAAAAGGGCTTCCCTGGTGGCGCAGTGGTTGAGAGTCCGCCTGCCGATGCAGGGGACACGGGTTCGTGCCCCGGTCTGGGAAGATCCCACATGCCGCGGAGCGGCTGGGCCCGTGAGCCATGGCCGCTGAGCCTGTGCGTCCGGAGCCTGTCCTCCGCAACGGGAGAGGCCACAACAGTGAGAGGCCCGCGTAACGCATAAAAAAAAAAAAAAAAAAAAAAAAAAAAATTCTCTGGAAAATATTCTGGAGTGTCTTACTTAGTGTCGAGGCCAGGCACCATCCAGACGAGTGTCTGTGAGCTAGATCTGGCACCTGCTCGACGGATCATGCACGTCCTAAAGGGAAGAGATATCTGCTGCATCCACAGGTGGTGACCAAGGCCCGGACGAAGCTCTTTTATTCACTCAGCCATTCATTCATTCAACAAACATGTACTGGGGGCTTCCCTGGTGGCGCAGTGGTTGGGAGTCCGCCTGTGGATGCAGGGGACACGGGTTCGTGCCCCGGTCCGGGAAGATCCCACGTGCCGCGGAGCGGCTGGGCCCGTGAGCCATGGCCGCTGAGCCTGCGCATCCGGAGCCTGTGCTCCGCAGTGGGAGAGGCCACAACGGTGAGAGGCCCGCGTACTGCAAAAAAAAAAAAAAAAAACAACCATGTATCGGATAGCTGCTAGGTGCCAAGTTCAGTGCTGGGCAAAGGAACTATAAATGCAAGTAAGGTGCTGGCTCTACCCTCAGGCTCACATTCTAGTGGGGGATGTAGGCAAGGAGACAGCCATGACATAGCATGGCCTGTGCTCAGATAGCGGACACCCAGGCAGCCAAGGGGCACAGAGAAGGATGAGGGTCTGGGAAGTTTTCTCCGAGGAGGGGGAGCCTGAGCTGAGTTTTGAACGTGTTGACAGGAGATTGGGGGGCCTGGAAACCATGTATTAATTAATCAAATGTACATTAAGCACCTGCTAGGCCAAGGATAGTTGGTAAAGCATCTACAAACCAGTAATAGTTAAATAATCAAGTGATTGTTGCTTAAGTACCACCTGGGTACCTTGCAGTGTGCCTAGCAGATTAGGTGCTTAGTGAAGAACTCAAGCCTCTCAGACTGATTCCTGGGGGCTGGCTTCTTATTTTGTTTTAAAACCAAGTCCCCCTATGATAACTACAAATACCTCTCTCTCTGACTCTCTCTCTCACACACACACACGCACACGCACACACACACACATACATCACACACACCACACACACACCACACACACACACACACACACACACACACATATTCTGATGTGTCTTTCTCCCTGAGAATCACCCTCTTAACAGCTGGCTTCTGGGTTTTCCCACCAGCCAAGTATTTGTCAAGCTTTACTTCCTGCAGTTTGTTGTATAAAAACAATAGGTATTCTTTTCCTTTTCCAGATATGAAGTTATATCATAATAGTGAATAGGCTTTTTCAAACTACACAGAAATTCTTTCCCCCCATCCCCTGCCCCCATAAAGATTCTGGTACGTTCCCTTTGTCGGGAAGTGGGGCATGCGACTCAAAGATCTCATTTAGAGATATTTTAAATGGTGCCATGTCCCCTACCATTTCCTTTCTCTGTTTTCATGCCTAAGGGCTCAATAATCTTTAATTGTTGTACGGTCATCTCAAAACAAGTAATTACCTCGACATAGCGTCGCCCTGATTTTTGTGCTGTTGTGCGACTGTTCTGAGCCCTTTGTCAGCCTTCAGGACTTTGGGTTTGTCATCAGATGTTAATAAGCACACAGGCTGCCCAGCCCCAGCTGGCATTGTGTCTCCGAGTGAGAGGAAGACCACCCTGCCAGCCCATGCATTCTCTTCTGCTCTCTGAGGATTGGCCTGGGAACAGTGGACCCTAAGACTCCAGGGAGCTGAGCCCCCCGCCCAGCCATGAGATCATCATCACCATGAAACTGGTTCTACCGTCCTTCCTCATCTCCAGATGGAGAAACCGACCCCCAGAGAGACGAGGCCACTTGCGTGAGGCCAGAAGCAGAAAGCTGGGATTTGAACCCAAGTCTAAGAAACAGCCCCTGACACCTGCCCTGCTGCCTTCCTCCCTGTGCAGTGGGGAGCTGAACGTGCCAGAAGGGCTGCAGCAGCCCCTGGCACGACTGGCCAAGGGGTGATGAGGGAAAGTGGGAAAACCCCGGCCTTGGCATTGCCGAAGCAGCCTGGAGTGGGGTCAGCCTGGGCGCTCCCACACCACAGAGCGACTTGTTCCGTTCACTTGCTCAGAGCCTTGGCGTCCTCATCCTCCAACGGGGGTGTCGCCCCCGTATCAGGAAACGGTCCCTCTTGTTGCCAGTCAGCTTGGGTCAACAGGCGGTGCGGCTGGGCCTGTGTGCTTAGTCACAAGCCTCCATCTCCTGCAGTCAGCTTCATCTCGTCACCTGGGGCTGGGCCACGGCTAAGGCTGCCCACCGTTTGCTTCCTTTGCTTGAGCCCACCGACCAACCTCGCCTCGGGAGTCCGGCCCCCTCCTCTTGCCTCTGCCCCATGTCCTGTGAGAACCGGCTCAAAGGAAGCTGGTTCCTCTGTGCACTGTGTTTTGGGGGCACTTGGAGGATTTGGCAGCCCTCCACACTGCCCACCTGCGCCAGCTCCCATCCCTCCTCATGGCAGCACCTGACAGATGGGGCTGCCCTGCCTCCTGGGCCAGTCATCACCGGAGGGCTCCCTTCCAGGCCCATAGCAGGCATAGCAGAGAGAGACTGGGGTTCAAACCCCAGTGGCCACTGAGCAGGGTACTTAGTCTCTCTGTGCCCCAGTTTCCCTGTATGTAAAGATGGCCTTAAAGTGATCTCTTAGGGTTGTTTCATTTTTGTTTTTTTGAAGATTCAGTGAGATAACTCTGCTGCCTTGTACTCAGTGGGAATGATTTTTCATAGTTCCTTCTATTCCTAAGACTCTTTCTTCCTTCCTGAGTCCTGGCACCGTATTGTCTGCATCACCCATTTGGCATGGACTAAATATCCTCGGTCTATGTTGGTAGAATAAATGACAGACATTTCTCCTACTGTTGTCTTTTTACTTTTCTTGTGTGTATCCCCAACTAAATTATTAACTTGGAGGAAAGGACTATGCCTTTTATATCCCCCCCACCACACATACACACACACACCACACACACACCACACACACCACACACACACACACCATACACACACACACCATACACACACCACACACACACACCATACACACACCACACACACACGCCACACATACCACACACACACACCACACACACCACACACACACACACCATACACACACATGACACACACACCATACACACACACCACACACACACCACACATACCACATACACACACACCACACACACCACACACACCACACATACCACACACGCACCACACACACACATGCCACACATACCACACACACCACACATACCACATACACACACACCACACATACCACACACACCACACGCACCACACATACCACACACGCACCACACACACATATGCCACACATACCACACACACCACACACACACACACACACACACACACCACACACGCCACACACACACACCACACACATACCACACACACACCACACACACACACCACACACACACACACATATTCTGCAAAGAACCTGGAAGATACTCAGTAATTATTTTGTTGAATAAATGAATGCATGAGTGAGCAAATAAATTTGTTGAACATCAGGGAATAGTAAAAACATCAATGAATATTTGTGGAAGGAAGGACTGATTAAAAGAAGCACCTTGGTTCAGGATAATTTTAAAGCCATGGAAAGGATTTTAGGCAGCTAGACAGAAGTCTAATTTTACACATCAGGAGATCGTGAATCTCCTGAAATCTTTTCTCCGTAGTGGTCTAGTGACTGTCCAGTTCCAAATCTGTTTGGTCAGGGCGGGGGTGGGGCATGGCACCCCAGAGCCCCAGGCCACCAGCACTATATTCCCATAGCCTCTTCCCTGCCTTCCCTTCACTGGCCTCTTGTCCTTGACCCCTGCCAGGAACCCCCTCGGTGTGCCTAAGTGACGCCTGCATCTCGGTGACCAGCTCCATCTTGAGCTCCATGGACCCTACGGTGGACCCCTGCCAGGACTTCTTCACCTATGCCTGTGGCGGCTGGATCAAAGCCAACCCCGTGCCTGACGGCCACTCACGCTGGGGGACCTTCAGCAACCTCTGGGAACACAACCAAGCCATCATCAAGCACCTCCTCGGTAAGCACCCGGCAGCGGGACCAGTGGACGGACTGCAGAGGACGGCTGTCCGCTGGACCTACCTGGCCAGGCCTGGTTGAAGGAAGAGCTTGGCAGGATGGGGAGACGAAGGGCTGTGGAGTAGGTGAGACTGGGTTAAATGTGCCCCATCATTCGGTGCGTGATCCTGAGCAAGTCACTTATCTCTGAGCCTTACTTTCTTCATCTATGAGAAGAGGATTAATAATACCCAAACTGCAGAGGTTCGAGAACGAGTGAGCACATGTGTGAAGCATTAACGTGGCATGTGTGGCATGTAGTAGGTGCACAAGAACTGGTAGCTGTGGTCATTGCTCTCCTGGCTTTAAGCTGTTCCTTAGGTTTTGACTAGTACTGACTGTGAGTTTTGCAAGTTACGAGCAAAAGGAATGCACGCTGAGCACACTAGATCAGATTTTAAGGTTGTGAGCTGATCAAAGTTCCTCAGGTTAGAATCCCATATTGGTCTTGTTTGAAGTTGTATCTTTAGTTAATGTCTGTTGAATTAACATCTGCCTGTTGGGTGCTTCTCCATGTGGAATCAAAACACCCTGTGCTGTAACTTCTAGAGGTCCCGACTTAAACCCTTCAGGGCCGAGACCTTCACCGTACCTGTCTCCTGCTGACCCCTGCTCCATCCTGGGACCCTAAATGCTGGGAGAGGCTAGGTCATGAAAAGCCAGTCAATCCATCAATGACAGAGCTTAGATTTGACAAATACTTATTCAGTTTAAAAAAAAAAAAAGCATCTTGATACTCAAAAGTAGGTAAATTGAAGAAGATACCTAAAAGGTGGCAGATCTTCCCAAAGGGACAGAAACCTTCTCATGAGATAGGAAGAGAGTCTAATTTGATGATTATGAATTTCAGGCAACTGTGTCTTTAAGACGAAAGTGGAAATAAGCTAACTAGGTTAAGGAGACCTTTGCTTGTTTTCCCCACCTCAGCCCCAGGGGGCGTGGCTGCTGCAGGGTGGAACTCACCCACCACTTCTGGGCCCCCAGCAGCTGCTGGGCAGGGCCCCCTGGCAGCTCCCTGCTTGTCTCCCTGAGGGACAGAGCCGGGTGGTGTGTGAAGGCGGGGCTGAGGGAACCCCATATGTCAGGAGCAGCAAAGCCCCCTGTGCGCTTTGTGCTACCCGAGTGCCTTTGCAAGGGGACCCAGCCTTTTATTTCAGAACTAAAGGCAAATATGTCTGTGGTAGCCAGACTGGGACTCAGGGATGTCCCTTCCCCAGCACCTAAAGACACAGCCAGGGACTGCGCAGGGACCATCAACCAAAGCAGGGGAACAGTCCAGATAGGATAACGAGATGGGCTAGTGCCTCTGCTTCAGTCACCGGGACCTGGGTTCAAGTCCTGGTTCTGCTACTTACTGTGTGATCTTGGGTCAGTTACATAACCTCTCTGGGCTCTTGTCTCATCAGTACAATGGGAACCATGCCTCCTCCAGGTTTGGAAAATTAAATGGGAAGCTTTAAAGCGCTTTACCTAGGCCAGGTGTATTGTGGTGGCTGCTGTCTGTGTTGGTTTTACCATTATTATTTACCCTTGACCTTTGCCCAGTACTTTTCAGTTTACAGAGCTCTTTTGTAGATACCACCCTATGTGACCCTGTAGGGTAGGAGCTAGGAAACTGTTGCTCACCCCGCTTGATAGACGAGGAAACTGAAATCCAGAGAGCTCCTCAAGACAGGCTAGCAGGTGGCAAAGCTGGGACTGCCTGACTCCTGGTCACATGTCCTTTCCCTGTCCCACACCACCTCCAGCAGGTGCCAGGGGCAGTACGACTCCCTGCCCATCTTGTTGGGGAGAGCCTGCAGGAAGCACGGAGCTCTGAGAGTCTGAAGGAAAGAAGGAAAGAGGTTGGCATTTGCTGAGTGTCTGCTATGTGCCGTGCTCTGTACCAGGCTCATCATATCCACTGCCTCCTTAATCCTCACAGCTACCCTGGGACTTAGGAACTGTGGTTCCCATTTTATGGATGAGGAACCTGAGAAAAGTTAAGCTTGCCAAGGACACCCTGCCAGTCCAGGATGAAGAGGGTCTCCAGCCAGGGGAAGCAGTTAGCACCCAGAGGGGATGGGGGAGACAGGCGGATGGGCCCTCTAACTCCCCAGTCAGGTCCAGAACTGCCCCTTGTGTAGGACCCCCATGGGTCCTGATCCTGCTGGTTCTAGGAGGATCTTGGGTCCTATCAGGAAGACCTTGGGTCTAGGCCAGGACCGAGCTCATCCCCCTCCCCTACCCCGCAAGCAGCAGTCCTGGGCTCTGGCCTTACATCCCCGCTGTCCCTGGGGGTCAAGGTAGGGGTGGGGGAGTGCACTGAGCCAGGCACGGAGCAGCCGGAACCCTGACCCCGGGGCCGGGCCCAGTGGTATCAGGAGTGAGCCCTAGCATGCTAGCTCATCACGTGTGGCCTTGGACGAGTGACCCGGCTTCTCTATAACTTAGTTTCACTATCTGTGAAATGGGAATAACGGTGCCACCTAACACTCAAGGTTACTCTGGGTATTGTCTCACTGTGATGGGTCAGAGTGCTTAGCACAGAGTCTGGCACCCAGTAGGTGCTCAGCAGAGTAGGACTGCCCTCCTCGGTGGTGGTGGATGAGCTCCAGCCCAGACATCTGCCTACAAGCGGTGTGACTAGAGAGGCTGCTCAGCCTGCCTCAGCCCTTCGCCTATGGAGTGGGAACTAACTCCGAGCATTGGCAGGTGTGTTCTAAGGATTAATTGGGTGGTTGAAGAAAGAGTAATTATTGCTTATTTTATTTCTTATAGAAGCACCGATAGAGCTTCTTATCGGGAAAGGAGGGATAGGGTGTATCCATGACTATGCTGGGTTGTTTACTTGTATTATTTTATTCACGCCATGGAGTATATGCCCATTTTACAGATGAGACTCACAAATACAAAGGAAACATATTTCCTAGGAAATGGTGGAGCTGGAATTCAGTCCCAGACCTGTGAGGCCTCAGACCTGTATCCTTTCTTTCCTGATTCCGCTGTGCACACAGCGGTCATAGGGCCCCGCAAGTATGGTTTGCCAACCTCCTTTCCCCCAAGGCCGATTGATATTGTCCTCCAGGCCAGGCGAGACCTGCCCGAGGCCTGATGAACACAGTAGTTGGGGTCACCTCATGTCGTAGTGACCGAGAGCTTCCCCACAAGGCATATCCTGGCATCCCCTCTCCCCGGGCTCACTCCTGGAAACCAGTCTGGATACGGCGCCTCACTTATGGGCCTTGATACCTGGGACTTTGATACCTGGAAACTCCCGAAGAGGCAGGAAGTAGGTGAGTGGGTGACCAAAATATGCAGGAGTGTGGGCCAGTGCATTCTTGGGCTTAAGGCCAGCCTGGTTTCAGCTCCCCCAAGACAAAGGGGTCAGCCAGCAGGCCTCAGGAGGGAGCTGGAGCTGGTGGGGATTGGAGCACACAGGGGTGCCCTGCTGTCCAGGCTGGCTTGGGGAGCGGCTTCTCTAGGAGAAGGACAATTCAGAGGCGTAAGGATTGTGTCAGCTGGCCAGGCAGGACAGCTGTTACCATCAACTTGCCGTGTGACCTTGGGCAAGCCACTTCTTTCTGTGAACGGTGAGTTTACTCCGGCGCCCTCAGAGGAAATCCAGGCAGATCTGTAGCAGGTGGGTTGAACTGGGCCAGGTGCCACCGTGGCATGTTCTGGCTGCCTGCTGGCTGGAGGGGGGTGACCTCAGCTGCACGAGATACAGATGCCTCTCCCAAAAGACACTCTGCCATCCACCCAAGCTGCCAGCTTGGGCTGTCCTCGTAGGCTTTGGGGAGACAAGAGTGTCCTCACTTCATCAGAGGAAAGGCACAGCTGGACCCGTCACCCCTTAGGCTGGGCCTTGCCTTAGGGCTTTTAGCACAGGCTATTCTGCCATCGGGAACACCTCCCAGTCCTTCAAGACTCTGGTCAAACCTGCTTCTCCCGTTATGCCTTCTGTGGATACCCAAGGGCCTCTCCGGGCTTGAGCTACAGTTATATTTTGTGTACTTGTCATATTTACTACATTTTATATTCTAAGATTAATCACGAAAAAAAAAATTGATGCCTGCTTGTTGTAACAATTCAAGTAACACAGATTCCATAAAGAAAAAGCTAGTGGTTTCCCTTTCTTCTACTCCTGACACCAGTCTCCCTGAGAAATACATGCAGAATCATTCCAGTAGCATTAAACTTGTCCATGTCAGTGACTTGGCAGTTAATCGTGTCACGCTGTGACATCTCTTGTATTTTCATTTTGATCTTTTTCCAGTATTTACTGTCTAATGTAGTTTCATCTTCCTGTAAACACTGGAAATTCTACAGACAAGCTCTGCATCTGAAATGCTTTCTATCCAATTTCACGCCTGCAGCTGCAGGCCTTGCTTTTTCTTTCATGCTTGGGGAGTGGTGAGATGGACAGATTGATAAATCGATCCGAGGATGGGAGTGGGTATCCAGGGCTTCTTAGGGGTGGCTGGACTGCTTCAGATCTACCTCTGGTTTTCCAAGCCAACCTGCAGAAGAGGAAAGGGAAGCAGAGAGAGCTTAGGCCTCTGCTTTGGCCTCAGCCACTCACTGGTGTGACCTTGGACCGGTTACCCAGCTTCTTGCCTATAAATTGGCACCCGCTGGTGGAAACGGCTGTGACAAGATACACACATGCAGCCATGCCCACACACAGAGGAAGTAGCTCGTTTTCTCCGGGAGGCTTAAAAATGCGTGGGTTCAAATTCCGGCCTGCCGCCCATTAGCTCTGCCTCCATAGGCAAGTTCCTTCGTCTCCCTGGACCTCATTTTCCTTCTGTATGAAACGGGGTGGCCGTGTCCACCTCAGGGTGTCAGTGTGGTGATGAAAAGATCCCAGCACATGGCCTAACGAGCAGTAGTCACCAGTAAATGGGAATGGTCTTATCATGACTTTTGTTCTTCTACAGAAAAAGGCACTGCCTTGTCAGCTCCCCCTCTTACCCTCACCGGATGGGGCTCCTGAGGCCTGTGACTGTCTGAATTGTGTCTGTGGTTTTATCTAAAACAAACGCTGGTCCTGCCCTGATGTGGAGTCGGGGCCCCACAGGCTCCTGGCCAGCCGGTCTGGCCGCAGCACAGGGGAGGGGGCGGTGGCAGTGCCACAGAATCCTAGGAACCCCCATCTCTGTAGCCTCCCAGCTGCTGGAGCATTTGTTTCCTCCCCAGGGGTGATGTGGGAAATGGTGTTCCAATAAAAACTCCCAGAGGAAGAAGCGGGCCGATTAAATGGTATGCTATCTTTCCTCTCTGGGACTTTGGGGAAGTGACTGAGGAAGTTTCTGGAATTTGGGGTCCCTAAAAGGAAGTACCCAGGCAGTTGGGAGTCCTATTATCTGGTCCTGGGCTGCCAGATTGTTTCCAGACCACTGGGGCCCTGGAAGTGCCACCATCTCAAAAATGTGGCCCCCTGCTGGGTCCTGGGTGCTGACCTGTCCATTCCTCCCAGGCTGTTCCCTACTTCTGAGAAGTAAACAGGTCGGGGGGTGTCTTAAAGGAAACCAAGCTTTTCCTCAGGAGAAAATTAACTGTGCCCGACTTCACTCTGAAACCCAGCCTCCTCCCTCAGGCTGAAGTGATGGATGCCTTTCTCTGTGGCACTCCCAGACACGCCTTCATTCACTCTCTCAACAGTTACATACTGTCCACTAACTGTGTGCCAGCATCCCTAGGTGCCTAGGATCCTGTGAGGAATAACAGTCTTTTGTGTGTGTGGAACTTACATTCTCACAGGGGAGACAGACAATAAACAAATAAATGAGTTAATAGATAACATGGTTGTGAACAGTTAGGGCCTTGAAAAAAATCAAGTAGGATGCAGGGCCAGAGAAGGGAGAGGTCATGGTAGCCACGGTGATCAGGAAGGATGGGCCTGCAGAGAAGGGGACATTTGAGCAGAAGCTTGAATTGAGGGAGAGAAGAGACCACAAGGATGTGAGGGGAAGAGTGTGGCCGGCAGGAGGAACAGTGAGCACGGTGGCCCTGGGGTAGGAGCATGGAATCGAGAGGGGAGGAACAGAAGACAGGCTAGAGCTGGCAGCCAGGAGGTGGCAGGGCCCAAATCATCCAGGACAGTGTCTCTCAACCTTTTTTAATGACTGCTTCCTTCCTAAAATTTTAATACCACGGATATACTGTATGCTTGTTTCTGGACTGTATGTATGCATAAAAAGAATAAGATGTTTCTGGGGGACTTCCCTGGCGGTCCAGTGGTTAAGACCCCACACTTCCACTGCAGAGGGCACGGGTTCAATCCCTGGTTGGGGAACTAAGATCCTGCATGCGGTGCGGTGCGGCCAAAAAAAAAAAAAGATGTTTCTGCCATCCAAGAACTAATTCTCTCCCCACCTTTAGGAGCAATATTGTCCCAGTTGAGAATGCATGCTATAGGGCCTTCTAGGAAACTTTAAGGAATGTGTATACTCCAGTGCCTATTTGAACTGAAAGTATTCGAGACAACAGCTCTATAAACTCCCCCCAGGGTTCCACTTGGATGTTTAATAGACATCTCAAACTTAAAACATCTAAAACCGAATTGCTTATTCCAGTCCCCGAGCCTACCCTCCATCCCCAGTTTCTGCATCTTAGCACCCCCTTGCTCAGGCCAAGGAAGCCTGGCAGCATCTTGACTCCTGTTTCTCTCGCGTTCCCCCTGCTTCTCACCCCTTCTGTGCTGGCACCCTGGCCCAAGCCCCCACCATCACTCCATCGCTCACCTGGTCTGTTGCAGCGGCCTCTTACCTGGCCATCTCGCTTTGATTCCTGTCCCCCAAGGAGCCTGCCAGGTAGTAGGTGCCCTGTGAGTAAGGAGGAAGGAGAGGAGGTGGAGAATGTGCCATGGGCTGTCCTGATGGGCACAGGAGCCAGGGGGCGGCTGTGGGGCAGTGGAGGAGATTTACCTGCTCCTGGGGCCCCTGCCCCAGCCAGCATCAGCGTGGGAAGCCGGGGTGAGGGAGGGGGAGGACACGTGCTAACCCCTGGTGGGGCTCACACTCCTGTCCCTTCCTGCCCCACCTGCCTCATTTCCTCCCCGTGCAAGCCTCCAGCGGTACCCGGGCTCATCACCCTCTCATCCCCCAGATAGGGCATCCTTCCTCATCAGAAGCAGATCCTGAACTCTGTTCTTCCATCAAGCGTCGCTGAGGGCCACCGTGTGCCCGCCGGTGCTGGGGGAACAGGGGCGACTAGGATATGGACTAGTGGGCGAGGCAGCCCCAGCACAGCCCCCACTGCCACTCCACTTGCAACTCATCCTTCATCCCCAGGGCTCCAGCAGGGAGTTCCCAGGCCTCCCCCTGCCGTCCTCTCCAGCCCCCCTGGACTTTCTCCTTATAGCAGTCTCCCCACGTATAATCAGATGCCTTGCAATGCTCGCACTGCTGTCCGCCTGACCCACCAGGCTGGCCCCGTGCCTGTAGCCGTGTTGCCTGCTCCCTCCCCACACCCAGCCCGGCAGCCTCCAAACCTTCAGAACTTACTAAACATTTGTGGGAAAACAAGCGGAGGTAACAGCCAGGGTGTGGAGCTGAAAGGAAGGAAGTTTGACCTTGACAGTGAAGGAGAGAGGGAGGCGATGCATTCCCCCTCCTCTCAGCAATCATATGGGGCTTGTGTACAGGTGTCGGGGAACGGGGGTTCCGCCTGGAACTCGCTGTAATCAACACAGCCGGGCTGTTCCTTGGGAGTCTTTCTTCGGGCCTTTTATCTTGGTGGCCTTGGGGCCATGGAGGAGGGAGATGCCAGGCCTTTTCGTGGGCCAGAGCACACAGGACACGCCTCCCCCGACACTGGCCTGGCATTTCAGGGTCATGGCCAGTCAGATGCTGCTTCTGGAGTCTGGTGAGCAGTGATGATTCTTCAAAAGCCTAGGTGATAGAGCTGATTTGCTTTGTTATACAGCAGAAACTAACACACCATCGTAAAGCGATTATACTCCAATAAAGATGTGGAAAATAAATAAATAAATAAAGCCTAGCTGCTGGGGGTGGGTGTTGTCACAGAAACGAGGCCCCTGGGAGGGGTTTTGCCTTCCCTCATGTTGTGCTCTGTGAGTCTGAGAAGCAGGGCGAAGTTCAGCTCTCCCCACGTCTGCGTTCCCCCTCCAGAAGGCTCTTTTCATGCTCCAGTAGGGCCTGGGGCACACTCGGGTGTTTCCGGGGCTCAGCAGTGGTTGCCTGTGGTTTCCAGGGCTGTGTGTGCCCTCCACAGACCCTCAGCACGCAGGCCCCTGGACCTCTGTCTCTGTATCTCCCTTCAACTAGCCCCAGGCTTGTCCCATCCCCTGTTGAGGGCTGTCACTCTGACTGCAGCAAGATGGGGGCTGATGCTGTCTGACCATTGACACCCGTGATGCTGTTCATGGTAAGAATTGGGGGGCAGAGGAGCTCTCGGGAGAGGGGCTGGGAAAGCTAATTAGGCCAGTCAGGAAATGACTCCAACCCTTTTGAAACAGGCTACACCAGACATTTCTTCTCTCCCATGCCCTTTTATGCTTCCTTGCTTTTCCTCATACTGTCCACTCCCCCCAAACCCAGTACCCTTTCCCCTCATTTCTACCTGGTGGGTAACTTTTCATCTTTCAGAACCAGCTCAAATCATAGAACATCCTCTGGAGAAACGGCACCCCCCCACCCCTCCCCACTCCACCAAAGGGCGTGACTTTTCTCTGGGTTCCAGAACCATTTGCGTTAGTCAAAGCACTATCTTGTCTTGGGGTCATGTCTTTGCATGTATGTGTCACCATTTGACCATGACCTCCCTGGAGGCAGGAGCGGGTCTTACTTGTGTCCATAAAACCTAGTGGCCAGCCCAGTGCTTGGCACCCAGTAGGTGCTCAGTGTTGAGGCCCTTCGTGAATGAACCTCTCAGGAGAAGCTTCATAGGCAAGATGGCCTCTGAGAGGCCTTGAAGGCTGAGTGGGGTTTGACAGTGTCCTATGCAGAAGGCCAAGGGGAGCTCTTTCTTCGTGTGTTTACTTGTTTGTTACTTGTGTCCTCACACTGGAAAGGAAGCTCCATGGAGACAGGGACGTTGTCTTTTGTGTCCCCAAAGCTGGCACAGAGCCTAACACGGAGTGAGCAGCTAGTACCCACTTAGTGAATGAATGGATGAAGCTCTGCCGGAAAAGGAAAGCAAAGGAAGGGGTTTCGGGGTCCAGGAGGGATGAGAATGAAATGAGGAAAAGTGGCCAGAGCAGTGAGGAGTTCCCCAAGGCGGGGCGGGAGCGGAGGGAACCGGGGGCCCGGCGGGGTGGGGGTCTGGAGCAGGGCTCTGAGAGAAAGGCGGATCCTCTGTGCCCTGGCTGCAGATGGGACACTGCCCCCACTTGTGCCCGTGCAGGAGCGTGGCCTCAGCAGGTGGCATCCCAGCCAGGGCACCAAGGACAAGGAGAAGGGACAGAGGCTCCCGGGTGTCCCGGTGTCAGGAACTGAGTTGCTGCTGGTGGGGGGTGGGAAGGGACATGGCAAAGGGCCTCTGAGTCAGCTCTCAGTCTGATGAACATGCCCGGCCCCTCTGAGGAAGAAGCGGAGAGTCAGTTTGTAATGAACGAGGCCTTAAAGCTTCCGTCCAAGCCCTGTCTTTACCACAAGAAAGGTTCTCTGGGATCTGAAAAAAAAAACAGACAGATCTCTGTCCCACGCACCGGGCAGGGGTATCTGGGTCACACGCTAGCCGGCAGGGAAAGCAGACTGTCCTCCCGTTGGGTGGCCCGTGCTGCCAGGCCAGGGACACGTCTGAGAACCCATCCAACAGAGGGGGAGAAGCACAGTCTCCTCTCCTTACCTGTGCTCAGCGAATGAGGAGCCCTCCAGTCTGCCCATGGCGGTCAGATGCCCACCGTGGCGGTTCCTCGCCTGCACTGACAGGCCCAAGTCCCAGCTCTTGTCACAGCTGAGAACACCGAGACTCCAAGAGGGACTCGCCCAGGGCCACCCAGTGTGCAAATGGGGGTGTGTTGCAAACTGCTCTCCCTTATCGTTCCAGAAAACTCCACGGCCAGTGTAAGTGAGGCAGAAAGGAAGGCCCAGGTATACTACCGTGCGTGTATGAACGAAAGCAGGATTGAGGAGCTCAAGGCCAAACCCCTGATGGAGCTGATCGAGAAGGTGAACCCCTACGCCCCATCTCCTCCTGCCCCTGCCCCCCATCTCCTACCCCTGCCTCCCATCTCCTCCTGGCCCCTGTCCCCTTCCCCCATCTCTTCCTGCCCCTGCCCCCATCTCTTGCCCCTACGCCCCATCTCCTCCTGCCCCTGCCCCCTTCCCCCATCTCCTCCTGCCCCGCCCCCCGTCTCTTGCCCCTGCCCCCATCTCCTACCCCTGCCCCCTGCCCCCCATCTCCTACCCCTGCCCCCTGCCCCCCATCTCCTACACCTGCCCCCTGCCCCTCATCTCCTACCCCTGCCCCCACCTCCCATCTCCTACCCCTGCCCCCTGCCCCCCATCTCCTATCCCTGCCCCCTGCCCCCATCTCCTCCTGCCCCTGCCCCCATCTGCTCCTGCCCCTGCCCCCATCTCCTCCTGCCCCTGCCCCCTACCCCCATCTCCTCCTGCCCCTGCCCCCTACCCCCATCTCCTCCTGCCCCTGCCCCCTACCCCCATCTCCTCCTGCCCCTGCCCCCTACCCCCATCTCCTCCTGCCCCTGCCCCCTACCCCCATCTCCTCCTGCCCCTGCCACCTGCCCCCATCTCCTCCTGCCCCTGCCACCTGCCCCCATCTCCTCCTGTCCCTGCCCCGTACCCCCCATCTCCTTCTGCCCCTGCCCCCTGCCCCTCATCTCCTCCTGCCGCTGTCCCCTGTCCCCATCTCCTTCTGCCCCTGCCCCGTACCCCCCATCTCCTTCTGCCCCTGCCCCCTGCCCCCATCTCCTCCTGCCCCTGCCCCCTACCCCATCTCCTCCTGCCCCTGCCCCCTGCCCCCCATCTCCTCCTGCCCCTGCCCCCTGCCCCCATCTCCTCTGCCCCTGCCCCCTGCCCCCCATCTCCTCCTGCCCCTGCCACCTGCCCCCATCTCCTCCTGTCCCTGCCCCGTACCCCCCATCTCCTTCTGCCCCTGCCCCCTGCCCCCCATCTCCTCCTGCCGCTGTCCCCTGTCCCCATCTCCTCCTGCCCCTGCCCCGTACCCCCCATCTCCTCCTGCCCCTGCCACCAGCCTGTACCCCTGGCTTCTGCCCCAGCTCTCAGCTGCCACCAGGGCCCAGCCACCTCACACCTCCAGCCACCTTGACCAGCTGGATCATGGAGTCTGTCTGTCTGCTGACGTGTGTCAGATTGTCTGAGTGAGTGTGTATGTGTGTGTGTACGTGCACATCTCTGTGTAGGTGGGAATGTCTATATGTATTTATGTGGGGCTGTCTGTCACATGTATATGTCTCTGGGCGTCTGTGAGTGGGACAAGGGCCCTATGTACAGGGAAGATGTTTCTCTACGTTGCTACTTCCATTTCCTCAGGGAGCATGTTTGTGTGTGAGGAGGGGTGTGTTCTGGAAGGACCAACAGAAAGTCTGGGATCAGAAGCAGAGCCTTCCCTGTGAGGAGGGCCACGCTGACCCGGACCCCCCGTCACCCTGAGCAGAATGAGTCTTCTTCCTGGGCTCCTGCCAGTCAGCCTTGGATGGACTTGGGGGTCGGGGGGGCGCCCAAGGCTGGCCGCACTGCCCAGTGCACACAGAAGGGTGGCCGTGGGTGTTTTCGGGGAACTGCTGCTCCCCGGAGGTCCGCCTCCTAGGTGGGCTCAGGGGAGGCACTGCAGCCGGGTGGGGAGCTGTGGGCTTCCGGGACGGGACAGCCCCTCCTCGCTGGCACAGGCCTCACGTGCCAGCACGTGCCCAACCGGGGAAGACTGAGGAGATGAAAAGCATCCCAACTCGGGGAGAAACTCTGATAGACCTTAACTCACCAACCTTTTAAAGAATAAGGACCCTTTTTTTATAGGCACAATTGAATTTCTGCTTTAATAGGAATTACATTATGTGATGTAGTACGCAAAAGTGAACAGAGTACAGGAAAATTCTCCTTCCCATCCCCATCCCCAGCTACCTAGGGAGCAGCCGCCATATGTTTTCATGACTGGTCAGAAACCCCTAATGAAGACAGACCAGGGACTTCCCTGGCGGTCCAGTGGTTAGGACCCTGCGCTTCCACTGCAGGGGGCGTGGGTTCAATCCCTGGTCAGAGAACTAAGATCCCACAAGCTGCGCAACATGGCACGGCCAGAAGAAAAAGAGAGAGAGGAAGGAAAGAGGGAAAGGAGGGAGGGAGGGGGGGAGAGAGAGAGAGAAAGAGAGAGGGAGGAAGGAAGGAAGGGAGGGGGAGGAGGAGGGGAGGGAGAGGGGGAGGGGAAGGGGAGGGAGGGAGAGGGGAGGGGAGGGAGGGGAGGGGGAGGGAGGGGGAGGGGAGGGGAGGGGAGGGAAGGGGGAGGGAGGGGAGAGGAGGGGGAGGGGAGGGGGAGGAGGGGAGAGGAGGGGGAGGGGAGGGGAGGGAAGGGGGAGGGGGAGGGGAGGGGAGGGGGAGGGGAGGGGAGGGGGAGAGGGAGGGGAGGGGAGGGGAGGGGGAGGGGAGGGGAGGGGAGGGGAGGGGGAGGGGGGAGGGAGGAAGAGAGAGAGGAAGAAAAAAAGAAGGAAGACAGACCAGCCCTTTCATTTACGCCTGAGGCTCAGAGAGGTCAGAGGAATGCAGAGGGTCACAGAGCAAGTCAGCAGCAGAGTCAGAATCCACACCCAGTCTCCCCCCCCCCCCCACCCCGCTCATCCCCTCCCCGGCCCCCCTCCCTCCCCACAGCTCGGGGGCTGGAACATCACGGGGCCCTGGGACAAGAACAACTTCCAGGGCACGCTGCAGGTGGTGACGTCCCACTACCGCACCTCGCCCTTCTTCTCCGTCTATGTCAGCGCCGACTCTAAGAACTCCAGCAGCAATGTGATCCAGGTGAGAGGCCGGGGGAGAGGGCCGGGCCTGACCCCAGGGCCTGTTTTGAGTTTAGCAAGCAGCACCGTGAGGGCAGACCTGCCCTTGGGCGACAGGCTTCTGGTTTCTGAGCTTGGTTATTTCTGGAGGCTCCCGACTGTGAGATTTTTGCAGGAAAGTTGTGAAAGGGCAGGCTTGCCTTCCTTGGGTAGGTGGGGGTCACTGCAGCACAGGTGAATCTTTGGGGTTCTGACTGGTTACTGTGGGTCCCAGGAGTGATGTCAAGTCCTGGGCACAGCTGGAGTCACCTCCCGGTCACCCCAGCTCAGTCTCTGGCCTTTGTGGCTCTGCTCGGAATAGCTTTGAGTCCACCTCTTCCTGCCAGAGCCTGCCCCAGACTGAGTACCAGCACACCCAGGGGACCCCAGCCCTGCTCTGCCCACCCTCAGAGGCAGAAGCGAGAAACCCGGGTTGGGCCTCCTGAAGGCTAAGTTCCCACCCACCTCTGCCACTCACTCACTGCGTGACCATGGGCAAGTGCCTCAGCCTCTCTGAGATGCAATTTCCTTGTCAGTCAAATGAACTATAGCAATACCTACTCTAGGTATGTCAAGGTGTGGCCCAGGGCTCTGATAGGAGCTATCAGGGATTGACCCTCCCTACCTGCCCAGCACCCAACAAGGCCCTCACTGGCACTTTCTCCTTGAATCCTCATTCCAGCTCTGTGGGTTAGATAGTTCTCCTATTTTCCAGGTAAAGAACCCGAGGATCAGAAAGGTTCAGCAACTTGACCAAGGTGACACAGCCGTGAGTGGCTCTGGACTGCTCACCACCTTGGGAAGTGTTTAATGAAGCATAAGTGCTCTGCCAAGCCTAGAAGGAGTTTAAAGAGGAGGGTGGTTCCGTCTGACCTTCAGAAGGGCCCCAAATCCCCATGGCTGACCACATGTGTGGGAAGGCATGTAGCCCGACATGTGTCTGTCCCCTCGCTGGGGGGCCCATCCCAGGGATGGCCTCGGCTACCAGCTTGTGCCGCTGCTGGGGCCTGAGCTGCTCCTCCATTGCCATGTGCCTGCCGTCCCTGGAGCGAACAGAGACTGCATGCAGGTGTGCGTGTGCAGGTGTGCGAGTGCAATGGGAGATCCCCTCTCACCCCGCCTTTCTCTTCAGGTGGACCAGTCTGGCCTGGGCTTACCCTCGAGGGATTATTACCTGAACAAAACCGAGAATGAGAAGGTAGGTGTGCCTCTTTAGAGAGTGGCTCCCGCCCAGACCCCCTCTCTCCATGGTTCATCCCCCTGGGTGTTCCCTCAGTGTACACACCTCTGCAGGTCTTTGAAGCTAGAGGAGCATAGAGGTGTCCCTTACCTGGCAGTCCCTGGCAGGGGAGGGGTATCATTTGTCCCCATTCTAGAGCGAGGCAGTGATAACGCCCACCACCTTATACACACATCACCTCTGGCCCTCCCAGTAACCCTGCAGGTACTGAACATCTCTGAACTTCATTCGCCTCATGTGTCACATGGACATTATTTTTACCTGGCCTGTTACAGAGGAGGAAATAAGGCTCAGAGATGCTAAGTGACCTTATCAAGGTCACACAGCCAGTCATCAGTGGTGAGGCTGAGATTCTCATCCAGATCCGCTAACTCCAAAGCCCACACCTTTCCCTCCCCCTGGCTGCCTCCTGTGATGTCCCAGGGAGACCTGGCCTGAAGTTGGTTGACTGTCCATTCATGATTCCACCCACTGTGCTGAGCAAGTGGCTACCAAGTGCCTGATGCTAGGGAGACAGTGGGGAACAGGACCAGCCTGGTCCCTGCCCCATGGGGCTTCGAGTCTAGGAGGGGAGGCAGATGTTATGTAACTAACCACCCGATTAGAGGCATGATGATAAATTGTGAGAAGGGAAGGGTGAGCTGAGAAAGTAACCTGGAGACCTAATTCAGATCTGGGGGCCTGGTAGAGCAGGGTGGCTCAGAAGTGCGTTCCAATGATTGAGCGATGGCCCAATTGGTGGCTTCCATGTGATGAGCGTCCAGGAGGGAGTATGGGCTGGGACAGCAGGGACCAGCCCACTTCGGGACCTTTGTGGGCTTTATCCTGAGGGCCATGGGGAACCAGTGAAGGAGTGCACTGCCAAAACCGTTCTTGAAGCTGGTTTCCAGCGGGTATCCTGGGTGAAACCCCCCAGCCCCCTGGCTCCCTGCCCGGGGCTGCAGCTGGCCTGCCCCACCCTGCCCCCCTTGTCCAGTGGGCAGTGGGTAGCAGCCACTGACGGATGGGGGGTGCTGGGTCCCACAGGTGCTGACGGGATACCTGAACTACATGGTCCAGCTGGGAAAGCTGCTGGGCGGAGGGGACGAGGACACCATCCGGTCCCAGATGCAGCAGATCCTGGACTTTGAGACAGCGCTGGCCAACATCACCATCCCCCAGGAGAAGCGCCGGGACGAGGAGCTCCTCTACCACAAAGTGACAGCAGCCGAACTGCAGGTAGCTGAGCTCTGCTGACGCGGAGGCTGAGGCACCACAGAATTCAGGATGGAGGGCACTAGACTGGGGTGTTTACACCCCCTTCACCAGACCCTCAGAACAACCACATGAAGCAGGGATGGTCGTTGTCCCCAGTTCACAGACGGAACTGAGGCTTAGGGAATTAGAGTTGCCTGCTGAAGGCCACACAGCCGGAGACCAGCCAAAGCCAGTCTCTTGCCCTACGCCAGGCTGCTTTTCTGCAACCGCAGCTACCTTGGGAGACTCTGTGGTCGTGATAATATTGGCTCACATTGGGCATTTCCAGTCTCTCAAGCTCAAGTACGTCAAGTACGTGAAGCTTGGGTTCTGATGTCACCTCCCTTTTCCGAGCCGGGAGGTCAGGTGATGTGCTCAAGGCCTCTAGGCTCCTAAGTGGCAGGGGAGCTGGGACCTGGACTCAGGCTTGGCTCACTGGAGCTCTGCTTTTGACCGCGACCCCTGGTGACCTCCTGGAGCTGTAACAGGGTTGGGGTCAGACGCCCTCTGCACTGGGTGTACCCATCTGAGAAGTCGATGGCTCTTCTGTAGGTCAGCCTCTATCAAAGCCTGCCGCCTGGTGGCTGCTTGGGACTTGCAGGTAGTGAGGTGATTGCCTGCCAGTTCCTTCTTTCCAGTTCGTGGCATGTTGGTGTCCAGCCTTCCCCCAGGCTCTGGGGTCGCAGAGGAATCAGCAGAATGGCCTTAGTCAATCTTCCTGTTTCCTGCCATCGCCCAGGAATGCTCGGCTAGGCCGTGCTTCCTTGCTCGGAAGGATGTCCAGGCCACCTGTGGTGAGGCTTCACTCTTCCTCTGCCCAGCCGAGTCCTGCCCATCCATTAGATTTTGGCTCATCTCTGCTGCTTTAGGGAAGAACACCTAGGTCCCTACCCCTTTTTCTCTCTCCATCCCTCCCTCCAACAGGTGTCTGTGGGGCTACCTTGGGGCCTTTCTCTTGACGTGCTTCCAGGCGAGTAAGGGACACCAGCGAGGAAACAAGCTCAATCTCATTGCCGAGTGCTTTGGGCAAAAGAAGCAGGGCACTGGGGCCAGGGGCAGAGCTAAGTCAGGGAGGGTGAGTCTAATGAATAAGAGAGCAGGGGCCAGGCTGACTGAGTGTCCCAGGCGGAGGTGCAGCCCACACAAAGGCTGGGGATGAGGGCAAGAGAGCCTGGCCTCCTTCTGGGTGCCAGCTGCCCTTTAGGTCCCCAGAGGAGCTGGCATCAGGGGGAGTGGTGCTGAGTGGATTGTTATGGAGATCAGCAGCCCGTGCTGGGCACCATCTGGCACTGTTTTTCCGCTCCGAGGCCAGGAAGTCGAGGAAGATGCTGTTTGTGCAACATGATTTGGTTTGCTCCAGCTGCCCAGTTCTCAGCCCAGAAGGGCTCCAGCAGTCCCTCTCCCCCCTGCATGGCCACGAAGGCAACTGACAGCCCGAGAGTGGCCGAGAAAGCACAGTAGCCCTGGGCACATCTGCCCCAGCGTGGCTTCCAGGCTCTGCCCCTAGATGTCGTTTCATCATTGCTTTTGCTCTATTCTTCCAAGCAAGCAAGGAAAGGCTTTTCCTCCCTCCCAGCTACAGAGCTCCCAGGTTGGGGAGGATTTTAGCAGAGGCAGCAGCCTGGAGTTGTGTGAGTCCTGGGCTTGGAGTCAGAAGACTGCTCTGGCCCAGCCCCACCGTGAGCCTTGGGCAAGTCACATAACCCCCTCTTTGAGCCTTGGTTTCCTTCCTTATAAAATGGGCTTTGCTTGCTCATTTACACCTGCTCCGTTGCAGAACACAGAGACAAATGAGGGACAGCCCCTGCCCTCATAAGGGGCAGTGGTTCTTAACTTTAAGTCACAGAATTCTTTGAGGACAGGTTGAAAACTGTGGCGCGTCTCCCAGGAGAAATGGGCATGGTTACGTATAAAAAAATTATATCTCGTGTTTAAAGAAGTCCTGGACCCCTGAAGCCTGGTGTCCTGGATGAGAATCGGCCTGCCCTGCCCATGGGGTTGCATAACGGTGAGATAAGGCAAAGGATGAGTTCTCATCTTGTAAACTGACATGCAATTCGAACATATTACAGTAATCGATCTTAGTATTATTCCTGTGTCATCGGTGATGACAGCCCACGTCTCCAGCCCTAAACCAGTTTGATTCATTCCACCCTTGGACAGAGAATGTCTTTTTGTTCCCTGGTATCTGGAAATTTGGTGTTCTTCCCAGACTCCAGGAGGCTCAGGGAAAGGCGCCCCAGCCTTTCACAGTGTGGTTCTAGGAATACACGGCGGTTCCAGGCAAGCCCCCAGCAGCAGAGTCTGAATTCAGACCCATGAATCCAACATCCTTCTGTTGCTTCTCTAGGGGCTTGAGGACCTTCCTGTTCCTTTCTAGGACCTTCCACACCAAAAATTGATTGGGAATGAGCCCCACCCTCTGCTCTAAATTCTTCAGCTGAGATAGAGCCTGGGAGCACCCTCGTTCCTCTCCCAGTTTGCAAGCCTACTTGAGCTGGGTGCTTGGTGACCAGCAGTGCTCTTTGGCTGCGGGTGTGGAAAATAGAGCTCATCTGTGTGCCCCAAAGGCTTTGAGTCACAAGTGGAATGTCCTGGTTGGTTAAAACAGCCGTCTCCATGGAGATGGACCCAGGCACTCGGGTTTAAGTTAAGTGTTCACTAAATCAGTAAAGATTGAAAATGTGAAAATCCTGGTATTCAACATGCACTCTGTTTCAGAGTTGTGGGAATTTACCTGCACAGAACACCTGCTCTCCCAAAAGGAACAGGCTTGTGTTAAGTATATGGGGATTTATCATCACCTGTATCTGTACCCTGATCAGAGAGTTCCAATCACCTGCAGTTTATGAAGCTCTTGTTAATTGTATAAACAGCGACATTTTGTAAACTTGGCGATTTTCCCGGGGGACTTTGCCAGCAGGTCACACTGTCAGGTGGCTCTAAGTGTTGAGCCCTGTCTGACCATCTCACCTGGACACCTTCAAGTTTTGCAGCCATAGAAATTTGATGGAGAGCCCCAGAGGTCACCTGCTTAAGGAGCTCTTGCCAGGAAGAGAGGGAGGAATGGACAAGCTACGGGGAAAAAGAAGCTCGATTTATTGTATAAGCTGTCCCGAGAGGCACAGAGTAGCCCACCCTTGGCAGGGATTTTTTTTTTTATTTATTTTTATTTTATCTGTGGCTGCGTCAGCTTTTTTTTTTTAATTAATTAATTAATTAATTATTTTTGGCTGTGTTGGGTCTTCGTTTCTGTGCGAGGGCTTTCTCCAGTTGTGGTGAGCGGGAGCCACTCTTTATCGCGATGCGCGGGCCTCTCACTGTCATGGCCTCTCGTTGCGGAGCACAGACTCCAGACGTGCAGGCTCAGGAGTTGTGGCTCACGGGCCCAGTTGCTCCGCGGCATGTGGGATCCTCCCAGACCAGGGCTCGAACCCGTGTCCCCTGCATTGGCAGGCAGACTCTCAACCACTGCGCCACCTGGGTAGGGATTTTTGTCTCCATTTGAGAGAAAGGCTGCAAAGTGACTTGAGGTCCAGAGCTGGTTCATGATGGGGACCCCAGTCTAGGTCTTCTCCAAAACAGGGCTCTTCCCAGCTCACCTTGGTGCCAGGCAGATGGGGATGTATTGGGGCCCACTGGGCACAGCTCTTCCCAACTTTGTGGGTAGTTTGCAATAGGTCATGGTGGGAATGCAAATTATCCGGCATCACTGAGAGCCAGTTGTTAAATGTTTACCAGCACACCACTGCCCTCGGGACCTGCCCTCCTCAGTCCTTTGAGGTCCTTGTTCCCCAGCAGCTGAGCTGCCCTTTAAAACCAGAGAGACTGTCAAGTGGGAGGTTTTTATGGCTGCCTCTGTCACTGAGGACATCATAAGTATTTACCAGCAGGTTATAGATTCATCGATGTCACAGATTGATTTTACGTTCTTAATTGATCTTCCTGTATGAAGGCCATTTATAAGGCATCTCTCGCTTCCTTTATCTGTCTTACATTTTGCCCGTTTTCAAGGGAACAAAGAACAGAATTTGGAATCAGTCCCAGGACCACTCTTGGGAGACTTTGAGCAATGATTACAATAGCTCATCAATGATTATAATAGCTAACATTGATTGCTCGCTAAATGCCAGATACCATTGACGTTACAGGCGTTTTTGCTGTAACACAGTATATGCAGTCCTGAAAAACCTTGCATCCTGTAAAACTACAGGACTGAAAAGAACTAAAAACGACAGAACATATGGGGAAAATAGGACTAGAGCAGTCCATTCAAAAGTTGTGTAACTTGAGGACATTATGCTAAGTTAAATAAGCCAGTCCCAAGGACAAATAGACTGCATGGTTCCACTTAGATGAGGTACATAGAGTAGTCAGGTTCACAGACAGAAAGTAGAATGGTGGTTGTCTAGGGCTGAGGGAGGGGGTTGGGGGGAGTTATTTTTAATAGATTCAGAGTTTCAGTTTTGCAAGATGAACTCTGTGGATGGATGGTGGTGATGGTTGCACAACGTGAATATATTATGCTTAATGCCACTGAACTGAACACTTAAACATGGCTAAGGTGGTAAATTTTATGTTACCCCAATTTTTTTTTAAAGTTGTGCCACTTGGTCATCAAAACACTCAAAAGACAGTAATTGGAACCTTGAGAAATAGCTCGCATGGCTGGAGGCTGCCTGGTGGGAAATGGAACTCCTGGCTGTGGACACGGAGACCCCGAAGATAGACAGATGGGAGCTCTATGCAGTGGGGCTGCCGTTAGGCGGGCCAAGGGCAAGTGCAGCCCTCTGGGAGCTGAGAGTTATGCAAAGTGGCATGTGCCTCTGTGGGGAGGGTTGTGTGCAGGTGCTCCTTTTAAATTATCTTAAAATAGAGCTGACTGGCTTCCTGTGTGGGCATGGGCTGAGCTGAGGGCTTTTCCTCTCTTGCTGAGGTTATCCTCCTATGCTTGCTTTTCCAGATCCCATGCCTGAGAAAGACCTCCTGTGCATAGAGAATTCTGTGCACTCTACTGCTGTTATTCTTGTAGTTACCAATCGTACAGAAGACTTATCATATAGAATCTAGTTGATGTTACAGGACCACACGTTGAGTAGAGCAGACAGGATTGTTTAATTCTCACACTAACCCTGTGGGGTGGGTTTTATGATGATGATGAGCCTCACTTTTCAGATGAGATTCCCGAGGCACAGAGGGGCTCATCCACTTACTCCAGGTCACACAGCTAGTAAGCGTATGAACCCAGGCAGTTGGCTCCGGATTCTACACACATCCATTGCAGACCCCTCTAAGGCTCAGTTTCTTCATTAGTAAAATGGGGATAATGGTACCTACCGCCTAGGCTTGTCATGAGGTCCAACTGAGAGAAGATGTGTGTCACTGATGGTGGCCCCTGGCACTGGAGGGGCTTGACCAACAGTGGCTGCCGCTGTTGTCACTGTGTCTCCTCTTATTCCATTTCGAGTTACAGTTTGGTGTTTGGTGCCTTACAGTTCTATACGTACAGCGTCTCTGACAACAGTCAGCCAGCCTGGGTTTGACATCACATCTGCCCAGTGCACCGTCAGCCAGCGCCCAGCTCTTTGCTTTGTCTGCGGTGAGGGCTTGATGGTGCCTTCTTCAGAAGAACGACCTAGAGTCCTGGGCTCTGAGGAGAAGCAGCCCAGCCAGAGTCATGCTGTCTGCTTCCCTTCCAGGCCTTGGCGCCCGCCATCAACTGGCTGCCCTTCCTCAACACCATCTTCTACCCCGTGGAGATCAACGAATCCGAGCCTATAGTCGTCTATGACAAAGAGTACCTGAGCCAGGTCTCCACTCTCATCAACATCACAGACAAATGGTAAGGGCACCCGGCCACCTGGGATGGGCTTCTCATGGGCAGCCTCTTGGTCACACACGGCCCCTCTCCTCAGCCAGGACGGGGGCCACACTGACTAGGAACATGGGCCCTGGGCTGGCTTCTGTGAGAGGCTGCAGGGTACCCAGGCTCCTCTGCCCGCCAGCTTGGTAGCCTTGGGCATGTTTCTTTCCCTTTTTCGGGTTCATTTTCCTCATCCATAAAATGGGGATACGAATACAGAGAACTGAGTGAAATAATCTGTGTGAAGTATTTTAACACAGTGCCTGACACTGAATGGGACTCAGTAAATGTTAGCTAATAATTTAGTTAATATTTATGATTTTTTAAAAATATTTATTTAGTGGGCTTCCTTGGGGGTGCAGTGGTTAGGAGTCCGCCTGCCAGTGGAGGGGGACGCGGGTTTGAGCTCTGGTCCGGGAAGATACCACGTGCCACAGAGCAACTAGGCCTGTGTGCCACAACTACTGAGCCTGTGCTCTAGAGCCCGCGAGCCACAACTACTGAGCCTGTGTGCCACAGCTCTTGAAGCCCGCGCACCTAGAGTCCGTGCTCCGCAACAAGAGAAGCCACCACGATGAGAAGCCCGCGCCCCACAATGAAGAGTAGCCCCCGCTCGCCGCAACTAGAGAAAGCCCATGCACAGCAATGAAGACCCAACGCAGCCAAAAATAATAATTTTTTAAATTATTTATTTATTTGGCTGCGTCAGGTCTTAGTTGTGGCACACGGGCTCTCTAGTTGTGTCATGCAGGCTCTAGAGCGTGTAGGCTTAGTTGCCCCCCGGCATGTGGAATCTTAGTTCCCCGACCAGGGATTGAACCTGCGTCCCCTGCATTGGAAGGCAGATTCTTAACCACTGGACCACCAGGGAAGTCCTATGATTTTTTAATTGTAAAGATTTGTTGCAGAAATGTATTTAACTACAGAAAAAAATTCAAATTACCCAAAACACTCATGTTGATCTTATGGGATGTGTATGTGTGTTTGTGGAGAGAAGCAGGTATGTGAGAGAGAGAGCAAGAGGTGGATTTTCTAATACATGGTTCCTTTTTTTGCCATCATCGTGACCACATGTATAGTCTGCTTTTCCCTTGACCTTTACCATAAGCACCTTCCCCATGTCGTCCCAGACCCTCTGCAGGTCTCATTTTTCATGGCTACATAATATTCCATCAAGTATAAATATGATTATTTACTCACTGTTCCCCACTTGTCAGACTTTCAGGTTGGTTCCAGTTTGAGGCTGGATGTTCACCATAGTGAACACTATATCTATGTGTGAAGGTGACTTGTTTGCAAAGGTGACACCAGCCACAGATGGTTCTCTGTGCCCTGGGGATGGGGGCAGTGAGAGCTCTCATTCATAGAGAACTTGGCCTGGCTGGCCAGAGCTTCCTTCCTTCCCCTCCGATTCTTAGACCCCCTTTCCCACCTTTGGCCTTCTGGCTGGGTCTTCCCCAAACATTGGAAATGGCCACTCCTTCCCTTCTTCAGCCCAGTACCACACAGCATCCAGGGTGCATCTCCGTGAGCGCCCCCTAGAGGCCAGTGGGGGGAATGCTGCTGTGCGTCCAACCTGGGGCACTTCTGAGCCTGTCTGTCATCTTCTTGCCCCAGCCTACTGAACAACTACATGATCTGGAACCTGGTGCGGAAAACAAGCTCCTTCCTCGATCAGCGCTTTCAGGACGCCGACGAGAAGTTCATGGAAGTCATGTACGGGACTAAGAAGGTGAGCACCTGCTGTGCGCCAGGCCCTAGAACTCGCGAGGGAGGTAGACAACAGGCAGAGGATGAAGAGGGCCACTGAAGGGATCCACCATGGTGTCCCTGGGTGCACAGGAGGGGATCTAAGCCAGCCAGGGGTGGGCAGAAGTTTCCAGGAAGAGGTGATTACACTGTCTTCAAGTGTAAAGAGGACTCTCAGTGATTTAGCTAATTTACAGCAAAAGGTGGCTTCTGGGCTTTCCCTTCCGACTCCTTCTCAATGGTGATGGTGATAAGGCTTTCCTTGTGTAACTCATGTGACTGTCACATCCCTGCAAGGTGGGTATGATCATCAGCCCCCTCTCACACAGGGGCCCCCCCCAATAATACTACTTCTTCACCATAAATGTAAAACCCTTGGAGCAGCCCCTGACTCACGGTAAGTACGACACGAGTGTCCACTGATACCATTATCCTCCCAAGCCCCAGACCAGGTGGTTTCTACCAGCTTTATTTTATTTTATTTTATCTTTCAGTACTTATTTATTTATCTTTATTTGGCTGTGCCAGGTCTTAGTTGAGGCACGCGGGATCTTTTTTTTAGGTGCGGCATGTGGGCTTCTTAGTTGCGGCACGCATGTGGGATCTAGTTCCCCGACCAGGGATCAAACCCGGGCCCCCTGCACTGGGAGCCTGGAGTCTTAACCACTGGGCCACCAGGGAAGTCCCTTCACCAGCTTTAACTGCCCCACTGTGACCCCTGCCCTCCAGCTACTTCCACCTCCCCAAGGAAGTGGAGGTCATTGTGTCGTTCACACGGCCAGCTAGTGCGTGTTCACTGACACCCTGACACCATGTGCCAGATTCTGAGCCCAGTACGGAGACACTGAGATGGGGTCTGTGCCCCAGGCCCCCACGTCTGCTGAGGGGGCTGAGAGAAACCGATCAGTCCTCATGTGCTGAGGGGATACACCAAGCCGGGACCCCTGCAGGCAGCTAGGAGGTGCCCCAGCCACAGAGCAGTGGAGGCTGGAGTGCCAAGCCCCCCTACCCCGGCACACCCTGCCCACGCCCAGGACCGCAGCTAGCAAGACCCCAGGGGGCGAGCAGAGCTGGCGCCAGGTGGACTCTGCTCCTGCAGCCCCTCCCAGAGTCCAGGGCAGTGGGCAGAGCCAGATGAGGACTGGCAGAGAATGGCAGCATGTGGGTCCCGGAGTTGATCCTGGGGAAAGTTCTGTCTCTCCCTCCCCTTGTACACCCACCTCTGGCAGGAAGGGGACAGAGGGAGAGGGAGGCTGGGAACAATCCCTGCTCCTGACAAGAGGGGCTTGCTCAGCCACGAAGGCCACCCTGGGCCCGCAGAGAAGGGCCAGGGGAAGAGCTGGCTGCCCTGCCCTCCTTCCTGCCCCACCTGCTGCTATCTTGGACCAGCCCTGGGTGAGCGCCTGGGTCACAGACGCGACAAGGCAGGGACTCTGTCCCCTGAACACGTGGTCTCCCAGGCTCTCTGAGCCTCAGTTTTCTCATCTGTTGTTTGGGATCATCCCTGACCTCATCTCACAGGACCCTTGGGAATGGCCTCCATTTGGGAAAACACTTTTAATTTGTAAAGCCTTATACAGCATCCAGGTGCCCATCCTCGTAGGGAGGTAATAGCACAGAGCTTTGGGTCAGAAGTTCTGAGTTTGCAATGCTTCCTCTAACCATACAGCCTTGGGCAAATCACTTCATTGGATCAGGGAGCTCAGTCTTCCCATCTGTAAAAAGGGGTAACTCATCACTGCCCTATTTACCAGAGGGTTGTCTGAGATTACATGAGGGAATCCCTGCAAAGTCTGCTGTGAAGGCTACCATACTGCACACCGTGTTCTTCATCTGCAGAAAGGAGCACAGAGGGTACCTGCCTCGTCGGGTTAACAGCGAGGATTCTGCAGGGTAGGGCCCCGCACCCAGTAAACACTTACTAAACATTTACTACTATTGCTGATGCTGTTACGCTTTTTATGCACCTGTCTCTCCCCCGAATTTCTGGGCATTTCAGCTGAGCCCAGAGGGCAAGACCTAGCACAGTCAGGGCACAGCAGAACTGCTCAGAGAACACTGGCTGTGTGAGTTAATGAACGCGTGCGTGAATGAACGGGTTTACGCGAAGAACCCCCTGAGAAGACAATAAGAATCAGTCCGTGATTCAGCCGTCCCAGCCTGGAGCCCCCACAGAGCCCAGCAGTTAGAATCCCCCTGGGCCCAACCTCCTGTGGGGTCAGGCTCCGCCAGATCCGGTACAGCCCGTGTCCAGCTGTAGGCTTTGAAGCTGAGGAAGAGCAGTGGGTGGGGTTGGGGGGAGGAGAGGGGTGGCCAAGTGGACACACAGCTGGGAGAGTTTAAAAGAACTTAGAGGGGCTTCCCTGGTGGCGCAGTGGTTGGGAGTCTGCCTGCCAATGTAGGAGACACGGGTTCGTGCCCCGGTCCGGGAAGATCCCATATGCTGCGGAGTGGCAGAGCCCGTGAGCCATGGCCACTGAGCCTGCGCGTCTGGAGCCTGTGCTCTGCAACGGGAAAGGCCACAATAGTGAGAGGCCCGTGTACTGCAAAAAAAAAAAAAGAACTTAGCGAAGGCTGGAGTGCCTTTTTCTTCCTTCCTTTCTTCCTTCTTGCCTTTAAGAAAATTTTTTAAAAGGTGTAATTTACACACAATAAAATGTATACACTAAGTATACAGGTTAGTGAGTTTGGACAAATGAAATCACTTCTGTAACCACCAACCCAATCAAGACAGAGAACATTTTCATCAGCCGTTTGTCCAGCATGCTCTGCCCAGGAGGGTCCCTTGCCCGCCATTCCCATCAGTCTTCCCGATCCAGCATCCCCAGAGGTGGGCGTAGATGGGACCACACAACTGTGCGGGCTTCTTTTGCTCAGCAAAACAGCTGTGAAATTCATCCATGTTGTGTACATCAGTTGTTCCTTCCCTTTTGTTTCCAAGTCTTTTGCTGTTGTATAAAAATACCACATTTTGTTTATCCATCTGCCTGGCGATGGGCATTTGTGTTGTTTTCAGTTGATGGCTGTTATGAAGCAGGCTACCCTGAGCCTGGGTGGTTTTTACCACCTGCTCTTCAGGGTTAAGAAGACTGGGCTTCCTCTGCAGCACAGGGGTTTATGTGAGCAGGGCCACCACTTGTGGTCATACGGACTGTCCCCAAAGGCTGCCAGGGCAGGGGAGCAGGTGGGGCTGAAGCTAGCGCCTCACCGGGGGGTAGAAAGTTAACTGCCCAAGGCTCTCTGCCACCAGGATCCTCGTCCTCTTCCAGGAGGGGTGTGGGGTGTGGAATCAGGCACGTGAGAGTTCCGGTGGCTGGGGGCCTCTGGACCAGCAGTTTCGCCTTGCTGAGTATCTGTTTCCTCATCAGGCTCCCAGGTTCATTTTGATGGCTCCGGAGGATACCATCAGCATCTGTGAAGTGCTCTGCAGGAAGTAGTAGATGCCGGTGATTAGGGCTATCCCGTGGCCTTTTGGTCCAGTGCCTAAAATAACTTCCACTGGGTCAGAAAAGGTCTCCCTCAAGTTCTGGACAGGAGCACGGGCCTAGCTGGTGCCACCTCCCAGACAGACAGGGGTTGGGAAGAAGGATGGGGGCCAAGTAACCCCTCTGCCTTGTGTTTTCCAGACCTGTCTTCCTCGCTGGAAGTTTTGCGTGAGTGACACAGAGAACACCTTGGGCTTCGCCCTGGGCCCCATGTTCGTCAAAGCGACCTTCGCCGAGGACAGCAAGAACATAGTAAGTGTCTCCCTGTGCACACAGGCTGTGACATCACTCCTGCGATGGCCCCTCACGAGCCTGACAGCCCACGCTCTGGTCTGCTCTGGACCTTCCCTACCCCAGGCCAGGGCTCCAGCTTTAACTCCAAGGCCCTGTTTTCTAAAGCCTTGAATAATCTGAGTTATGCACAATAGCTGCTATGATCGGGTACCAGGCACCTTATCTTATCATGTAACCCTCACCACAGCCCGGCCAGGTTATTCCAGCCATCTCCACCTCCAAGAGGCAGGCAGGACCCAGAGAGGTAATGTTGACAGAGCACCCTGACCTCGAGGGGTGACGGACAGAGGAACCTCATGGCTGAGCACCAGGAGACAGCCAGGCCCCAGCTCAGATCCTGGCTTTACCTCTTCCTGGCTGGGTGACTTGGGATAATCTCACTCCGTGAACATGGAAGTGGGAGTGTCCATCCTGCCAGTGGAGACTAAATGACATAGTGCACACAAGAGGGCACCTGGCACAGAAGAAGGGGTCAATAAATAGTAGCTGTTAACGTCGTTGGTACCACTTTTATTTCTAACTTTAACTGCATAGATATTATTTGCAGTCAGAGGTTAGCAAACTGAGACTCAAATCTGTTACGTGACTGACCATGACCTACCTGTTAGTGGCTGATGCCATCAGTCCCTCTGCTCTTTCTGCTGCCCGACTCCACCTTCCCCTGCCCTAGAGTCTTCAGTCTCCGGGTCTGCTCTCAACGTTATCACCCTCAAAAGCAGCCATTCATCTCCAGCCCAAGCAGAGCATTTCTGAAACCGCTCCTCAGAACTCGACCTCTCTAGATTTTAAAGCCCAGTCCATCAGAAAGGAATTCTGTGATCCAGTACATCTGAGAACAGCTACATATTCTGGCATCTCTAAAAAGAGTTGCAGCGCCTGGTACCCAGTAAAGGCTCTGAAAAGTCCCGCAGCAAAGAGACTTTTCCAACGTTCCCAAAGCTTGCCCTGAGTGTATTTGACCAGGGAGCCCTGTTTACAGAAGTCCAGCCTCATCTCACAGGATGTTAGTGTTCAGAGGAACGAGTTTGGGGGAACATGGCTGTGGCCCCCCTCCTTAGCCCAGCACCTTGGAGCACAAGACCTCAAGCCAGGATCTGAGTTGAGTCTCTGGCCTGGTGTCATCCTTCTCCCTGGGATGCCCACTGCCTTTAGGCAAGTCCAGTGCCCAGACCTGACTGGTTCAGCTGCTGTCTTCTCAGGCCAGCGAGATAATCCTGGAGATCAAGAAGGCGTTTGAAGAGAGCCTGAGCACCCTGAAGTGGATGGATGAAGACACTCGGAAATCAGCCAAGGAAAAGGTGAGGCTGGACGGGTGCTGGGAGGGGTCCCGCACAGAGGGCAGCAGCCTCAGAGAGACGAGGGTGGATGAAGAAGGGACTAGTTTTATCCAATGAGCGCAGCACGGTCGCTGTCCTGTGTTCAGGAGGTGGAAAGTCCAGCACGATGGAGGGACAGCCTTGAACACATGATCAGATTAACGACTGTATGAAAACAAACTGTGCTAAGTGTGCAAGGGAGGTGTGACCATGGATGAGATGCGGCCCAGCAGGGGGTGGTGACCAGGGAAGGCTTCCCTTGGGACGTGACATTTAGGCAGAGACCCCAAGGATAAGTGGAAGTTAGACAAGAGGAAGGGACGTGAAAGCTCTGAGATGGGAGGAGCTGGGCCGTTTCCCCTTGGCCCAGACCCTGAGCCCGGCATCCACAGAGCACTGCTGGGCGTTCACTGTCCTCTGTGTCTCTCCTGCCCAGGCGGATGCGATCTACAACATGATAGGCTACCCCAACTTTATCATGGACCCCAAGGAGCTGGACAAAGTGTTCAGTGATGTGAGTGGCTCCCACCCTGCCCCCTTGCATTCCTGAATACCCATGGGGACCCCGCTTGGGAAAGGGCAGAGGCTGGGTCTGGGTGGGCCGCTGGAGGCACCATGACTGTCAAGACATCTGGAGATGATGTGGTGTGGGGTTTGGGCATGGACTGCGAACTAAGGAGCCGTTATCTGCTCCTTCCTCTCCTGGGCCAGCCGGTGACCCCCACCTCCCCAGAGCCGCCAGCAGTCAATGACCAGCACAGCACAGTCAGCTCTACTGAATGAGTGGGAAATAATGGGGGAAAACAGATCCTAGAAGGTGTAGAGAGAATCGGTGTCCTTAAAGCATCAGGGGGTAGAGTACAGAGTGGAACCCCTCATACACTTCCCAGCCCCCCGAGTTGCCTCCTATCCCCAGGCTTCTCCCCAACCTCCCCAGAGAAACCTGGACCTCTCATTCGGACTTCGAAATGCTAATGGCAAAGAGGAGGAATAAATCCCAAGTGCACGTTTAAGCTTAATTTAGGCAACAAGCGTAGTTGATACATTCCTGGTGGTTAGACCTTTGGGCAAATCACTCCTTTAAACGGATTGTGCTTCTGCCCCGAAAGATAAAGTTTTATACCTTATAATTGAAATTTGTGAATTCAGGCATTTTAGAAATTGTAATAACCGCTCATCATGGTTATATTTAAAACCAAAGAACATTAAAACTACTTCTGAGAATATGGGGCTCATATTCTCAGCCTTTTTCCTTGAGAGTAATTTTAGATGCTCCAGGGTATTATGGTATAAGACGAGGGGCTCCTGGAGACAGCCCAGGGAGACCCCACAGGATTGGAGTCATGACCCCAAGGGCCTAGCATTTTACCAGAGCCCTGATGTAAAGCCAAAAAGTCCTAGAGCAGATCTAAGGGAGAACCTTGCCCCTGGCAAGAGCTGAAAGGCCGGGCTGAGTGGTGAGGAAGGTGTGCAGTAATGCCTGTCCCCTGAGGTTTCACAGATCCCAGCTGGATTTATGAGGTCTGTGCTGGCCAGCGTGGTAGCTACTAGCCACAGATGGCTAATTAATTAAAATCAAAATGAATTAAATAATTAAGTTAAAAGGTTGCACTAGCCACATTTGAAATGCTCAGAAGCCACATGTGGCTGCTGTCGACCGTATCCGACAACATAGGCGTAGAACATGTCCATCATCGCAGAAAGTTCTGGACCCCACTGGACATATTTCCCACCTAAGGCCCTGGCACGGCTGCAGGGGCTTCCTGCTGCCTGGAGACACTGTTGGGTGCTGGTTGGCCCTGGGTGAAGCTCTTGGTGTGTCCTTGGAAGGCGGCGGTGGGGGGGGGGGGCGGTGGGGGGGGTGGTGAGGGCCAAGGGAAGAGCCCAAGCCTGCAGCTCTGAGCCCTCCGTTCTAGTCTCTGCCCTGCGGACCAGCCCCCTGACTGCATGGGGTCTCAGTTTCCTCGGTTTTAGAAGACACGGTTTGCGTTCAGGGACCTGAGTGGGCTCTGACCCTGTGGCTTGCTCCCGCCTGTCCAGTACACCGCGGTTCCAGACCTCTACTTCGAGAACGCCATGCGGTTTTTCAACTTCTCATGGAGGGTCACTGCCGACCAGCTCCGGAAAGCGCCCAACAGAGATCAGTGAGTCCCCGGGCCTCGTTGGGAGGGCACGGGCTCCTGCAGGCAGGTATGGGGGCCCAGCTCTCCTTCAGCACGAGCAGGGTGCGGGATGTGACTGTCACGAGGGCCCTCTGAGGAGCAGGGGCGGCTGTTACCCCGCTCAGAAGCCGGGAGCTGAGATCAGCCCAAGTCTGTGTGCCCTTAGAGCCCAGCCTGTTGCCAGACGGAGCTTTCACCCCTGGAGTTGAGCAGGCCTGGCATCACCGCCCAGCTCCACCACTTCAGCGTTCGGAGCCTTTGCTTCATTATCTGTAGATAGGATGGGAGGAGCTTAATAGCCTCCTAGAAAACTCAGATGTAATCAGCCTAGTACTAGTTCTCAGACTAAACTCCCTCCATGCCTAAAACATTTTGCAGGGTAAATGTTAGAGAAAAGAGAAAGCAACTTCTTTGCCTCTGGCTCCCTCTTGTGGACAACAGGGGTTTGAGTTGTCGTCAACCAGGGCTCCCCATAAACGTACAAGAAGGTGGTTTTTGATCTCCAGAATAAGGCACAGGCACTGCCCCAGTGTTGTGAATTTATTTGAAGTCTTTTAATTTAGCTTAAAATTTTCCATCTAAAGTTAGTCTCCTACTCATTAATATACCCACCCCTTAATACATCTCTGTGGGACTTACTGGAGGAGACATAGTGACTGTCGAGGCTCTTGGAGAAAATATCCTTTCTGTCTCACTCCACTCCCCACTGGCCCTTCCCACCAGAAAAACCATTTGGAATCCAAGTGTTTCATTACTATCTACCATCAGGGCCCCTTCTACACTCTTAAAATCATTGAACCCCCCAAAGCTTTTTTGTTTATGGGAGTTATATATATATTTTTTTTTTTTTTTTTAACAAATTTATTTTATTTATTTATTTTTGGCTGCGTTGGGTCTTCGTTGCTGCACGCGGGCTTTCTCTAGCTGTGACGAACGGGGGCTACTCTTCGTTGCAGTGTGCAGGCTTCTCATTGCAGTGGTTTCTCTTGTTGCAGAGCACGGGCTCTAGGCACGTGGGCTTCAGTTGTTGTGACACATGGGCTCAGTAGTTGTGGCTTGCAGGCTCTAGAGCGCAGGCTCAGTAGTTGTGGCACACGGGCTTAGTTGCTCCGCAGCATGTGGGATCTTCCCAGACCAGGGCTCGAACCTGTGTCCCCTGCCTTGGCAGACAGATTCTTAACCACTGCACCACCAGGGAAGCCCTATGGGAGTTATATTGATTTTTCTGAAAATTTTATGAAAAAGAACAATTTTTTTTTAATTTATTGAGAAGAGAGGTATTGTTTTACTTTTTGCAAATTTCTTTAATGTTTGGCTTAATAGAAGACAGCCAGATTCTCACATCTGCTTCTGCCTTCATTCTGGTACAATATATTTTTTGAAATATATAAAGAAATTCTAGGACTTCCCCAGTGGTCCAGTGGTTAAGACTCCACGCTTCCAGTACAGGGGACACAGGTTCAGTTCCTGGTTGGGGATGTTCCACATGCGGTGTGGCCGAAAAAAAAAAAGAAAAGATAGGAATAAAGAAATTCTAGCCTCACACAGACATGTAGTTAGAAAATGGAGGGACCTTTGAACAGGCTTTTTGATACATGTGCACATCCTTCGTTGATACTATACCAAAACGCGACAGGTGTAACTTTCTTAAAGGTTAGTTGCACCGCCCTCCGAAACCATATTCATAAACTTTTCATACTCTGTTACACTGAAATCCATCGGTCTGTCTTGCGCTTTGAATGGATCTTTTACCGCGGTATGATTTTGTAACACCGTGCATTGGTCATTGGGAAAACAGTGCTTCGTTGAATTTCACATATCTTGCAAACAGTAACTTCTTCATTTTAGAATATCCAAAAAAATCCACCTTTGGTAATATCACTGCTGACCTCCAGAGAGAAGTCTTTAAATATTGGGCAGCTGTCAAGTTAGTGGTGGCCGATACCAGTTTTTCAAAATTTTGCTTGAAACTTCAGGTTTTTGGAAACCTTGCATTTTTATCATTGGCAACAAACGGTGTCGGTTGTTTTCCTTGAGGTGATGAGTTCACTCTATTCATTTTCAAGGATATGTCTGTCAAACACCAGTCATCCTCTCAAGTACAAATGGTGTTCCATGAAAAAAACAGAAATGCTTATGAGTGGTTCCCATCTGGTCACGCATAATATTTAGAGACTTGTACTCAAGGGTCTAGATTTAATGAAGTTAATAGCTATGCTGTGTCATCAAGGATGTTCTTAAGTGAAAATGACTTTTTTTTTTCTGGTGAAGAACATGGTGACCAATTGAACAGCTGGTGCCACCAGCCTGACTCAGCTAGGACTCCAGCAGTTTTACCCAGCGTTGCTTTTACACCATCAATGTAACGTCAACACGATGGGAAAGGCGAATAACATCTTAACATTATTATGAAAATAGTTTGACCTCACAGAACCCCTGAAAGGGAACTGAGGGATTCCCATCCCGCCAGATATCCACAGAGCACACTTTGAAAACTGCTGACAAATACATTTTGAGCCTGGATTGTAATGACTTTTTAGTATGTAATGGTCCATTTTGTTCTTTTTTTTTTTTCTGAGATGCTCAACATTTTTTTAATTTTGTATTTGACCACGCAGCATGGCATGGGGGATCTTAGTACCCCGACCAGGGATGGAACCTGTGCCCCCCGCGGTGGGAGCGCAGAGTCTTAACCACTGGACCACCAGGGAAGTCCTGAGATGCTCAGCATTTTTAATAGTCAGTGAAATGAAATTAAACGTAAAGTAAGATTTCACTACGCTTGCTCACATGGCTAAAGTTAATAGTTTCTGGGACTGTTGTGTGCTTGTGTGGCCTGGGGCCTGGGGTCAAGGGGAATCCACACTTTTAGGGCTCTGGACACTCTCCAGATGGGCCATCCCCACCTGCGCTCCCCCAGCAGGCTCTGAGCTTGCCCGTGTGTCTCGCTTGCAGGTGGAGCATGACGCCACCCATGGTGAACGCTTACTACTCGCCCACCAAGAATGAGATCGTGTTTCCAGCTGGAATCCTGCAGGCACCGTTCTACACCCGCTCTTCACCCAAGTACGCGATGCTTCTGTTGCTCCCGCCCCGTCTCCTCCCCACACCCCTCAGTGGATCCCCCGGCCCAGCCCGGCCCTGTGGCCCACAGCTGACCCCACGCGCACACCCACCTCGCTGAGAGCTCCTCATCCCACCGGCCAGGAGATGTTGCCATGGAAACAACAGCCTTACTCCCTGTGCTTCCCTCTGGGTTCTCCGGGACCGGGGAAGCCCCTGCACGGTGGGAACTTGGGGGTAGGAGCCACATCTAGGGAAATTCCCCTCTAACAGCGTTCTAGAACAGTCTCAGCTGGGAAGGTGGGAAGAGTGAGGGCACTGTCTCGGAAATGAAATCCACACAGGCCTGGGTCCGAATCCCAGACCTGCTCTCTGCTGACTGTGTGGCCCTTGGGCAAAGTGCCTGAACCATTCCACACCTCTGTCTGCTCATTTATAGAGTTAGTTACCAAGGCCTAAGCCTTTGGGATGACCAAAGAGGACCGTGCGGTGCCACAGAGCACCTGGCACAGTGCTTGGCGTCCAGCGGGCACAGGCAGGGCAGAGCAGACTCACCAGGCTCTGACTGGCTCAGGGGCCTGGCTGGAGCCCTGCGGGACTCTGCCGTGTCTCCAGGCTGGGAAGGCAGTGGTCCCTCCCCACATGGCATCACTCTCACCTTCGTGTCCTCCCCTTCAGTGCCTTAAACTTTGGTGGCATCGGTGTCGTCGTGGGCCACGAGCTGACTCATGCTTTTGATGATCAAGGTACAGGTTCCTCGGGGTCCCCTTCACATGATTTCCCCACCAGCTTCCTGGCACCACTGCTTCTGCCTTTGCTCCGTTCCCATCTAAGGGTCTTAGCCTTAGAGACAGAAGGATCTGGGTTCATATCCTGGCCCGGCCACCTGCCAATTGTGTGGACCTTAGCAAGTCCCATCAGTTCTGTAGGCCTCTGTTTTCTGCTCTGTAAAATGGGCATGATGCTTTTGTGGTGGTTGTGAGGACAGGGCAGACTCACAGGGGAGCACCCTGCTCCAGGACGGTGTGCAGTGCCAGGGGTGGGTATCAGTAGTCAGCGGGGAGAGAACATTTCTCCACCACTCCAGAGATTTCTCTGGTCCAACCACAGTCAGAAGAGTTAGCACCTCACCAGCTAATGTCCAGAATCCTCCTCATTGCCTCCTGCCTTGGGGACTCCAAGGCAAAGAAGGAGGAGGCAAGGCCTTGGAGGCCGGGCCCTGTCCCATGAGCCTAGCACTGCTGGCTGCGTTCACCTCCTCCTGGCTCAGGGTCAGAGGCCCTTCACCAGCCTTGACAGTGAATCCAGCTCCACCGAAGATTTGAACATGCTGGTCCTTTGCTGAGATCAGGTTCCTCTACCCCCCACCCCCACCCCAGCAGCTGATTCATGCAGCTCCTTTAGCACCCAGACCAGCCTCATCTCCCCGGTGCTGGGTGGTAGATGGGTGGGTCATTTCTCCCTGGGAGGAGAGGCACAACCAGCAGCACGGGTCCCGGCTCTGCCTCTTCTCCCCCTGACCTGACGCTTCTGTCTGACCCCGCAGGACGGGAGTATGACAAGGACGGGAACCTTCGGCCCTGGTGGAAGAACTCATCCGTGGAGGCTTTCAAGCAGCAGACCGAGTGCATGGTGGAGCAGTACGGCAACTACAGCGTGAACGGGGAGCCGGTGAACGGCCGGCACACCCTCGGGGAGAACATCGCTGATAATGGGGGCCTCAAGGCGGCCTATCGGGTAAGAGGCCCCCTCCTCACACACCCCAGGCCAAGGTTAGGACTGTCCAGCTGCTTCTCAGTTAAGGGTGGTTGTAGACAAGCTGGGGCAAGTGCAGCAGCCCTGCGAGCCTCAGTTGCCACATCTGTGGAATGGGTGGCAGTGAGAACTGATTGAAAGGGTGTCTGTGAAGCACCTAGCATGGAACTGGCACATAAAAGGCTGTCTGCTCTGAGTCCAGCCCGACTGAAGGTCACCAGAAAGGGCTTGGGCTAGACCCACCTGAAGACCTGCCTGTTCTTCCCTTTACAGGGGAAGCCACCACTGACTCAGGCAGCAGTGGGCCCAGGAAAGGAGGGAGGGGTCAGTGGTCTTGGAGCCACTTCCGGCTCACGTCCTGGGTCTGGAGTAAGTCACTCAGCCTCCTTGAGCCTCAGAATACATGGCTGTGGCTACCTAGTCCCTGCATCGCTGGGTGTTAGAAAGATAGCATGTGACCACTTGGGCTCAGGGCCTGGTCCGGAGTGGCACTCGGAGATGTTAGCTGAGTTGGAAGGGAGATACCAGAGGCCAGTGCAGAGCCTCCAGCTCCCGTGGTAGTGAGAGCAGAAATCCCACGAGGTGCCCGGTATTGAGGTCTTACTGTGCGCCAGGTGCTGTGCTCAGCACCCCCGACAGCTTTACAATTATGTATCACACGCCCGTTTTGCAGGTGAGGAAACCACCCCAGAAACGTTCAGCAACTTGCCTGACGTCCATTAGTCAGTGAAAGGGAATCGCGAACTTTCTACCCACCGTGTACTGTTGTTGGCGCCGGAGATTCTGTGACAAAACAGACAGGGATCCTGCTGTCCTAAAGCTCCCAATTTTAATGGGGTGGGGAGGGGGAGAAAGGCAATACATACCTACACAAATAAATGAGGTAACTTCAGGTATTGATAAGGAAAAGAAGAATATAAACTAGGCCAAAGTAATAAAGGAAAATGGGGGGAAGGATGGCCAGGGGAGGCCTTCTGGAGGGGATGACATTTGAATTGAGACCTAAATGATGAGGAAGAGGCAGGAAAGCTGGGAAAGAAGAGTAAGTACGGAGGCCATGAGATGGACCCAAGCCTGGCGTGGTCAAGGACAGGAAGGAGGACGGGGGCAGCGTGGAGGGAGGGCAGGGCCCAGGGCAGGGGGGAGGCCGGAGGAGGGGCTGGACCAGGCTGCCGGCCTCTGCCGGCTGAGCAAGGAGCTTGGGTTTTATTCTGGCGACAATGAGAGCTGCTGCAGGGGTTTTAAGTAGAGGAATGAAATGATCTAAGTTATCCTGTACGACAGGGTCAGCAGACCTACAGTCCCTGGGCCACATCCAGCCCTCAGCTGGATAAATCAATAAAAATAAATAAAAATTGGGGGGGACACAGCCATGCCTATTCGTCTCCACGGTGCCTGTGTCTGTTTTCATACAACAGCGGCGCCCTTGAGTTGCTGCGGAAAAGTGTTTGGCTTCCAAAGCTGAAAATAGTTACTCTCCGGCCCTTTACAGAAAATTTTGCCAACCACTGCTTTACGAGGATGACTTGAGTTGCTAAGTTGGGAGGGGATTGGAATTGGACCAGTTTGAGTCACGGAAGACTAGGTAGAAAGCTGCTGTGAGGTTGTCCAGGCAAGAGACAGGATAGAGCAATGGGAAAGGTGAGAAGTGGTTAGATTTGGGTTGTTCGGTGGATTGAAAGAGAAGAATCAAGGGAGAGTCCTGGGGTTTGGGCCTGAGTAACTAGGGGGTTGGTGATGTCACTTACTGTGATGGGAAAGTGATTGTGTGTGTGTGTGTGTGTGTTTGTGTTAAGTTTGGGATGCATCTTGGATATCCAGCTGGGGCAGTTGAATATACCCAAGAAGAGGCTGGAGCTAGAAGGGCGTGCATTTGAGAGCCGTCGGTATTTAGATGTAGATGGTACTCAAAGCCATAGTGTTGAATGAGCTCCCCTCAGAATGAGTGCAGGTAAAGAGGACAGCTCTTCTAGGCTGAGCTGGTAGACCATCCCCGACCTCCCACGGTAGCCCCCACCCCACCCCGCTTGCTCCTGTGTCATGGGGACCCTGAGCTCTGTTCTCTCCCCCCAGGCCTACCAGAACTGGGTGAAGAAGTACGGGGCTGAGCAGACGTTGCCCACCCTGGGTCTCACCAATAACCAGCTCTTCTTCCTGGGGTTTGCACAGGTGAGTTCATTAGAGAAAAGCCAAACTCAGACAGAATCTGCCATCTTGAGTTCCAGGAGCTCTGAAAATCAAAAGGCAAGTTTCCTCAAATTGGGAAGCCCTAGCTCACGGGTCCATCCACAGGGCATTTACCCGGTAAGGAGGTGAGCTTCATCATTAGAGAAATTCAAGCAAGGGCCAAGAATGCTGTTAGAGGAATTCCTGCATCAGGTAGGTAAGAGGACGAGGTGACTGCTAAGGGCCCTTCTGCTTCTGGGATTCTAGCAATGTCTTGAAAACTCAAGACATCCCGGGCTGTTCCTTGAGCTGGCATTCAACATGTAGCCTTCTGTTGGTGCCCGGAGCCACCAGGCCATTAGACAGTTTGATCTGGACTCAAAGTGGTTTTGGGGCAGAATCCTTCGTTCAGGTGAAATGTCACGAAGATGCCTGGAACAGACAGAGAGCTGCTGTGGCTGCAGCAGAGGAAGCTGGGATGGGGTCCCACCAGCCCCTGTCTCTTCCTAACCCACTTGACAGGCTCTCCTGGCCCCCCGGGGTCTCAGAACCAGGCGGGGCCCTTATTTCCCTGCTGTGGTGATGGGGCCAGTGGTGACCCCGGCCTCTCCCATGTCTCTCCCCCGAAGGTCTGGTGCTCTGTCCGCACGCCCGAGAGCTCGCACGAAGGTCTCATCACCGATCCTCATAGCCCGTCCCGCTTCCGGGTCATCGGCTCCATCTCCAACTCCAGGGAGTTCTCGGAACACTTCCACTGCCCGCCCGGCTCACCCATGAACCCTCGTCACAAGTGTGAAGTGTGGTGAGAGGGGTGGAGCATCAAGAGCCAAGGAGGAAGCAGGGCAGGGGCCGAGGACCGCCCCCGGGGCGGGGCCAACAAGGCTGCCCGCTCCTTCCGGCGCCCAGGGCGGTGCCTGGCCACCTCGGGCCCCCTTCCCCTCGCTGGAGGGTTTTCAGCCCGAACCAAGTCTGTGATGTGGGTTCTCACATTAATCCGAGATTTGCTCCCCTGTGAAGACCCGGTCATCCCAGGCACACGTGTGTCAACTCTGATGGGCATTTGGGTGTCAGGCCGGTTGCTCACCAGGCCTGGGCCCCACGCCGACACGGGCAGCGGGACACAGCCTCCTGCCCACATCCAGCGCCAGATACGCCACAAACACCACTGTGTCAGTGCTTTAAAGATGTATTTTTGGGGAAACTATTTTTTAAACATTGTGGAATACACTGGAAATCTTCAGGGAAATAACGCATTTGAAACACTTTTTTTTTTTTAAAGGAAAGGATTGGTATATTTATTACGTTCTGTTTTTCTAAATAACCTGTGGACAAGCCCCACTGATTTACCCCCCGCCTCGCTTCCTCACTTGCTGCAAGGTTGGGCTGAAGCAGGATCCCCAGCCACTGGAGAGCTGCCTCAGTCCCTGGGGTATGCGGTTTCAGCCTCCTTCCCTGGTTCTTGGTCCCCTGGTGCAGAGAGGAGAGGCATAGAGGCCCGGCAGAGGGAGGGGCCAGCTCGTTGGTACCACCCCCTCAGTGTGCCTGCCTCTGTCCCCAGAGTCCAACAGTGGGAACCTCAGCAAGGAAGATCTGACCCCGAAGTCACAGCAGAGGACTGATGGCTGCATGAGGCCAGGTGAGGGCCCTCAAACCCTGTCTGGAGGTGCCCGAGCACCCTGGATCCGGGTCACAGGAGCCCTGCGAGGCTGAGACATCGCCATCAGGTGTACTCCACCATGCCATGGATGTCCTCTTTCCGTCCACCTTCTTTTGACTGCCCCCCGTCAGTCCCGGGGCCTGTTGTCTCTCTGCAGCATCCTGCCATCCCAGCCACTTTGGGGTCTCTGCCTTGCAGACCCTCTTCTCCCAGAGAAGAAGGAAAGAGAAAGCAGCTCTCATTGCCCAAGGGCCCAGATCCTCCCTTCGAGCTCCCTCCTCTACCACTGGCCCGGGCCAGGCTCCCAGGACCACAGCCAGGCCCGCCCTCCCTTCTCTAGTGCCTTATCCAAGGCTGCGCCTGGGCTCCCCGCAAGGAGACAGCCTCTGCCCCCAGGGGCCCCTTGGCCTCCTCAATGAAGCCCCCCAAGTGTCCTGACTGGAACACAAGGCCATACCCCCTACTCCAGTGCCACACAGCTGCCCCTCATAGCCACCCAGAGGCTCTGGCCTACAGGTCTACGGCACTGAGGTCAGGAATCTGAAGAGCCCCTGAACTTGCCCTGGGCTTCAGCCCACCCTCAGCCCCTTGGGCTGAATCAAGACAATACTTGTAGCAAGATCCACTGCTCTTCTTGGGGGATGCTCTTAGCCACGGGAGGCTGCGAGGGGAAGGCTCCCCCAACCTGGTTGGTCTGGCCTGAGGTGTAGGGACCAGGAATGTCGTCCCTTCCCTGCGGCCTCATTTTCTCCGGACTCCCCCACCTGGTGGAGCTCATGTAGCCCCAGGCTGGCCCTGAGGAAGCAGGCACCCCTGACCAAGGCAGGAGCTGCCTCAGCCCTCCTGCCTGGTAGCCAGGCCACCGGGCCAGCCCCGCTCCCACAGGGAGCCAGCGTTCTTCTCGCCCAAGATGAGCAGAGGCTCAGCCACTGCCTCGCCCACCTTCAGGTCGGCCCTGGAGCTGGGGCAGGGGTGTTGGCAGTGGGCTCCAGGTGAGGCCCCTGGCCCCCACCAGCGGCAGGCCTAATGTCTCTTCAGAGGAAATGGAGGACAGGAGCCAGAGAAGGAGCTGGAGTCGGGAGCCCGCCAGGCACACCTCACCACGGAGTGACCAGCTCTCCTGGGCCTGGCGCCCTCCCCTCCCCCACCCCACCCTCCTGCCCTTCGGCCTTCCCCGAGGAGGGTCGCAGTCCCGGCACCATGGACTGGGACCTGCCAGCCAGAAGCAGGGGTCCTAGGGCTGAGGGTCCAGCCGGAGGGAACATCCTCTGCCCTCATTGCTTCAGGGAGTGGGAGAGGGCAGGCCGAGGAGGACTCGGGACCAGCGGGGATGGAAGCAAAGGAAGCACTCCCACTGCCTCCCCTGCAGAGCCTTGGGCAGCTGCGCTCTGAGAGGCCCCTTCCTCCTAGGCCTGGGGAGCCATAGGGGCGGCTTCTCCGTGGACGTGGGGTTTGGAGCTGGGAATCTGTTTTTTGTAGTATCATGTTTTGTGCTACTGTAGTTTGGGTGTGGCACTACTGTAACTGACATAAAGTACTTGTGCCGAGGGCCATGTTGGTCCAAGTGTGTGTCCTTCTGGGGCGGTGTGTGTCCTGTGGAGCTGAGGGAGGGCACCCGGCCAGCACAGAGCTGCTAGCACCCCCAGGGCCTACGGCACCTCCTCCCCAGAGCAGAGGCCTTGGACCCTGACAAATGCCAGAAGGTTACGCAGTACCTATGCCCACCTGGCCACACTTCATCCAGATGACCGTGTAAGGGCCCCCTGCTGGTGAGAATGATGCATGTCACCACATGAGCTCAAGGGACCTGGTAAAAATAATTTTTCCCTTATCTTGGAGCAAAGGATGTCAGCAGTGGGTTTCCAGGCCTCAGGTGCTTGGGCAGGGCCAGGCGGGAGAAGGGGCATTCGAAGAAGTTCAAGGAAGAGTCTCTGACATACACTCATGCCTCCTCCTGGGTTTTGCATGTATTCTTCCCTCTGCCTGGAATACTCTTCACTGACTTCTTTTGGCTGATAAACTCCTACCCATACTTCAATGCCCAGCTCAGCATCACCTCTAGGAAGCCATTCCTGACCTCCAGTCCCGATCAGGTGGCTCATACAGGCTTCCCTCTCCTACCAGAGTGTCTTAGTGCCAGGGCTGCCATAACGAACTATGACAACGTGGTGGCTAATACAACAGAAATTTATGGTCTCACAGTTCTGGAGGCTAGAAGTCTGAGACTGAGGTGTCGGCAGAGTTGATTCCTGCTGAGGAATGTGAGGGAGAATCTAGGCTAGAAGCCTGGTTTCTGGTGATTTGCTGGCAGTCTTTAGAAGACTTTAGATGCTTTAGAAGCATCACTCCAGTCTGTCTTCATCTCCTATGAAAATATGAGAGGCTGCTAAAAACAGTACCGCCTCGGGAAGCGCAAACACACACACACACACACACACACACACACACACACACACACACACAGGCTGAAGGTGCAGAAGGGAGACATTTTTTGCTGCAGAGGCCCATCTTACTGACACTCTCCCTTTCCTAATGACTGAGTGAACAGGCTCCTTTCTCTTCCCCACTCTGAGCCCTGGGGCCTCTGCTTCTCCCTTCCCGAACTGCCTCCCTTTTTTGTTAGCAGCAGGTCCTCCGCTTCCAAAGCATGCCCCCCTCCCCAAGCAGGAATTAAAACCCCAGCTCGACCCTCTAGGAGTTTATCCTACAGTTAAGGAGATAGAAACACATGCAAGATGCGATTGAGAACAACTAGAAAATGTATACAACCTATAATAACAATTAATTGTGAATGCAAAAGGATTCAGCAGAAACTCTCCATAAGCGTTGAGGAACTGCAGAGGGAGGGATGAGACAATATTCTAAACTTTAAAGAATCTACTACAATAATAAAACAAAAATGGGTGAGACCTTTACAAAGAAAACTAAAACTTTCCAGAAGACCATAAAAGAAGACCTGAATAAATGCAGATGAATACCCTTATCATGAATGGAAAAGTTCAACATAATAAAAGATGTCAGTTCTCCCCCACGTTAATCTATAATTTCCATGTACTTTCAACCAAACTTCCAAGATAATTTTCATGGAATTTGATAAGCGGATTCACATGGAATAGAAAATGCACCATGGCCAAGACAATTTTGAAAAAGAATAATGAGGGAGCTGGTTCTCTCAAAATATGCTATAAAGCTTTAGTAAGTAGTATGATGTCGTGTTGGTGTAGGATTAGAGAAATGAAACAACATGAATAGATTAGGGAGACAATCCTATGTATACGTGGGAACTAGTATAGGATAAAGGAAGCCCTTTAAATCAGTTGGGAAATGATGAACCATTTAATAAATCGTGTTAGGATATCCACTTGGGAAAAAATGAATCTAGATCTTGCCTCTCTCACACAGTTCTCACACACAGTGATCACAGCGATAAATTCTACACATATGGAGACCTAAACATGCAGTAACTATAAAAGTGTTAGATGAAATATTACAGAAGATGTTCATGACTTTGGGTAGGCAAAGTCATCTTTGAAAAGACACTATTCACAAATATGAAGGTAATTGTAGAATTTCTAAAAATATTTTTTAAAAAACTCTAAAGAAATGAAAATCTACCATAATCCTATCATCCAAAGACACACACACACACACACACACACACACACACACACACACACACACACACTTTGACTTCCCTGGTGGCGCAGTTAAGAATCTGCCTGCCAATGCAGAGGACACGGGCTCAAGCCCTGGTCCAGAAAGATCCCACACGCTGCAGAGCAACTAAGCCCGTGCGCCATAACTACTGAGCCCACGTGCCACAACTACTGAAGCCTGCACACCTGGAGCCTGTGCTCCACAACAAGAGAGGCCACCGCAATGAGAGGCCTGAGCCCTGCAATGAAGAGTAGCCCCCGCTCACCGCAACTAGAGAAAGCCCGCAGGCAGCAACAAAGACCCAACGCAGCCAAAAATAAATAAATTAAAAAATTTAAAAAGCCCTTTAAAGACACATACACAAAGGTACAAGTGAATAAAGAAAAAAAACATAAACGGAAAAGACTAATACATTTGGCAACATGAAGACAATTCATTTATAAACAAGATACAATAAATAAAATTAAAAGATTAGATAAACAACACGGATCTACTATATAGCACAGGAAACTATATTCAATATCTTGTAATAACCTATAAGAATCTGAAAAGATATATATATCTTTTTATATATCTGAAAAATATATATATACATACATATATATATAAACTGCATCACTTTGCTGTACACCTGAAACTAACACAACATTGTAAATCAACTATACTTCAATTAAAAATTTTTTGAATTAAAAGACAAGTGACAGGTCCAGTGGTAAAGAATCTGCGTTCCTATGCAGGGGACACGGGTTCGATCCTTGGTCAGGGAACTAAGAACCCACATGCCGCGGGACAAATAAGCCCACACACCACAAATGCTGAGCTCGTGCGCCTCAACTAGAGAGCCTGCGTGCCGCAAACTACAGAGCCCACTAGCTCTGGAACCCGCGCCACAACTAGAGAAGAGAAAACCCGCACGTCACAACTAGAGAGAAGCGCGCACGCCACAACGAAGAGCCTGCACGCTGCAACAAAGACCCGATGCAGCCAAATAAATAAATTTTTTTAAGTGACAGATTGGAAGAAAAAATTTGCAACATGCATAGCTAATGATCCAGAATATATATAAACAACTCATAAAATTAAAAAACCCAATCAGGTGAAAAAGAGAGCAAAAGATTTAAAGAGATCATTCAGAGAAGAAAAAAAATACAAAAAGAAAAATAATTTTTGAAACGATAATCCCACTAATAATATGAGAAATGCATTTAAAATTACGATGAGGTAACAATTTTCACCCATCAGTTCAACAAAAGTGATGATATTTGATATTAAGCATTGGTGAGGACGTAGGGAGCTGGGTACTGCCACCCACTGTGAGGGCCAATTTGACAGTGTTTATTAAATGTCAAGTGCATTTACCAGGACTTCCAGGCTTGGAGGACAAAGGTAGCACCCTAATTTCAAGCGTACCCACTCACCCTCCCCCCAAAGGAAAGTAAATCAGCAAAGAAAGGAAATAAAACCACACAGGAACCTTGAGTTTCTTGAAGTAGAGAAATAATCCAAATTCCAACAGAAATCCCACCACATACAGCTGCAAGCCTGTGGGTGCCGAGAGTGATGGAGAGAAGGTTTCAGAGACATTGTGAAAAACAGTAGAGGGGCGTGGCAGTCTTAGGTGACCCACAGACAAAACCACTCTCAGGATGTCCAACACCAAATGCCAAAACACTGAACACAGTTGGGGCATAATAGCCACCAGCAGCACCAGCACCCGGGAGGAATCTGGAAAGAATAGAAAGGGTAGCTTTGTAGAAGCATTGCTTCTTGGAGAGAAGCAGATATATACAGTAGGGCTGGTCCCCTTGTAGATGTGATAGTGAAGGAAAGAAGGGATTAAGAAGGAAAAAGTAAGAATCCTAAAAAACAAACAAGAAAGCTAATATGATAGTGTAAGTCAATTGTACCTGAATTAAAAAAAGTGAGACCTAAGAAAAGCCAGTTCCCCACCACACCACCACCTCCTCCTCCACACTGTTTATAAAGGATGTTGAACAGGGGCTGCAGGACGTACAGCAGAGGGCAAACTTGAATAAGAAGTCCTGTCCATGAATGAACAGGACTATAAAAAGGCAGATCACATACATTCAAAACTACTGTTAAGAAAAAAAAAAGAGAAAATAAATGCAAATCAGAGCATCTCAGCAGAAGAAAACTAACATGACACTCCAAACTGAATTAAATATCCTCAAATAAGCATTTAGGGATACGGAAAAATACCTCAAATCAGAAATACAAAATCTGACAGCAGAAATAGGCCAAAAAAAGAGGAAGAAATGAAATGAGAATTGATATTGATCTTGGAGAATAAAATAACAAAATCATATCATAAATGAAGATTAAACTAAAAGGTGTCCAAGGGATGATAGATTCAAACAAAAACTTACTAAAGGACATTGAAGAAAAGCAGGAAGACAACAAAGAGAATGAAAATTAGATAAAGAAGTAAAAATGGTCAGAGAGAAAATGGTGGAAATGAAAGACAGGTAAAGAGCTAACATTTAAAAGTGTAATCCAGGAAGACTTTCTAGAAATAAAACACCTCGGTCTACACATCAAAAGGGTTCACTGGGTACTATGTAAATTGACATTGAGCAATCAACTCTAAGATAGATCCTTGTAAAGCTATTGGACTTTAAAGATAGAAAGCAGAGCCTCCAGGCAAAAATATGAAATAACTTAGGCAGATTTTTAAAAAAATAACATACATTATATGAAGTACCTAGAATAGACAAATTCATAGAGACAGAAAATAGAATAGAGATTACCAGAGGCTGGAGGGAACGAGGGAAGGGGAAGTTATAGTTCAATAGGTACAGAGTTTTTGCTGGAGATGATGAAAAAGTTTTAGCTATAGATAGTGGTGGTGGTTACACAACATTGTAAATGTATTTAATGCCACTGAATTGTACACTTATGAATGGTTAAAGCGACAAATGTTATACATATTTATATATATTTTGACGCAATAACAAATACATAAGATGCAAAGCAAAGCAATAGTGATGCAGCATTCTCAAGAAACTTAGGGAAGCAATCCAAGGATGTCACATTGAACCCAACTGTCCTTCAAATAGCAAAACTACAAAACAGCAAATAACACACAAGGGAATCCCCATAAGGTTAACAGCTGATCTTTCAGCAGAAACTCTGAAAGCCAGAAGGGAGTGGCAGGACACATTTAAAGTGATGAAAGGGGAAAACCTACAACCAAGATTACTCTACCCAGCAAGGATCTCATTCGGATTCGACAAATAGCAAAACTACAGAAAAACATCTGCCCAGCGCAGGGAACTATCAACAAATGAAAAGGCAGCCTATTGAATGGGGGAAGCTATTTGCAAATGGGGGAAGATATATCTGATAAGGGGTTAATATACAAGGAATTCATACAACTCAACATCAAAAAAAAAAACCCCAATTAAAAAAAAATGGGCAGGGCTTCCCTGGTGGCACAGTTGTTGAGAGTCCATCTGCCGATGCAGGGGACACAGGTTTGTGCCCCGGTCTGGGAAGATTCCACATGCCATGGAGTGGCTAGGTCCGTGAGCCATGGCCGCTGAGCCTGTGCATCCAGAGCCTGTGCTTCACAACGGGAGAGGCCACAACAGTGAGAGGCCCGCGTACCGCAAAAAAAAAAAAATTGGGCAGAAAATCTGAGTAGACATTTTTCCAAAAAAAGATATACGGGCTAACAAACACATGAAAAGATGCTCCACATCATTAATCATCAGGGAAATGCAAATTAAAACCACATTGAGATACCACCTCGCACCTGTCAGAATGGCTATTATCAAAAAGACAATAAATAACAAGTCTTGGCAAGGATGTGGAGGAAAGGGAGCCCTCGTGCACTGTTAGTGGGAATGTAAATTGGTACAGCCTATGGAAAACCCTATGGAGGTTCCTCAAAAAATTAAAAATTGAGGGCTTCCCTGGTGGTGCAGGGGTTAAGAATCTGCCTGACAATGCAGGGGACACAGGTTTGAGCCCTGGTCTGGGAAGATCCCACATGCTGCAGGGCAACTAAGCCCGTGCACCATAACTACTGAGCCTGTGCTCTAGAGCCCGTGAGCCACAACTACTGAAGCCTATGTGCTGCAGCTACTGAAGCCCGCAAGCCTAGAGCCCATGCTCCGCAATGAGAGAAGCCACCGCAATGAGAAGCCTGCACACCGCAACAAAGAGTAGCTCCCGCTCGCCGCAACTAGAAAAAGCCCGCACACAGCAACAAGACGCAATACAGCCAACAAGTAAATAAATAAATAAATCTTTAAAAAAAAATTGAACTACCATATGATCCAGTAATTCCAGTTCTGGGTAGTTTTTAGAAGATAACAAAAACTCTAATTTGAAAAGATATATGCACTCCAATGTTCATTGTGGCATTATTTACAGTAGCCCAAATATGGAATATATGGTCAGGAAAAGACAGTCTCCCAGTATCTCCCCCACTATTTACCCTGGTTCCAGATGGATTAGCCAATGTAATTAGCTAGAAATCGGAAAAACAAAAATAAAGTGATCTCTACTTGCAGATGACATGATTGTGTACCTGAAAAACTCTAGAGAATAAATGGTAAAATTAACTTAATAAAAGAATTCATCAGGGCTTCCCTGGTGGCGCAGTGGTTGAGAGTCCGCCTGCTGAGGCAGGGGACGCAGGTTCGTGCCCCGGTCCGGGAGGATCCCGCATGCCGCGGAGCGGCTGGGCCCATGAGCCACAGCCGCTGAGCCTGCGCGTCCGGAGCCTGTGCTCTGCAACGGGAGAGGCCACGGCAGTGAGAGGCCCGCGTACCGGAAAAAAAAAAAAAAAAAAAGAATTCATCAGTTTCCGGGAGGATGGCGGAAGGGTAAGACGCGGAGATCACCTTTCTCCCCACAGATACACCAGAAATACATCTACACGTGGAACAACTCCTACAGAACACCTACTGAACGCTGGCAGAAGACCTCAGACCTCCCAAAAGGCAAGAAACCCCCCACGTAACTGGGTAGGGCAAAAGAAAAAAGAATAAACAGAGACAAAAGGATAGGGACGGGACTTGCACCAGTGGGAGGGAGCTGTGAAGGAGGAAAGGTGTCCACACACTAGAAGCCCCTTCGCGGGCGAAGACTGCGGGTGGCGGAGGGGGGAAACTTCAGGGCCGCGGAGGACAGCACAGCAACAGGGGTGCGGAGGGCAAAGCTGAGAGATTCCCGCACAGAGGATTGGTGCCAACCGGCACTCACCAGCCCGAGAGGCTTGTCTGCTCACCTGCCGGGGCAGGCGGGGCTGGGAGTTGAGGCTCGGGCTTCGGTCGGAGCGCAGGGAGAGGACTGGGGCTGGCGGTGTGAACATAGCCTGAAGGGGGTTAGTGCGCCACGGCTAGCCGGGAGGGAGTCCGGGGAAAAGTCTGGAGCTGCCGAAGAGGCAAGAGACTTTTTCTTCCCTCATTGTTTCCTGGTGCGCGAGGAGAGGGGATTAAGAGCGCTGCTTAAAGGAGCTCCAGAGATGGGCGCGAGCCGCGGCTAAAAGCGCGGACCCCAGAGACGGGCATGAGACGCTAAGGCTGCTGCTGCCGCCACCAGGAAGCCTGTGTGCGAGCACAGGTCACTGTCCTCATCCCGCTTCCGGAGAGCCTGTGCAGTCCGCCACTGCCAGGGTCCCGGGATCCAGGGACAACTCCCCCAGGAGAGCACGCAGCGCACCTCAGGCTGGTGCAACGTCACGCCGGCCTCTGCCGCCGCAGGCCCGCCCAGCACTCTGTGCCCCTCCCTCCCCCGCGGCCTGGGCGAGCCGGAGCCCCCGAATCAGCTGCTCCTTTGACCCCATCCTGTCTGAGCGAAGAACAGATGCCCTCCGGCGACCTACACGCAGAGGCAGGGCCAAATCCAAAGCTGAGCTCCTGGGAGCTCTGAGAACAAAGAAGAGAAAGGGAAATCTCTCCCAGCAGCCTCAGAAGCAGCGGATTAAAGCTCCACAATCAACTTGATGTACCCTGCATCTGTGGAATACATGAATAGACAATGAAACATCCCAAATTGAGGAGGTGGGCTTTGAGAGCAAGATTTATGATTTTTTCCCCTTTTCCTCTTTTTGTGAGTGTGTATGCTTCTGTGTGAGATTTTGTCTGTATAGCTTTGCTTCCACCATTTGTCCGAGGGTTCTATCCATCCTTTTTTTTTTTTAATTTTTTTTCTTAATTACTTTTTATTTTAATAACTTTATTTTGTTTTACTTTATCTTCGTTCTTTCTTTCCTTCTTTCCCTCCTTTAGATAACGAATCATCACAAATTGAGGAGGTGGACTTTGAGAGCAAGATTTATGATTTTTTCCCCTTTTCCTCTTTTTGTGAGTGTGTATGTGTATGCTTCTATGTGAGATTTTGGCTGTATAGCTTTGCTTCCACCATTTGTCCTAGGGCTCTATCCGTCCGTTTTTTTTTTTTTTCTCTTAATAATTATTTTTTTATTTTAATAACTTTATTATATTTTATCTTATTTTATTTTACTTTATCTTCTTTCTTTCTTTTTTCCTTCCTTCCCTCCTTCCTTCCTCCCTCCTTCCCTCCCTCCTTTCTTTCTACTTCTACTAATTCTTTCTTTCTACTTTTTCTCCCTTTTATTCTGAGCCATGTGGATGAAAGGCTCTTGGTGCTGCAACCAGGAGTCAGTGCTGTGCCTCTGAGGTGGGAGAGCCAACTTCAGGACACTGGTCCTCAAGAGACCTCCCAGCTCCACATAATATCAAACTGCGAAAATCTCCCAGAGATCTCCATCTCAACACTATCACCCAGCTTCACTCAACAACCAGCAAGCTACAGTGCTGAACATACTATGCCAAACAACTAGCAAGACAGGAACACAACCCCACCCATTAGCAGAGAGGCTGCCGAAAATCATAATAAGTCCACAGACACCCCAAAACACACCACCAGACGTGGACCTGCCCACCAGAAAGACAAGATCCAGCCTCATCCACGAGAACACAGGCACTAGTCCCCTCCACCAGGAAGACTACACAACCCACTGAACCAACCTTAGCCACTGGGGACAGACACAAAAACAAGAGGAACTACAAACCTGCAGCCTGCAAAAAGGAGACCCCAAACACAGTAAGATAAGCAAAATGAAAAGACAGAAAAACACACAGCAGATGAAGGAGCAAGATAAAAACCCACCAGACCTAACAAATGAAGAGGAAATAGGCAGTCTACCTGAAAAAGAATTCAGAATAATGATAGTAAAGATGATCCAAAATCTTGGAAATAGAATAGACAAAATGCAAGAAACATTTAACAAGGACCTAGAAGAACTAAAGATGAAACAAACAATGATGAACAACACAATAAATGAAATGAAAAATACTCTAGATGGGATCAATAGCAGAATAACTGAGGCAGAAGAACGGATAAGTGCCCTGGAAGATAAAATAGTGGATATAACAACTGCAGAGCAGAATAAAGATATAAGAATGAAAAGAACTGAGGACAGTCTCAGAGACCTCTGGGACAACATTAAACGCACCAACATTCGAATTATAGGGGTTCCAGAAGAAGAAGAGAAAAAGAAAGGGACTGAGAAAATATTTGAAGAGATTATAGTTGAAAACTTCCCTAATATGGGAAAGGAAATAGTTAATCAAGTCCAGGAAGCACAGAGAGTCCCATACAGGATAAATCCAAGGAGAAATACGCCAAGACACATATTAATCAAACTGTCAAAAATTAAATACAAAGAAAACATATTAAAAGCAGCAAGGGAAAAACGACAAATAACACACAAGGGAATCCCCTTATGTCCCCATAAGGACATATTTAAAGTAATGAAGGAGAAAAACCTGCAACCAAGATTACTCTACCCAGCAAGGATCTCATTCAGATTTGATGGAGAAATTAAAACCTTTACAGACAAGCAAAAGCTGAGAGAGTTCAGCACCACCAAACCAGCTCTACAACAACTGCTAAAGGAACTTCTCTAGGCAAGAAACACAAGAGAAGGAAAAGACCTACAATAAAGAACCGAAAACAATTAAGAAAATGGGAATAGGAATATACATATCGATAATTACCTTAAATGTAAGTGGACTAAATGCTCCCACCAAAAGACACAGATTGGCTGAATGGATACAAAAACAAGACCCATATATTTGCTGTCTACAAGAGACCCACTTCAGACCTAGAGACACATACAGACTGAAAGTAAGGGGATGGAAAAAGATATTTCATGCAAATGGAAACCAAAAAAAAGCTGGAGTAGCAATTCTCATATCAGACAAAATAGACTTTAAAATAAAGACTCTTAGAAGAGACAAAGAAGGACACTACATAATGATCAAGGGATCGATCCAAGAAGAAGATATAACAATTGTAAATATTTATGCACCCAACATAGGAGCACCTCAATACATAAGGCAAATACTAACAGCCACAAAAGGGGAAATCGACAGTAACACATTCATAGTAGGGGACTTTAACACCCCACTTTCACCAATGGACAGATCATCCAAAATGAAAATAAATAAGGAAACACAAGCTTTAAATGATACATTAAACAAGATGGACTTAACTGATATTTATAGGACATTCCATCCAAAAACAACAGAATACACATTTTTCTCTAGTGCTCATGGAACATTCTCCAGGATAGATCATATCTTGGGTCACAAATAAAGCCTTGGTAAATTTAAGAAAATCAAAGTTTTATCAAGTATCTTTTCCGACCACAACGCTATGAGACTAGATATCAATTACAGGAAAAGATCTGTAAAAAATACAAACACATGGAGGCTAAACAATACACTACTTAATAACGAAGTGATCACTGAAGAAATCAAAGGGGAAATCAAAAAATACCTAGAAACAAATGACAATGGAGACACGACGACCCAAAACCTATGGGATGCAGCAAAAGCAGTTCTAAGAGGGAAGTTTATAGCAATACAAGCCTACCTTAAGAAACAGGAAACATCTCAAATAAACAACCTAACCTTGCACCTAAAGCAATTAGAGGAAGAAGAACAAAAAAACCCCAAAGTTAGCAGAAGGAAAGAAATCATAAAAATCAGATCAGAAATAATGAAAAAGAAATGAAGGAAACGATAGCAAAGATCAATAAAACTAAAAGCTGGTTCTTTGAGAAAATAAACAAAATTGATAAACCATTAGCCAGACTTATCAAGAAAAAAAGGGAGAAGACTCAAATCATTAGAATTAGAAATGAAAAAGGAGAAGTAACAACTGACACTGCAGAAATACAAAAGATCATGAGAGATTACTACAAGCAACTCTATGCCAATAAAATGGACAACCTGGAAGAAATGGACAAATTCTTAGATTTGCACAACCTGCCAAGACTGAATCAGGAAAAAGTAGAAAATATGAACAGACCAATCACAAGCACTGAAATTGAAACTGTAATTAAAAATCTTCCAACAAACAAAAGCCCAGGACCAGATGGCTTCACAGGCGAATTCTATCAAACATTTAGAGAAGAGCTAACACTTATCCTTCTCAAACTCTTCCAAAATATAGCAGAGGGAGGAACGCTCCCCAACTCACTCTACGAGGTCACCATCACCCAGATACCAAAACCAGACAAGGATGTCACAAAGAAAGAAAACTATAGGCCAATATCCCTGATGAACATAGATGCAAAAATCCTCAACAAAATACTAGCAAACAGAATCCAACAGCACATTAAACGGATCATACACCATGATCAAGTGGGGTTTATTCCAGGAATGCAAGGATTCCTCAATATACGCAAATCAATCAACGTGATACACCATATTAACAAACTGAAGGAGAAAAACCATATGATCATCTCAATAGATGCAGAGAAAGCTTTTGACAAAATTCAAAACCCATTTATGATAAAAACCCTGCAGAAAGTAGGCATAGAGGGAACTTTCCTCAACATAATAAAGGCCATATATGACAAACCCACAGCCAACATTGTCCTCAATGGTGAAAAACTGCAAGCATTTCCACTAAGATCAGGAACAAGACAAGGTTGCCCACTCTCACCACTCTTATTCAACATAGTTTTGGAAGTTTTAGCCACAGCAATCAGAGAAGAAAAGGAAATAAAAGGAATCCAAATCGAAAAGAAGAAGTAAAGCTGTCACTGTTTGCAGATGACATGATGCTATACATAGAGAATCCTAAAGATGCTACCAGAAAACTGCTAGAGCTAATCAATGAATTTGGTAAAGTAGCAGGATACAAAATTAATGCACAGAAATCTCTGGCATTCCTATATGCTAATGATGAAAAATCTGAAAGTGAAATCAAGAAAACACTCCCATTTACCATTGCAACAAAAAGAATAAAATATCTAGGAATAAACCTACCTAAGGATACGAAAGACCTGTATGCAGAAAATTATAAGACACTGATGAAAGAAATTAAAGATGATACAAATAGATGGAGAGATATACCATGTTCTTGGATGGGAAGAATCAACATTGTGAAAATGACTCTACTACCCAAAGCAATTTACAGATTCAATGCAATCCCTATCAAACTACCACTGGCATTTTTCACAGAACTAGAACAAAAAATTTCGCAATTTGTATGGAAACACAAAAGACCCCGAATAGCCAAAGCAATCTTGAGAACGAAAAAAGGAGCTGGAGGAATAAGGCTCCCTGACTTCAGACTATATTACAAAGCAACAGTAATCAAGACAGTATGGTACTGGCACAAAAACAGAAAGATAGATCAGTGGAACAGGATAGAAAGCCCAGAGATAAACCCACGCACATATGGACACCTTATCTTTGATAAAGGAGGCAGGAATGTACAGTGGAGAAAGGACAGCCTCTTCAATAAGTGGTGCTGGGAAAACTGGACAGGTACATGTAAAAGTATGAGATTAGATCACTCCCTAACACCATACACAAAAATAAGCTCAAAATGGATTAAAGACCTAAATGTAAGGCCAGAAACTATCAAACTCTTAGAAGAAAACATAGGAAAACACTCTATGACATAAATCACAGCAAGATCCTTTCTGACCCACCTCCTAGAGTAATGGAAATAAAAACAAAAATAAACAAATGGGACCTAATGAAACTTCAAAGCTTTTGCACAGCAAAGGAAACCATAACCAAGACCAAAAGACAACCCTCAGAATGGGAGAAAACATTTGCAAATGAAGCAACTGACAAAGGATTAATCTCCAAAATTTACAAGCAGCTCATGCAGCTCAATAACAAAAAAACAAACAACCCCATCCAAAAATGGGCAGAAGACCTAAATAGACATTTCTCCAAAGAAGATACACAGAATGCCAACAAACACATGAAAGAATGCTCAACATCATTAATCATTAGAGAAATGCAAATCAAAACTACAATGAGATATCATCTCACACCAGTCAGAATGGCCATCATCAAAAAATCTAGAAACAATAAATGCTGGAGAGGGTGTGGAGAAAAGGGGACACTCTTGCACTGCTGGTGGGAATGTGAATTGGTTCAGCCACTGTGGAGAACAGTATGGAGGTTCCTTAAAAAACTACAAATAGAATTACCATATGACCCAGCAATCCCACTACTTGGCATATACCCTGAGAAAACCAAAATTCAAAAAGAGTCATGTACCAAAATGTTCATTGCAGCTCTATTTACAATAGCCAGGACATGGAAACAACCTAAGCGCCCATCATCGGATGAATGGATAAAGAAGATGTGGCACATATACACAATGGAATATTACTCAGCCTTAAAAAGAAATGAAATTGAGCTATTTGTAATGAGATGGATAGACCTAGAGTCTGTCATACAGAGTGAAATAAGTCAGAAAGAAAAAGACAAATACCGTATGCTAACACATATATATGGAATTTAAGGGAAAAAAATGTCATGAAGAACCTAGGGGTAAGATAGGAATAAAGACGCAGACCTACTGGAGAACGGACTTGAGGGTATGGGGAGGGGGAGGGGTGAGTTTTGATAGGGCGAGAGAGAGTCATGGACATATACACACTAACAAACGTAGTAAGGTAGATAGCTGGGGGGAAGCAGCCGCAAGGCACAGGGATATTAGCTCGGTGCTTTGTGACAGCCTGGAAGGGTGGGATGGGGAGAGTGGGAGGGAGGGAGACGCAAGAGGGAAGACATATGGGAACATATGTATATGTATAGCTGATTCACTTTGTTATAAAGCAGAAACTAACACACCATTGTAAAGCAATTATACCCCAATAAAGATGTTTAAAAAAAAAAAAAAAAAAAACCTACCTAAGGAGACAAAAGACCTGTATGCAGAAAATTATAAGACACTGATGAAAGAAATTAAAGATGATACAAATAGATGGAGAGATATACCATGTTCTTGGATTGGAAGAATCAACATTGTGAAAATGACTCTACTACCCAAAGTAATCTACAGATTCAATGCAATCCCTAACAAACTACTACTGGCATTTTTCACAGAACTAGAACAAAAAATTTCACAATTTGTATGGAAACACAAAAGACCCCGAATAGCCAAAGCAATCTTGAGAACGAAAAACGGAGCTGGAGAAATCAGGCTCCCCAACTTCAGACTATACTACAAAGCTACAGTAATCAAGACAGTATGGTACTGGCACAAAAACAGAAATATAGATCAATGGAACAGGATAGAAAACCCAGAGATAAACCCACGCACATATGATCACTTTATCTTTGATAAAGGCGGCAGGAATGTACAGTGGAGAAAGGATAGCCTCTTCAATAAGTGGTGCTGGGAAAACTGGACAGGTACATGTAAAAGTATGAAATTAGATCACTCCCTAACACCATACACAAAAATAAGCTCAAAATGGATTAAAGACCTAAATGTAAGGCCAGAAACTATCAAACTCTTAGAGGAAAACATAGGCAGGACACTCTATGACATAAATCACAGCAAGATCCTTTTTGACCCACCTCCTAGAGAAATGGAAATAAAAACAAAAGTAAACAAATGGGACCAATGAAACTTCAAAGCTTTTGCACAGCAAAGGAAACCATAAACAAGATAAAAAGAAAACCCTCAGAACGGGAGAAAATATTTGCAAATGAAACAACTGACAAAGGATTAATCTCCAAAATTTATAAGCAGCTCATGCAGCTTAATAACAAAAAAAACAAACAACCCAATCCAAAAATGGGCAGAAGACCTAAATAGACATTTCTCTAAAGAAGATATACGAACTGCCAACAAACACATGAAAGAATGCTCAACATCACTAATCGTTAGAGAAATGCAAATCAAAACTACAATGAGATATCATCTCACACCAGTCAGAATGGCCATCATCAAAAAATCTAGAAACAATAAATGCTGGAGAGGGTGTGGAGGAAAGGGAACCCTCTTGCACTGTTGGTGGGAATGTAAATAGATACAGCCACTGTGGAGAACAGTATGGAGGTTCCTTAAAAAACTACAAATAGAACTACCATATGACCCAGCAATCCCACTACTGGGCATATACCCTGAGAAAACCATAATTCAAAAAGAGTCATGTACCAAAATGTTCATTGCAGCTCTATTTACAATAGCCAGGACATGGAAACAACCTAAGTGTCCATCATTGGATGAATGGATAAAGAAGATGTGGCACATATATACAATGGAATATTACTCAGCCATAAAAAGAAATGAAATTGAGCTATTTGTAATGAGCTGGATAGACCTAGAGTCTGTCATACAGAGTGAAGTAAGTCAGAAAGAGAGAGACAAATACCATATGCTAACACATATATATGGAATTTAAGAAAAAAAAATGTCATGAAGAGCCTAGGGGTAAGACAGGAATAAAGACCCAGACCTACTAGAGAATGGACTTGAGGATATGGGGAGGGGGAAGGGTAAGCTGTGACAAAGCGAGAGAGAGGCATGGACATATATACACTACCAAACGTAAGGTAGATAGCTAGTGGGAAGCAGCCGCATAGCACAGGGAGATCAGCTCTGTGCTTTGTGACCGCCTGGAGGGGTGGGATAGGGAGGGTGGGAGGGAGGGAGACGCAAGAGGGAAGAGATATGGGAACATATGTATATATATAACTGATTCATTTTGTTGTAAAGCAGAAACTAACACACCATTGTAAAGCAATTATACTCCAATAAAGATGTTAAAAAAAAAAAAAAGAATTCATCAAAGAAGCAGGTTAGGGCTTCCCTGGTGGTGCAGTGGTTGAGAGCCCGCCTGCCAATGCAGGGAACGCAGGTTCGCGCCCCGGTCCGAGAGGATCCCACGTGCCGCGGAGCGGCTGGACCTGTGAGCCATGGCCGCTGAGCCTGCGCGTCCGGAGCCTGTGCTCCGCAACGGGAGAGGCCACAACAGTGAGAGGCCCGGGTATCACAAAAAAAAAAAAAAAGAAGAAGCAGGTTATAAAATTAACATGTAATAATAAATAGCACTCATACACACAAATACTTACCAATTAGAAGATATGATGGATGATGAAAACTCATTTACAGTAGCAACAACAGAAAATAAGATGCTTAGAATAAACAAATGTCAGTGCCCTTTAGGCAAAGACCCCCAGGAACACACTGGTGGTTGGACAAATTGGGATTATTGCTTCTTGCATCAGAGAGCACGCACACTATGGGAATCATAGGGTATCTCAGTAAGTGGGTGTTGGAAAATACTTATTATAGAATTTGGTCTTGTGGTAGGTGATCTTGAGGAGGGTTTAATGAAGTGGGGCTTTAGTTTGGATGCTGTCAGGAAATGAAAGTACTTCTATAAATGGTATCTTTTTTTTCAATTTTATTTAAGTATATTTAATTTACAATGTTGTATTAATTTCTGCTGTACAATGAAGTGATTCAGTTATACATGTATATTCTTTTTCCTACTCTTTTCCATTATGGTTTATCACAGGATATTGAATATAGTTCTCTGTGCTATACAGTAGGACCTTGTTGTTTATCCATTCTATGTATAATAGTTTGCATCCGCTAATCCCAAACTCCCAATCCATCCCTCCCCCACCACTCCTCCCCCTTGGCAACCACAAGCCTGTTCTCTATGTCTGTGAGTCTGTTTCTGTTTTGTAGATGTTTATTTGTGTTGTATTTTAGATTCCACATGTAAGTGATATCATATGGTATTTGTCTTTCTCTTTGTGACTTAACTTCACTTAGTATGATAATCTCTAGGTCTATCCATGTTGCTGCAAGTGGCATTATTTCATTCCTTTTTATGGCTGAGTAATATTCCATTGTATACATGTACCACATCTTCCTTATCCATTCATCTGTCAATGGACATTTAGGTTGCATCCATGTCTTGGCTATTGTGAATAGTGCTGCTATGAACATAGCGGTGCATGTATCTTCTTCTTTTTTTCTTAACATCTTTACTGGAGTATAATTGCTTTACAATGGTGTGTTAGTTTCTGCTTTATAACAAAGTGAATCAGCTATACATATACATATATCCCCATATCTCCTCCCTCTTGCATCTCCCTCCCACCCTCTCTATTCCACCCCTCTAGGTGGTCACAAAGCACCACGCAGGGGCCATGCTAATCTTCTCTGTATCGTTCCAATTTTAGTATATGTGCTGCCGAAGCAAGCACTTTTAGAATTATAGTTTTCTCTGGATATATGCCCAGGAGTGGGATTGCTGGATCATATGGCAACTCTATTTTTAGTTTTGTGAGGAACCTCCATACTGTTTTCCATGTATGAATGGTAGCTTAATACATCTTATCTAGTTGGAAGACTAGACTGAGGCTAAAAGGAGTTGTTAATGTTTTGACAAAAAAAAATTTTAAGGTCACGGAACAGTTTTAATTTCCCCCTGTTTAGCTCATTTAAATCACACTTAGTTTTCAAATAAAGACAATAATGAAATCATACTTCCATCTAAACATGATACAACTATCCTGCCTACAACCAAAACACACCAGCCCTTCTCAAAGAGAGGATGCTGAGTCTTTGGGCGATGTTTGCTTTTCTCCTTTGATATTCTGTAACCTAAATTCTGAAAATAAGCTTAGCTCTTATTGATAGATCTTACATTAGATGATAAGAGAATAGGAGAGGGAAGAAAAAAATATTTGGATAACATACATACAAACATATTCATAACAAAATAAGGAAGAGATATTCATAACTATTTGAATCCTCGTTTCTGCAATGTGGTCAGAGCTGGTCTTTATAACTCCCTTCTTCCATTACTCATTCCTTATTTCCTTTGCCCTCAACAAGCCTCTTAGTTGGTCATGACTCTTTGCCTGCTGGAGTGAACCAAACCTTCATTCTTGAAAGGTCTAAGCCATTAACAGTCCTGCTTATGTTGAGTTGTTGTAGTTATTCTTTGGCTTTATTCACACGACACGGTAGAGATGCCATAAGGCAGCTCCTGTATTCCAGACATACTCTTCCTCGTTACCATTGTAGAGTAGCAATCCAACTTGCCCTTGGTAGTCAGGATCAATTGCCCCAGCCACTATAGAAACCTCCTTATTTGCCTGTTAATTCTGAGTCATGGGGAGCCCAAGGTGGCTAGGTGGCAATTCAATATACTCATTGCCACATTGCCTAGTGGAATCATGCATTCCTCCCTTTAGAACTAAGACCTCTAGATCAGCAGAGCCTAAGGTCACAGGGGACAGGGAGCAAAAATGTTGCTAGTAGATCACCAGGCGTAATAGGGAGAGGACCCACTCTTATTTCCACCCTTTGATTCCTGGCCCTGTGAACCCTGGCTACGAGAAAAGCAGCACCATCCGTTGGATGCTGATTTAGAGCATATACAGCGTGGAGGTCATTGCTACAGCCCTGCAAGGCATTGCCACCTAGAGGGCCCTGTAATTGAGTCTTCAAAAGGCCAGTACAGGGACTTCCCTGGTGGCGCAGTGGTTAAGAATCCGCCTGCCAATGCAGGGGACACAGCTTCGAGCCCTGGTCCGAGAAGATCCCACATACCGCAGAGCAGCTAAGCCCGTGCGCAACAACTACTGAAACCCGCGCGCCTAGAGCCCGTAATCCACGACTAGAGAAGCCACCCCAGTGAGAAGCCCTCGCACCGCAACGAAGAGTAGTCCCCGCTTGCTGCAACTAGAGAAAGCCTGCGCGCAGCAACAAAGACCCGACGCAGCCAAAAATAAATAAATAAATTTATTTAAAAAAAAAAAAAAAAAAGGCCAGTACACCATTCTATAAAGCCAGCTGCTCCAGGATAATGGGGAACATGATAAAACCAGTGAATTCCATGAGCACAGGCCGATTGCCAGATTTCGTTTGCTGTGAAGTGAGTTCCTTGATCAGAAGCAAGACTATAAGTCCACGGATGGTAAATTTGGCAGAAGGACTGTGTTCAGGGACCTCCTTGCCATCAATTTCCCCATCGGGTTCTTTCTGAGTCCCTTATGACCCAGCTAACCACTGAGCATAACCTGTGAATCAATATAGACTCATACCTCTAGCCATTTCATCTTCTAAGCAAGATGAATAGTCAGGTGCACTGCTTGAAATTCTGCCCCCTGGAAGGATTCCCTTTCATCACTGTCCTTCACGGATGTCCTAGCAAGAGTCTGTACTGCTGTAGATGTTTGCTTGGTGCAGAACCATGTGTAAACCAAGCCTGAGTTTTCTCTTCCTCAGTCAGCTGGTTGCCAGGAGCTCTGCAGGAGGCTGTAAGTGTGGGATGGGAGAGAGAAGGTAATGTAGTGGGAATAGGAGTCATGAGCATTTGGACCACTTCCTCATGAAATTTACTTGTGCCCTCTGGGCCTCTTCAAGTACAGTCTCGACGATACCACCTCCATTTCATAATGAGCACTGTGGTACTGCCCACTCTTATGGCTTGGTAGGTCAGACAGTACCTAGTTCATGAAGGGCAGCTCAGATCACATGGTAATGGGGTAGCCTATGGTCAAGTGGCCAGCAGCAAGCCAAACGCTGTTTCCCAAAAAGAGTAGTCACCCACAAAATCCTAAGGGTCTGTTCTGTGATTCACCTGTGGGAACCTGCCAAAGGCTCCAATCATCTCCAGCTGCCAGTGACACTCCAAGTGCCGTTGGATCTGCTGGATCATGTAGCCCAAGTGGCAGAGCAGCTTACATAGCAGCCTGGACCTGTTGCAGAGTCTTCTCTGGGTCTGGTCCTACTCAAACTAGCAGCTTTGAAGGTTAATTGCTAAGTGGGCCCTAGTAGCATACCTAACTGACGGATATGTTGCCTCCAAAATCCAAAAAGACTCACTAGACATTGTGCCTCTCTTTTGGTCGTAGGAGGTGACAAAAGCAACAATTTGTCCTTTACCCTAGAAGACATACCTTGACATGTCCCACACCACTGGACACCTGGAGATGTCACTAAGGTGGGAGACTGCTGAATTTTTGTGGGGTTTATTTCCTACCCTCTGACACACAATTGTCTTATCAATGTCTAGAGTATTTGCTACTTTATTTTATTTATTTATTTATTTATTCTTTGTTGTGGCACGTGGGCTTCTCTCTACTTGTGGTGTGTGGGCTCCAGAGCACGAAGGCTCTCTAGCTGTGGCATGCAGGCTCAGTAGTTGCGGCCTGGGGGCTTAATTGCCCCATGGCATGTGGGATCTTAGTTCCCTGACCAGGGACCCAACCCACGTCCCCTGCATTAGAAGGCAGATTCTTAACCACTGGACCACCAGGGAAGTCCCTAGAGTATTTGTTACTTTCTGTTCACCAAGTCCAATCAGTACAACATCCATAATGGACCTGCATGATGTCTTGTGGAAGGAAAAGGCAATCAAGGATCTCGGGGACTAAATTATGACATAGGGCTGGAGAGTTGATACGCACCTGAGGAGGGATGATCAGGTATATTGCTTGCCTGTCCAGCTGAAAGGATACCACTTCTTGACGTCTTTACTAAGATGTATTGAAAGAAAAGCATTTTCTTGGCTGATAGTTGCACACTAGGTTCCAGGATGTTATGGGCTGAATGCTTGTGTCCCTCTCAAATTCATATGTTGAAATTCTAACCCCTAATGTGATGGTATTAGGAAGAGGGTACTTTAGGTCATGAGTGTGGAGCCCTCATGAATGGGATTAATGCCCTTATTAAAGAGACCCATGGGACTTCCCTGATGGTCCAGGGGCTAAGACCGTATGCTCCCAGTGCAGGGGGCCTGGGTTTGATCCCTGGTCAGGGAACTACATCCCTGCTAGGTTCAGGGAACTAGAACCTACTGCAACTAAGACCTGGTGCAGTCAAATAAATAAATAAACATTAAAAAAAAAACATTTAAAAAATAATAAAGAGACCCATGTGGGAATTCACTGGCAGTCCAGCGGTTAGGACTCCGCACTTCCACTGCAGGAGGCACAGGTTCGATCCCTGGTCAGGGAACTAAGATCCCACATGCCGTGCAGCATGGCCAAAAAAAAAAAAAAAAAGAAAGAGAGAGAGAGAGAGAGACCCATGTGAGGACAGAGCAAGAAGATGACCCATCCACAAACAAGGAAGTGGGGTCTCGCCAGATGCTGAATCTGCTTGATCTTGGACTTTCCAGCCTCCATAACTATGAGAAATAAGTGTTTGTTGTTTAAGCTACCCAGGCTGTGGTATTTTTGTTATAGCAGCCTGACTTGACTAAGACACAGGGGAGGTCTCAAGCAATGAGACCATATCTGGAACAGCAGCAGCAATGGAGTCAGCACCTGAATAAGTTTATGATAATCCACTGTCACTCTCCAAGATCCAACTATTTTCTGCACAGGACGAACGGGCAAGTTGAATGAAGACGTGGCGAGAATCACTCTTCCAGCACTTTTCAAGTCCTTCATGGTGGCAGTAATGCCTGCAGTCCCTCTGGGAAAGTGGAATTGCTCTTGGTTTACTAATTTTGCAGATACAGATGGTGCTAGTGGCTTCCATTTGGCCTTTCCTACCATAGTAGCCCTCACTCCACAGGTCAGGAAACAATGCGGGGATTCTGCCAGTAGCTGAGTATGTCTATTCCAATTATGCATTCCAGAACTGCAGAAACAGCCCCAGGTTGGATTTCAGCCACCACTGGGCAAACTATGAGTTGGACCTGAGCTAAAACTCCATTGATCTCCTCACCTCCATGAGCCCCTACCACAGTGGTGTTTTGGATCAGTTCAGAGCTAGCATCCAGTCATCCCTGGAAAATGTGATTATTTCCTTTTCCCCAGTGCACAGTCACTCTGGTAAACAGCCATAGGTCCCTTTTGGCAGCAGGGAATTCCCTGGTGGTCCAGTGGTTAGGAGTCGGCGTTTTTGCTGCCGGGGTCCGGGCGGGTTCAATCCCTGGTCGGGGAACTAAGATCCCATGTGCCACGCAGTGCGGCCAAAAAAAAAAAAATTCTTAGCTTGCAAGTTGTACAAAAACAGCAGAGGGGTGGATTTGGCCTATAGACACAGTTTACCAATCCTTGCCTTGGCGGTTTAGAATATACATCTTTAATTAATCTCCATCTGATTTCAAATAATATTATGCTACTTCACATATAGGGAAAGAAACTTACAACAGGATACTCACAATTCCTCCCTCCCATCTTTTGTATATTATTGTCATCTATTTTATTTTTGTATATGCTATAAATCCACATAGCTATTATTTTTGCTTTAGATAGTCAATTATCTTTCAAGATGATTAAAAGAGTCTAAACATGCCTTTTATATTTACTTTTTTTTTTTTTGCGGTACACGGGCCTCTCACGGTCGTGGCCTCTCCCGTTGCGGAGCACAGGCTCCGGACGCACAGGCTGGGCGGCCACGGCTCACGGGCCCAGCCGCTCCGCGGCGTGTGGGATCCTCCCAGGCTGGGGCACGCATCCGTGTCCCCTGCATCGGCAGGCGGACTCTCAACCGCGGCGCCCCCAGGGAAGCCCTATATTTACTTTTATTTTAACCATTTCTGGAGATTTTCATCTCTTTGTGTAGGTCCAAATGCCTATTCTGGTATCATAGTCTTCCACATGAAGAACTCCTTTATGATTTCTTACAGTATAGGTCTGCTGGTGATGAAATCTCTCAGCTTTTGTTTATCTGAAGAAGTCTTTACCTCACCTCATTTTTTTTAAATTATATACCGTAAAACTGACTTTTTTGCACACAGTTCTATGAGTTTTGAGATAAGTATAGGATTCTCTAACCACCACAAAGGATATAGAATAGTTGTGCTTTCATTAAAAAAGAAAAAGAAAAGCTTTTTATTTTGAAATAATTATAGACTCGTAGGAAGTTGCAAAAAATAACATAGAAAGTCCTGTGTACCCTTCACCTAGATTTCCTCAGTGTTAACATCTTACATAACTATTGTACAACATCAAAACTTAATGTTGTCAATTCAAGAAACTGACATTAATACAATACTGTTAATCAGACGTATTAACACCTTATTTACATTTCACCAGTTTTTATATGCACTCATTTATCTGTGTGTGTGTGTGTGTGTGTGTAGCTGTATGCAATTTTATGCCATGTAGGGATTCATGTTACCAGCACCTTCATCTTTGAAAGATATTCTTGCTGCAAAGAGAATTCTGAGTTGATGTTTCTTCAGCACTTTAAAGATGTCAGTTCATTGTCTTGTTTGTATAGTTTGTATGGCTGTTAGCATCACTGACTCCATCTTGGGCCCGTTCAGTTCCTCCTGTCCTTCCACTGACCCTACCTTGGGCTGTACTGGGTAGTAACTCTCCTCTCTGTCATCAAGGGCTTTGTAGTTAATAGATAATGTTTAATGATCGTTAGGTCCAGGTGGCCTCTATGGTCTGTTAGTTCCCAAACAATGATGAAGACGTTTGCTGACGTATTCCCAGCACCCAGAAGACTAGCTACCTATTCATAAATCTTGACTTAGGAATGCATTCTGTGTTTCCAAGCACGTAGCCCCATACCCTAGGTTAACTATAAAATTGCCCCAATGGCCCCTCGGTGGTGCGCAGTGCCGCCGTGAGTGCTTATGTGTCGCTGCCCGCCAAGTTATCCTTTAACAAACTGATCCATTGATTACATGAAGCTGCTTCCCTCATTTTTCAATCTCAAGATACCTTTTCAGTTCAGTAAGCACTTTTTGCTCCCTCTTGTCCTCCAACGTAGTTTCTGATAAGACGTCTGCTGTAATTCTTATCTTTGTTCTTTGCGTGTATTAACGTATCTTTTTTTCCCTCTGTCTGCCTTCAGGATTTTCTCTTTACCTTTGGTTTTCAGCAATTTGACTATGATGTTTCTAGGTGTTTTTTTCTTTTGTGTTCTTATTGGCAGGGGCATTATTTATCCCACTTGGTGTTCTCTGTGATTCTTACATCTATGGTTTGATGTCGTTCATCATTTTTGGAAAAGTCTCATCTACTATCTCTTCAAGTGTTTCTCCTGCCCATTTTCTCTCTTTCTTCCTTCTGGGATTCCAGTTACACATATATTCGATAATCTGATTTTGTTCCACAGCTCTTGGATGCTCTGTTCTGTTTCTTTGTTTTTTCACTTATTTTTCTCTTTGTGTTTCAGTTTGGATAATTTCTATTGAACTGTCTTCAAGTTTACCAATTCTTTCCTCAGTTTTGTTGAGTCTGATGATGAGTCCCTAGAAGGCATTCTTCATTTCTGCTACCGTGGTTTTTTTTTTTATTTCTAGATTTTCTATTTGACCCATAACTTCCACCTCTGCTGAAATTCCCCATCTGTTTATGCACGTGGTCCCTCTTTTCTACTAGTGTTTCTAACATATAAATCATGATTGTTTAAAAGTCCCTGTCTAATAGTTTCAACAACTGCATCATTTCTGAGTCTGGTTTGGTTGACTGGTTGACTCTTTGTCTCTTGACAGTGGTTTTCTTGCCTTTTAGTGTTTTATAATTTTTTACCAAATTCTTGACATTGTGTGTAGAATGGTAGAGACTAAATGAAATGGTATTAATTCCTGGAAATGGGCATGTATCATCTGCTAGACAATTTGTGTAAGAGCTTAAGTCAGTGTAGTCAGGAGCTGGTTTGGACTTTGTTGTTGCTATGGTTACCTTCATTGCACTACTGGCTTCCAGTTCATCTAGCATCATCTCAAACAGATGGGGACTGGGTTGCTGGAGGGTTTTTAATCAGTGCTCCTGGTCCACCCCTCAACTTTCCATCCCTTGGTTGGGTTGCTGTTGCTTGTTACTTGGTGCTTGCTAGCCTGGTGGAGGGGGGTGGGATGTGTATCTTATCCTGGTCCAGCCTCAGTCTTTGGCAAACTGTATCCCTGGGCTTGGGGGCGGGGCTTCCTCAGTGATCCTGCTCCTCCTCCCCACAGCGGCAAAACTCTGCCTTGTTATCTTTGGCAGATCCATATGGGAGAGTTTCCTGCCCCTCCCCAGTGATAGGAGCCTTGTAATGGTATTGGCATAGGATCCTGCTACAGGATGGTTTCCTGCCCCTCCCACTTTCCTCAGCTATAATAGGTTGTCGTATGTGCCCTGCACGGGAGGGTTTGCTGCCTGTCCCCAGCAGCTTCATTCTACAGAGGGGAAGGGTCCTGGTGAGGTTGAGACTTCCCACCTTCCCTGCAGCTGCAGACACTTCCCTCCTCCAGGCCTGATGGAGGTCTGTGGAGAGAAACCTGCAAGAGGGTACAAACTCATGTTGTGTCTGAGATTTCTGGGGGTGCATAGATGGCCTGTAGCAACTTGTTACGAATTTTCCTGAATCCCTTACATGCTTGGCACTTAGTAAATGCACAATGCATACTTACTGTATATTCGGAGGAAATCATTGAACTTTTCTGAGTCTGTTTCTGCACTTATAAAATGGGGCTGATACAAAAAAATAAATGGGGCTGAGAAGGCCCACCTCACATAGAGTTCATATGAGGTAATGGTTATGAAAGGGCTTTTAAGCGGAGAGTAGCAAGCACATAGGATGATTGAGCCTGGGGTCTCTGCTTGCTTAGCTGTGTAAAGGCTTGGAGGCAGTGAAGGCTGAGAAGTGCTGTGAGACCGGGACGGAGCGTGAGGAGGGTGTGGGTGGTGGGTGTGGTAAGGATACTGGTGGGAAAAGAGGATGCAAGCTAAAAGGTAAGCTCCAGTTCAGACTGTGTGATTTAAATTCTGGCTCCCACAGTAAATCCCTATGTCACCTGGGGCAGGTTGAATAACCACTTTGAGGCTCAGCTGCCTCATCTGTTATATGGGTTTTGAGATTTGTGGTAATTCAATTAATTAATATGTGTCAAGAGTATAGAATAGTGCCTGGCATAAAGTACTTAATAAATATCAAGGGTTTTTGTTTTGTTTTATTAATTCACTCATCCATTCAACAAATACTTAGAACCTACTATGTGCTAGGCATTGTGCTAGGTGCTGAAAATACAGCATTGGATGAGATAGGGTTCTTGTTGTTAGCTATCAAGAAAAGCAGTCACTGGACAAGAAATCTCCATTGCAAAGAGCTTTCTAAACTTGAAAGTGCTGGGGAGGGACTTCCCTGGTGGTCCGGTGGTAAAGAATCCTCCTTCCAATGCAGGGGACGGGGGTTCGATCCCTGGTTGGGGAACTAAGATCCCACATGCCGCAGGGCAACTAAGCCCCCGTGCCACAACTACTGAGCTCACGCGCCTCAACTAGAGAGCCCGCGTGCTGCAAACTACAGAGCCCACACGCTCTGGAGCCCCGGCGACACAACTAGAGAGAGAAAAACCTGCACGCCACAACTAGAGAGAAGCCTGCGTGCCAAAACGAAGAGCCCGCACTGCAACGAAAGATCCTGCGTGCCTCAACGAAGACCCCGCCTGTCGCGACTAAGACCTGATGCAGCCAAAAATATAATAATAATAAAATAAAGAAAATTAAAAAAAAAAGAAAGCGCTGGTAAATATAAAAGTGTATCTCCGAGGAGGTAACCTTTGAGCTGAGGCTTGAAGAACAAGCAGGAATTTGCTAGATAAAGGGCAGGGAAGAGTGGGAATTCCCTGGTGGTCCGGTGGTTAGGACACCTTGCTTTCACTGCCGGGGCCCAGGTTTGATCCCTGGTCGGGGAACTAAGATCCCGAAAGCTGTATGGTATGGTCAAAAAAAAGGGGGGTGGGGCAGGGAAGAGTGCGACAGGCAAAGGGAACAGCAGGTGTAAAGACTGAATTAGGAAGACTCAAGCACCTGGAAGAAAGCCAGTGAGGCTGGAGATCGGAGGGGGCGGGGGGAGGGAATGCCCATTGGCCTCGTCCTCAGGATTGGGCTTTATCTTAAGATCAATGGGAAGCTATTGGAGAGTATAAGCAGGGGAGTGACACGACCAGCTTTGGGTTTTTGTTTTGTTTTGTTTTGTTTTTTGCGGTACGCGGGCCTCTCACTGTTGTGGCCTCTCCCGTTGCGGAGCACAGGCTCCGGACGCGCAGGCTCAGCGGCCATGGCTCACGGACCTAGCCGCTCCGCGGCATGTGGGATCTTCCCGGACTGGGGCACGAACCCGTGTCCCCTGCATCGGCAGGCGGACTCTCAACCACTGTGCCACCAGGGAAGCCCAGCTTTGGGTTTTTAAAAGCGGTTCTGCCAGCTGTGCAGAGAATAGATTGGAGGAGAGTTGGAGTCGAAGCAAGGAGATCAGTCAAGAAGCAGAGAAAAAGGGGGGCATGACACATCTAAGGCAGCAGGGAGTCTGCACTTGGACCTTGTGTACCATTTCCTTTTCCTTCCAGAGCACCAAGACAAAAACCTTGTTCTAGAGAGGGAGTTTGCTAGGAAGTGCAAGCGAGCTGATTCTTGCTAGTTTTAAGATATGACCACCAGAGGGCGCAAAAACACTAAAGAGACTCGGGATCGGCCCTGATCCACCTCCCCAGGCTGAGTCGTGGGATTCAAAGGCAGCCCGAGGGCGTGCCCTCCCCTCGCCCAGTTAGATGGCTGACTCTAGGGCCCACAGGAGCCAGCCTCCAGTTCCTTTGTTAGAAAGCAGTGAACAAACTGAAGGAATCCTGGACTGGGAGCCTGAAAATGTGAGTTCAATCCTTCCCCACAGCTCCCCGACTTGGGCACCTTGCCCCTGTTTTCCCTTCTGTCCCCTCATTTGGCCCAGGTCCCCGGCCCTCATTTCAGAGAGAAATGTAGGGGTTCAGAGCCTGGTGTTTGAGCCACCTGGGTTTAATCCCCATTCCAACCACAAACTAGCTAAATAACCTTGGTCAAGTGACTTCACCTGTCAAAGCCCCAGTTTCCATCTCTGTTAAGTGGGAATCCTGACACATCCCTTGCACTGTTGCAAATTACGAGATAATGTCTGTAAGTACTTAGCACAGTGGCTGGCACATAATAATTGCTCAATATATGTTTATTATTCAGATGGAAATGTGACTCACATTCATTAAGTGCTTACTTAGTGTCCAGGACTGGGGTTTTACTAGTAATTCTTTTTGTGGCTTTTGGCAAGATTCCTTCCTTTTTCTGAGCCTCAGTTTCTCCAACAGAAAAACAGAGGGTTAGATCAGAGTGGATTCTCAGTAGGAGCCATTCCAGCCCTGACACCCCAGGCTGTTTCTCTTTCTCTCCCTCCTACCTCTCCCTGCTTCCTTCCTTTCTTCCATCTATCCATCATTTATTCATTCATTCAACAATTATTAATTGAGTATCTACTATATTCCAGATGCAGGAAACAAAACACACCGACATCAAAGCAGGTGTCCATCACTGAGAGCTAGTCTGTTGGAAGCATGTTTGTTCTAAAAACCTTCTTTGTCCTCTCTTCCAGCAATCAATCTTGCAGGTTATTTCATGTTTAGAACAGGAAAAAATTGTGCCAAGAGTTTATTTCTGTGCATCCCTGTGTGGCTGTGTACACACACACATTTATATATAACATTTGCAGCAGCGTTGTCATGGTAACCGTTTTTTGGTGTCTCTGGGCATGAGGGCTGCCTGTGAGTGGAGGAGCTTTTATGGAGCACCCCCTGCATGCACTTTTGTGTGGCGAGAAATCCTGCTGGGAGAGTTCCCCAGGAGCCTTTGCCGGCCCTTTTGATCATTGCTGCCTATTTTTCTCATTGATCTTGTCGGACGTGAGTGAAATTGACTGGGGGAGTTGAATGTCAAGTTCAGTGACTGGCAGAGCAAGATCCTCCCGGACATCTGACAATGAGTGGCGTGGATAGGTCAGCTTGGACTTTTGTCTTTTTAAACCCTTGATTTGGGAATGTTTAAGGCTTCGGGGAAGACTCGGATGAAAAGGCAAAAGCAGCCAGGGAATGTATTTTCAGAAACGACAGCTGCAGCAGCCGCTTTTGAACTTGGTAGGCAGTGCCAGAGCCGGGAGGGGCGGAGTGCCAGCAAGAGGGAGAGAAGGGACTCACTATTCACCATGCAGCCTGGCCCCATCCTGGGTGCTTTGCATACGTTATCTCCTGTAATCCTCGAATCCAGCCTGTGAGATAGACACGGTGGTTCTTAGCAGGAAACTGGGATGGAGAGGAAAAGGGGCCTAGCCAGGAAGTGGCAAAGGTGCGAGATTCAAACTCAGGCTGCAGGCTAACTCCAGTGCCAGGGTTCTACCCACTACTTGGGCCGCTGGACCACTCTGCAGCCAGGTTCCCCTCACTTCCAGGCCAGGAACTGGGGGGAGGGGCAGCCAGAAATGGCAGCCCAGAGATTCAAATCCTCACAAACGCCAAGTCACAGCAGCAGATCCAATCATGGGCCGCCATGAGATGAACGAATCAAATCTTATGCACGTATTACCTTCACTCTAAATACAGGAGCTGGCTTGTGTTTTGGTGTCATGAGAGCTTCCCGTGTACCAGGCATTGTTTCACTTCTTTATTATTAAAGTCTGAGACCGATGCTATCTCGTCATTACTCTATTACAGATAAAGAGAGTGAGGTACAGAGAGGTTAAATGTCTTGCCCAAGATCACACAGCTAATGCGCTGAGATTTGATCCCAGGCAACCTGGTTCCCGCGCCTGAGCTCTTAATTGCCGTGCCTTTCTGGTCCATGAGTTAGAGTTCTGTGTGTGTGCAGTTCTAACGGAGCCATGTGGACTCTCCCCTCCCCAAAGAGCTTCCACTATTTGAGAGATAAGAAGAGTTAAGGGCTTCCCTGGTGGCGCAGTGGTTGGGAGTCTGCCTGCCGATGCAGGGGACACGGGTTCGTGCCCCGGTCTGGGAAGATCCCACATGCCGCGGAGCGGCTGGGCCCGTGAGCCATGGCCGCTGAGCCTGCGCGTCCGGAGCCTGTGCTCCGCAATGGAAGAGGCCACAACAGTGAGAGGCCCACGTACCGCAAACAAACAAAAAAAAAGATATCATTTAGTGCTTTTGGCCAAAGCTGAAAGCCGGCCACACTGCAGCATGAAATGAAAGAGGCTTCTATTTTCTTCATGTTCAGAAATCAGGTTGTGATACTTATCCTCTCAAGCCATTTCCAGCTTCATAGAAAAGATAAATAAGCTAACGTCTGTTGAGTATTTATTATGTGCCAGGTACTAGGCTACATTGAAGTCCCTTATGCACACAGTGTGATAGAATCACAAGAAAATATCCCAGCACAAAAGTAGCAGAAGGTGAGGATGGATTAAGTTTGTCTGGGAAGGAGGGAGAATCAAGGAAAATTTGTCCCATAAGATGATACTTGAGCTGGGTTTTGAGGGATAAATAGGAGCTCGCTAGGCAATCCAGGAGCAGGAGACACTTCAGGTGGAGGAAACAGCATCTGGAAAGATTGGGAGACATGAAAGTGTATGGCCATTCAGGGGGCATGTGGTGGGAACTGAGGGTGCAGAGATTGCTAAGAGCCAGATGCAAAAGGGCCTTAGGCACCTGGCTGAGGAACCTGGCCTCTATCTAATCCCCACTTTCCCTGCATGAGGGTGAAATCCAAAAACCTTCTTCAACTTCTCTGTTCAAGTGGAAGAAAAGGCGTGTGACAAGGGTGGAGGGGAAAAAGCATGATTGCCGAATTTGGGAAGCTGAAAGATGTTCATGTGCAGAATTAATTCTAAATCGCTGCTATTTTCATACTCGTGCTGGTGGGAAAGGCAGAGCAGAGCAACGCGCCTCAGCCTTTTTCCAGGTGTCTGGAGTGCTGGCAGGCCGGCTCCCACGGAGATCACTGGAGCCAGCCTGATGCTTGGAGCCAGCTGTGGGCATCTGGAAATCCAGCTTCCTCTTCTAGTCATTAGATGGGGGGAAATTGGAATCCAGGATTTTCCCAAGGCAGTAAACTTGGCAGAATGATTCAACGGCATTAGGCTTGACAAGGGCCAGGGCAAGGCTGGACCACCCAGGGTAGAAGGATGTGTTTTCCAGATTCAAGATGGGATATGTGGGTGACTGTGCGAAGTCCCTTGGTTTAGAGAGTGCTGGAGGCCTGCTGGGCAGGTATTAGAGACCTTTCACTGGGCCAGACCCAGTGGCCATGCAGCTTGATCTCAGGAACAGGGCAGCTCAGCAGATCTGGTATGTAGGGGGTTCTGCTAATAAGAGGTGGAAGCAGTAAGATCATATGTTGCCTTGCCCCCGGCCGAGCAGCCACCTCCTGACCACGTTGGGTGATAGCCAGACAAGGGAGGAAAGAAGGCGCTGTTATGATTCACTTCCTATGTGTGGGTAGTATTGGTACCCAGATCTCCACTGGGGTGTAAAGAGAATTAAATGAGTTAATACATGTAAAGAGCTTTGCCCAATGCCTGACACATAGTGAGTGTTCAGTAAATGTTAGCTGTTACTGTTTTTATCTTCTAGACACACTAATGGTTTTTTTCCACTTGCTACCTTACTTAATCCTTACAACAGCTCTAGGAAGTAGGAATTAATAGGTTAAAAAAAGTTTGCTTTTTACAGTTGAGAAAACTGAGGTACAATGGGGGGTTATGTAACTTACTCAAGGACACATAGTTAAAAGTGGCAGAGCTGGAGGGAACCTCTACAACTCAACAACAATAACCCCCCCGCCCAATTCAAACATGGGCAAAGGACTTGAATAGACATTTCTCTGAAGAAGGTATCAAACGGTCAGTAAGCACCTGAAAAGATGCTCAGTATCCCTAATCACTAGGGAAATACAAATCAAAACCACAATGCAATTCCACGTCACACCTATTAGGTGGGTTATTATAAAAAAAGAAAGAAAAAAGAAAACAAGTATTGGTGAGAATGTGGGGAAATTGGAAGCTTTGTGCATTGCTGGTGGGATATAAAGTGGTGCAGCCATTGTGGATAAACAGTATGATGGTTCTGCAAAAAATTAAACATAGAATTACCATATGATCCGGCAATGCCACTTCTAAGCATGTACTCCAAAGAACTGAAAGCTGGTACTTGTGAACAGGTACTTGTACACCGCTGTTCACAGCACCATTAGTCACAATAGCCAAAAGGTGGGAACAACTCAAATGTCCACTGATACATGAATGGATAAACAAAATGTGGTATATCCATTCAATGGGTTATTATTATTCAGCCTTGAAAAGGAATTACATTTTTGACACATGCTACACAAGATGAACCTTAAAAATATTAAGTAGCCAGACACATAAGTATTGTATGATTCCATTTATATGTGGTACTGAGAGTAGTCAAATTCATAGAGACAGAAAGTAGAATGGTGGTTGCTAGGGGCTGGAGGGAGGGGAGAATGGGGAGTTATTGTTCAAGGGGCACAGAGTTTTAGTTTGGGATGTCAAAAAAGTTCTGGAGATGCACAACGGCGTGATTGCCCTGAATGGTACACGTAAAAAGAATTTTATGTTGTATCTTACAATAATAATAATAATAAAGAGTTGAAAGAAAGATAAGTGGCAGAATTGGGATCAGGACCAGGTCTCTTTGTCCCCCAGGCTCCTTGGGATGGTTCCCTGGGCCCACTTTCTCCTTTCTAGGAAAATGCACTCCAGTTTTGTTCAAAACTGACTGGTAGAGAGAAAAGCAGTGTCTTGAGGAGGATGGGCACACCCAATCGGAATTAGTTCAAGGCATTTGCAAGTGATGTTCAACTTGAAGGACAGGCTAATTCTGAATTCTGTACGAGCCGGGTCAGAGAGCAGAAGGCTGAAGAGTCAGAGGTGGTACCTGTGCACCGTCCTCTCGTTCTCCTCCCACCTCCACCATCTGCCCCCGCACAGCGGCCGTCATTTTGTGTCAGTCAGTCCACAAATATCTACTGGGCCCTCCGGTACACCACGAGACAACTCTCAGCCACCAGCTGAGTATCCTACAATTTAACTCAACTCTGACACCATCTACCTGGAGAGAGCTTCAAATCCCACAGCTCATTTATAAGGGATGGTCTGGGAAGGCCTCTCTGATAAGGTGAGGTTAAGGGCTCAGTGCTACAGGGGTGCCCCACCCCACCCCCCTGCTTCATAGGACAGTCGCAAGCCCAGGCTGTTACCTATGCTTCTGATCCACTGGCTAGAGATTGGAGGTTCCCATGACCTCCCTCCTTGGGTTCAATTAATTTGCTAGGGCAGAGCACAGAACTAAGACAAACATTTTACTTACTGGATCACCAGTTTATTATAAAAGGATATAACTCAGGAACAGCATAGGGCAAAGAATGGGGAAAGCGGTGTGAAGCTTCCATGCCCTCTCCCAGCACCTCCATGCGTTTATCAACGTGGAAGCACTCGGAACCTTGTCCTTTTGGGTCTTTATGGAGGCCTCACCACATAGGCTTAACTGATTAAATCATTGGCCACTGGTGATTGAACTCAGTCTCCAGCCCTCTCCCCTTCCCAGAGGTCAGGGGCTGGGACTGAAATTTCCAACCCTCTAATCACAATGTTGTTTCCCCTGGCAACCAGCCCCTCCTACTTAGGTGACCTAGGGCTTTCCAAAAGTCACTTCATTAACATAACAAGTGACACCTTATTGCTTTCTTTGCTTAGGCAATTCTAAGGGTTTTAGGAGCTCTACACCAGGAATCGGATGAAGACCAAATATATCTTATTATAAATCACAATATCACAAGCACACAATACATGTCAGGCACCATTCTAGGGCCTGGAGATACAGCAATGAACAAAACAGACAGAATCCCTATTCCTGTAGGGCTAACATTCTAATGGGGAGGGATAGATAGTGAACTCATGAATATGTAAATATGTCACTGGTTAGATGGTGATGAGTGTAATGAAGGAAATTAAAGTAGGTTAGGGTAGCCTGGGGTTGGGGGTGGGTTGCTAACTTATAAGGGATGATCAGGGAAGGCCTCTCTGATAAGGTGACATTTGAGCAGGGACGTGAAGGAAGTGAGGGAATGAGCAGTGCAGATATCTCAAGTACAGGAAACATAAAGTGCAAAGGCCCTGAGGCGGGGAGTATATAAAAAGGAACATTGTAAAGGCCAGTGCACTAGAAGAGGAGAGTAGGAGAGAAGCTCTGAGATGTAAAGGTAGGGGTGGGAGATGGAGATCACGTAGGGCCTCGTAGGTCATTGAACAGATTTTGGTTTTTATTCCAACTCAGAAGTGAGGACAGTGGAGGGCTCTGAGCAGAGAAAGTGACATGACCTCAACATTTCTTTTCTTTTCTTTTTTTTTTAAGATTTAATTTATTTTTGGCTGCGTTGTATCTTCACTGTTGCACGCGGGCTTTCTCTAGTTGCGGCGAGCAGGGGCTACTCTTCGTTGCGGTGCGTGGGCTTCTCATTGCGGTGGCTTCTTTTGGTGTGGAGCATGGGCTCTAGGCGCGCAGGCTTCAGTAGTTGTGGCACGCGGGCTGAGTAGCTGTGGCTTGAGGGCTCTAGAGCGCAGGCTCAGCAGTTGTGGCGCATGGGCTTAGTTACTCCATGGCATGTGGGATCTTCCTGGGCCAGGGATCGAACCTGTGTCCCCTGCATTGGCAGGCGGATCCTTAACCACTGCACCACCAGGGAAGTCCTTAACTTTTTCATGTAAATAATTATGGGGATTATTTAACGTGTAGGCCCAGTTACCTATCTCTCTTCCAGTCCTTGCTAGGGGCCCAGAAGAGTGCCTGGTACATAGCTGTCACTCAGTAAATGCTTGTTTAATAAGTCCTGAAGATTGGTTGTGATTCCAGAGGCACACGGGGAGGAATGACCGACACTTGAAGTGGGAAAAGACTGGGGGTGGGGGGATAGGGGGATCCAACTTCTAAATGAGAGGATGATATCAGATTTGAGAAACACCTTGGTCCAGCAGTGAAAAGAGGTCATGAGTTTCAGTCCAGGTTGTGCTGCTTACTTGCTGTTTGACCTTGAGAAAAAGCCTTTCTTATATCTGGGCTCTACCCCTAAAACCAGGACACTGGGTAAGGTGATCCCCTAAGGCACCTTCAGTCCTGACTAGACTCTATTACAACACTTCAAAAAAAATTGTGGTAAATACAAATAACATAAAATTTACTGTCTTAACCATTCTATGATAATATTTTTTGGGGGGCTTCCCTGGTGGCGCAGTGGTTGAGAATCTGCCTGCTAATGCAGGGGGCACGGGTTCGAGCCCTGGTCTGGGAAGATCCCACATGCCGCGGAGCAACTGGGCCCGTGAGCCACAACTACTGAGCCTGCGCGTCTGGAGCTCATGCTCCGTAACAAAAGAGGCTGCAACAGTGAGAGGCCCGCGCACTGCGATGAAGAGTAGCCCCCGCTTGCCACAACTAGAGAAAGCCCTCGCACAGAAACGAAGACGCAACACAGCCAACATAAATAAATAAATAAATTTTTAAAAAATTAAAAAAAAATTTTTTTTTGTTCCCTCTTGCATCCTGGTGGAGCTGAAGCATCTGCTGCCACAGTGCTGGCGGGGTCTGTGGTCCCCTCCAGGAACAGCTGAGAAATGAAGACCATTACACACACCGTGGGCAAAGAGGTAGGACGACTTGGCCCCAGAAGTGGGAGTGGGAGTGGCAGCAAACTTTGCCTTGGAGGCAAGAGGGGAAGGCATGAAGCTTTGTTGAGGTACCTACCATGCCCTAGGCCCTGGCGATGCTCTCTACAGACCAGCTCCTTTATGTCTTGCTTTAATCCTTTAGAGGCAGACCTCCTGTTTTTATTTTGCAAATGGCCCAGAGAAGTTAGGAAACTTGCTTAGGGTTGATTGGCTAGTCTGTAAGGTTAGAATCCAGATCTATCTGAAAGTTTACAACCTTTGAAATGAACTACCACCCTTACATGGCATCCTACCACTGGGCCCTGTGACGCTGGGCAGGGCCTGCTGGCACAGCTCTTTACTGAAGAACATTCGTGGCCAATTATGAACGGGCCTGCAGTATAAGGAATGGGAGAAAATATTTCTTTACTGTTCCCATTGGGCTTTCTCTCCTTCCATTCATGTCCATTTCAAATGGGTGCCATGTAGTTGTTCTTTCTTTGGTCTTTCTTCCTCCTCCTCCTCCTCCTCCTTCTTCTTCCTTTTAAAGTGTTCTTGGTCTCCCATCTCTATGTCTTAACTGCCTAGGGTCTAGATCTTGGGTCAGCAAGTTCCATGCCCAGCTCTATCTTGTCAGGCCTTGGTGGAGGTTTGCATGTCTCAGAGCGGAGCACCTAATAACATACAAACCTTCTGTGGCTACTAAAGATGGCTTCTGTTGTGCTAAAAGGCCAGTCCCCTCCAGGAGAAAAAAAAAAATGAAAGGGCCAGAGAACTCCAGCTTGCGACAATATTTTCAAAAGTTTTCAATTAAGAAATTAAGGGGTCCCCCTGAGCCCAATCTTCAGTTCACTCAGAGAAACAGCACAGTGACCCCACATGATAACAAATAAGCAAAGCTCCATCACCCAGCCACAAGGAGATGTGTAAACCAAGTCTTCACCTGTCTGCTGGCTCTTTGAATGAGGATGGAGAGGTATTTTGATTCCGGGAGGAAATGCAGGTCTCTGTTGGGGGTAGCGTGGTGGGCTCTGGGAACAGTGGCTGGCTGGTCAAAAATTCAAGACTCCTCCTGTGAGCCAGCACTGCCTGCTCCAGGAAGTTCTCACCCTTTTCGCTCCCTGTGCAGTGAGGCCCAGCCTAGGCTCTGCAGTACCCAGGTCTTCTCCAGGGTAACCTGAAAATCCTCTGGCAGTTCACAATTATTCTGTCCTTTAGCAAGCTCACATCCTTTTTATTGAGTGCTAGATATCAAGGATATTTTAAATGACTAGGTAATGTTCCTATGTAAATGAATAATAGTAGCTAAAATATATCCAACTATGACAATGAGCAAGGGACTGGACTTTGTTGTCTTATTTCTCATGATAAGAGGTGGAGTCTCCATTTTACACATGAGAAAACTGAGGCTTGAGAGGTTATGTGATTTCTCCAAGGTCATACAATTAATCAATGGCAGGGCTGAGAATCAAATTCAGGTAATCTGATTCCAACAGCTGTACTCTTTATTGCTCAACACTGAGCTTTAAGCATCTACTTGGGAGCCCAGAGAAGGGGAGCCTAGCTCAGCCTGGGGAGTGAGGAAAGGGTGCCCAGAGGAGGCGAGGCCTAAGCCAAGCCTTGAGGCAGGAGCAGGCATAAGCCAACGGGCTGAGAAGGGAGAGGATGGTTTGGGGTTGTAGTCCACATACAGACACCAGGGAGAGGAAGAGAATGACTTTGTCTGCAGTGGAGCAAAGTGGCTGCAGTTCTGGATCTGAGGTGGAGAGTGGCAGGATGGAAGCAGAGTCCAGATCCTGAAGGGCCTTGAATTTAGACTGGATCCTGAAGGCAATGGGGGAGCCATGGAGGCTCTCAGCAGGCAAGTTCACAAAATCAGCTTCGCTTGTTGACAGTGCCTCTGGCCAGCGTGGGGAGGTTCGTCTGTAGAAGGCAATGGTGGCAAATCAGAACTGGAGTCAGGTGCCTGGGTTTGAATGCCAGCATTTCCACTTGAAAGTTATACAAGTTGCTTCTTCATATCTTTAAGCCTCAGTTTATTTGTGAATGGGATATAATAATACCTTGCAGAGTTGTTGAGGTGAGTAAGAGTGAATCTAAGCAGAATGTTTAGCAGAGTTGTACCCTGGCATCCAGGAGGTGTTCAATAAATATTAGCTTCTCTGTGCCAGACGGGAGGTATTGAGCAGGGCTATGATTTGGATGAAAGGAGAGTGCTCTGCCTTTCTGACTTTGCTCCCTATAAGCCTTCCGCATTGATTGCCTGGGGCCAGAATCTTATCAGGGACTTTTACATTATTTTGCCCAAGGTCTATCTGTTTCAAGAGAGATAATGCTCATAAAGTGCTTAGCAAAGACCAGACACACAGTAATCACCCGATGCTTGTAGCTATTAAGTTAGGAAATGAAACTAGCTCAGGAAAGAATAACAGTTAAGCAATGATCAGTCTGTTATCACCCTAGTATAAATGGGAAGCCAAATTCTTTCCTGGGAACAGGTTTCCCTTGGGATAAGGAAGTCTGAGATCTGGAACATAGAAGGAGAATCTGGGGAACTGCAGGACCACTTGGAATTTTTCCTGGAGCCAGTCACGTCTAGAGAAGAGCAGAAAAATCCAATCCCAGGTAAACAGGTGTTACAAATCCAAATGGTTTAGGATTCCAGAGTATGAAGTAGCTCCTGCCTTCCAGTCTGGAGATGGGGGATTATGCTTCCTTTTCTACACTAGGAGCTGTGAAACCCTCTCCAGAAAAATGCAGTTGTGGTATCACCCTCTTCCAGATGCTTTTTCCCAGAGGGAGCTTTTGGAGGTCCCAGGGACTGTCAAGAATTAAGCAACCACGATGTGTAGAGCTTTATGTGAATTGAAAAAAAAAAAAAGGCAGTGTGAGGCAGTATAGCAGGAGGCAGAACGCAGCTCTAATTTTGTCTCTGCCAACTACACTCTCCATGTGACCTTGGCAAAGTCTCTTGTCCGTTTCGAGCCTCAATTTTCTCAGCTTCTTCTGTGTGTGATGGTATTGAGCCTCCCTGTGCCTCAGTCTCTACATTTGTGAAATGTAGAGACTCTTTCACAGGACTGTGTGAGATAATGAACTGCTCAGTGCCTGGTTACAGTTATTACCTGGCTTGCTCCCTGATCTCTGCAGTTCTTTTCCCCTCAATGCTCCTGTGCTTGGACAAGACCCCAACTGGGGGTGGAGTGTGTGGGCAGGGGGTGGGGGGGTGTTGGCTGGTCCTGCTGGGGAGAAAAGGAGCTTATCACCAAGTGTTATGCCCGCATAGGACACCGGGAAGCCGACCACTGGCTGCTGGTCAAAAGGCGCTCCAGTCTCCGGGCAGGCCTTGAAAGAATCCGTCCACAGATCCCCAAGTTAAGGCTGCTGATTAGATAAGGAGGGTCGGATCAGGTCCCCAGGCAACTTGGGAAGCGGCAAGGTTCATTCGGACGAATGAACCTGGATTTCAGATCCAGGTTTGTCCCTGTCCTTTCCTGGCTGGATGACCTTGGGCCGGTCACTTTCCCTCTCTCAGACTCAGCGTGCTCTGGAAATGGGGCTCCTCATCCCGCTCACCTCTCTGAGTGGACAAGGGCGAAATGTAGACACAATGGACGCGAACTCCGTTAAGGGCCGGCGAGTGCTATTTGTTATGCTAATAGGTCCACCCGGCGGGCTCCTATCCAGCGGTTTCACTCCGGTTAAGCAGTTCCTCCCACCGTAACCGAGGTTTCTCGCCTCACTGCCTCCCGCCCTTACGGACAGGGCTCTGCGGACCGCAGGCTCCAGGGCCGTTACCATTGTTCTTCGAGGCTGGGCGGCAGAGGAGGGATCTCGCAGACCAGACTTCGCCTTTGGTCTCTCCTTCCGCCCCGCACCCCAGCCGCAGCGAGCCTGGAAGCCCCTCTAGCCGATCTTTCCCGAGGAAGCGAGTCGGCCCCGGAGAACTGCCGAACGGTGGCCGAAGGCGCCCCCGAGTGTTTCCGAAGAACCCCGACCTCTCGCAGTCTCCGGAAAGAGCCGAAGGAGCTTCTCACCCTCGGCCTCCCGAACTACTCCGAAAAGGCCCGAAGTTTTCCGAGCGGCCGTCCTGCCGGACTGCTGGAGGCGGCCGCAGCGCCATGTTGGATGCTCTGCTTGTTGAGTGAAGAAAATCCGCCGGCATCGCCTGAGCCCCGCTACCGAGAAGGGCGCCGCTTCCCCCGGGGAGGGGGATAAAGACCCCCTGCCGCCGGCCCATGAGGATATTGCCGTGAAAGGTCCGGTCTCTCCGCCTCCTGCCCCCGCCGGGTCCGGCCCCCCCCCTGGGGTCGCGTTGTCACGGAGACCGGCAGCCGGTGGTGCTGGCCCGCGGGGCGGCTGCTGCTGCCGGCGGCGGCGGCGGCGGCGGCGGCGGCGGCGGCGGCGGGCGTGTGTGACCGGCCCCGGCTCCCTCCTCCTCCTCCTCCCAGCCTCCCCCCGGCCCCCCGCTCCCGCCGCCTCCCCGGGTCTGCCCCCATCCCGCCCCACCGCTGCCCCCGGCCCCTGCACCCCGGCGCGCCCGGTCCCGCTCTGGGGGGGTTGGTGGCTTCGCTTTGCCATGAGTTTACCGCAGAAACCGGCTCTGAAATCAGGCTCAGCGGCTGCAGCAGGAACCGGACCCGGCACAGGAGCGGCGGCGGCGGCGGCGGCGGCGGCGGCGGCGGCAGCAGCAGCAGCAGCGGTACCGCCTCCTCACCCAGCGGCGGCGGCGGCGGCGGCGGCAGCGGCGGCAGCGGCCCCTCCTCACCCGAACATCAGGGCCCTCCAGACCCAGGCGCCCCAACAGTATCCTTTTCACCTTCCTGCCGGCCCTTCGGCTCTCTTCGCTGCAGACCAGGGGGGCTGTGGCCCCTCCGGGGACTCTCCTGCCGGCAGCTACTGCCCACAGGGAAGGGGCTGCTCCTCCAGGCCACGCACCCGGCTTGGCCGGAGCTTTTGGGGTGCCCCGGCAGCAGCACTACGGGGCACCCCGGGACCCTCTGCACTACTGCGAAAAGTAGCTCCATCGGCCTTGCTTCTGCAGCCCTTCCCTTTTGGAGCTGGGGGACCCTTCCCCCGCTCGCCTCTCCTCCCCTAAACCCTACCCCCCCCCCCCCCCCTTTATTAGGCCGAATTTGCTGGTGCCTGTGACCAGCCCTGCAGGGAAGGCTTTTCTCTGATTGTGAGGACTACACCCTCCTCATCTCCCTTCAGCTCCCCCTGCAGCGGGGCATGGTGGGCTTCTCTAATTATTACTATTAATACATAATAAACTCTATTGGTAAATTTCCTGTATGAAACTAAACTCAGCTCGTTCTTGAGGTAAGTTGGATTTTAAATCTACGGTGAAATTTTGCAGAAAGCACTCCCTCTGGGTAGTGTTTTTTAGCGATTGGGGGAGTTGTGGTTTGTGGTGGAACGCGATCTAGGGAGGAAATGTTAAACCGGACGCTTCCCTGCGTTTGACCTTTTTAAAGGAAGAGGAAATTAACAGACATTACCCATCACCCCCAAAAGTCTCACTTCTTGGAAGGCTTGTGTTATGCTGAATATTTTTAAAGGGCTTTCAGTTACTCTTCATAGGCCTGATGTCCAGAGGGTACCAGGGACCCTGAAGGAGAGTCTAGTATTGAATGTGTCTAATTTCATGTTATTTGCTTGATTGTAGAATTTTTGGACAGCTTTGATTAAAAAAAAAGACTTGGTGACAGGGTATTTTAGTTAAAAACCAGCCGGTGAAGGTAAAACATTGAGTTCATGAATTTCACGGAGACTTAGAAAGGCATTATTAGCTACCTTAGAATAACATTTCATCATCCATCCCTCCCCCCAATCCGTTGTATTTGTGTAAATCAATAAATAATCATTGGATGTTAGATGTGTTTTTGTATTTGTGTCATCGTGTGTTTGACTTTTAGAGAGAGTAGGGTATTTGAGCAAGTGAGAAGCTAACTGCTGTGAGGTCCACAGATTATTTCAGTCTGTAGTTTGATTCTTGTCTGTGTCCATTGCTTTGAGAAGGGGAAGGTATCTCCCTTCTAGAGTCATTCCAGGTCATCGTTTTGGTTTCTGTCAAGTGCCATTTTCTCTGTTCTTTGAATATTGTTAGTCCACATTTTTTCAATCCAAGCAGTGGTGGCGCAGAGTAAGATAAATTCCATTCCAGTGTCATGTGTGTACTGATTTCATAAGGTTGAACTGCAAGATTCTGTTCAATTAAGAATTGTTCACCAATGAGAATGGTTAGGGATTCCTAAGTGTTTGTTGCTCCTCGAAAACCTGGTTAGTTTTGATCAGTATCCCTAGTTGCTTTACTCTGGGGGAAGAAGTTTGGCTGATATGCCTACTTCAAGGTGGAATTCACTGCTGGATCTCTTAAACATATCTTGACTTAATGCTTTGTGAGTTTAAATTCCTTTTTAATTTTAGTTTTTTTTTTTTCTGGTCTTGATTGCCCATATTTGGTTAGGGCTCTAAGTTTCTACACTGCGCCACCAAGTAAATTATTCCTTACCTGCATCTTGGAGCTGTTTTGGAAATTAAATGAAAGGAGGTCCATAGTTATGTGTTCTTGACTACAGAGTGATAAGTAAGGACTTGAGTACTGAATATGACAGTGTTTGGTGAATTTGGTGGTGTTACTTGGACACAAAGAGCTGTGACTTGAGTGTTTCAAGTGTACTTTTTCTCAGCGCATTTCACAAAGGAAGGACTTATAAAAGTTGTGAGTTGGTTGCAACATAAAAGTAGTTACTACTACTGCAACAGTTGTTAAAGGGGATTTAAGATGTAATTTCTAGTGGAAATAACTTTTATACCTGTACGTAGTAATATAGGATACTTGGTTTTATGTGGCTTTAAGTTTTTACTTTGCCTCATGTCATCGAAGTAAGATTAAATTTTCTTCTTGATGTATTTCACAATTCTATTATCTTCTCTTTGCTTTACACATTGAAAGGTTACAAACTGCTAAAATCTAAAAGCTTGTATAGTAAATGAAGTGTAGATTACAGATTTCATTAGAACATACCAATGGTGAAATGTTATCAGTGGTAATGGGGAATTGGTTAAAAATGGATTGAAATAGAGCAATTCTGCTTTTGTACACTGAGTGTGGCTGAGTGTGGGAATTTGTATTTGTTTGATGAAACCACTTTCCAAACCACAAACCGTTGTATATAAGTTGATACAGATTGAAGCATTGAGACTGGAGTGCAAATTTGGAGTTGCTCTTTCTATGGCTTAACTCTCCAGTTCCTCAAAATATACAGGTGTAGTTGTGTTTGAATTAAATTAATAAGTTCAGATAGTATTTTAAATTTGTAAAAATATTAGAGATTCATGTAACAAGATGTCCTTCGTTTGTACTTAGGGTTCAAGTGACAAATCAGAAATGATAGTGAATTTGAATTTAAATTCACTGCTTAAGTAAGCATTGGTATGGCGTGGCAGGCTCATAAGGCCATTTCATGGAAAGAATGCCTTTGACTGCTGAGAGGCAAGGGATGGGGCATGGCAGAGGGTGGGCAGGAATGGTGAGGATGAAAGAAGAAGATAAACCCTGATATAAAAAGTGCTAATGGCAAGGGAGAAATATGCTTAGAGTTTTATAACATAATCCAGTATGAATAGTTTATGAAATTGGCACTTTAGGATACTTGCCTTGAGATTTGCTCACCTCAGCTTCCCAGTATGAGGTTCCAAGAATCTCAGTAGTGATTCTTAACCTTTTGTGGGTAACAAACAACTTTGACATTTTGATGAAAGCTTGTAGATCCTCTCCACAGAAAATTGTACATGCGTAGAAAATCTTGCTTACATTTTCAGGGAGTTCTTGGGTCCCCATTAAAAGCCTAATTCTTTAGATGGAAATTGCTCACCCTTGAGATAAAGATAAATGAGTTTGAATTCAGGTCCCCAAGTAGTTCTGACTTAAACAGAATAATTTTGCAGTCTGTTATGAATACACAGTGTTCTATTTATATGGAAAGACTTCAGGGTGTAATTTCTCTCAGGGCTGCTGACACTTCTGGGGAGTCTAGTTACTGTTTGGGGGGAGTTGGTTTGGTTAAGAAATCAGAGCAGTGGGTTCTTTAAAGGAACTAAATTTGGTAAAGGCCTGTGGTGACCCAAAAATGACTTGTGTCCTCAGCTATTTTGTCTTAGATATGACATATATTAAAAGCAAATATTCCCTTTTTTTTTTTGGTATTACAGTTTTCCTTTTTTTGAGCTCTGTGTTGATTCTCAGTTTTGTAGGCTGAAGCTAATATTTGCTTTCTTCTTTTTTGCCTCTACTAAAGCTAAATCTGAATAATAACAATAGTGTTCATTTATTGAGTGCCTACTATTCTAGGAGCCATACATACATGATTTTATTTAATTCTCACAAGGACTGTAATGAGTCTGTATATATTCCTCATCTGTAAAATACTGTCTGTATTTTACAGATGAGGAAACTAAAGTTCAGAGAAGTTAAGTAACATTCCCACAGTTGTCTCTCTAGTAAGTAGTGGACTGCAGTTCAGACCGTGGCTCCAAAGCTTATGAATGTCCTTTGTAGTATGCTGTGCTACTTTTTACCAAGTCTGCACGTGGAAGTGGAAGGAAGGATACCCTCCCATATTTTTTTTTTTTTTTTTTTTTTACCCTCCCATATTTGATAGCTAGGGGAAGTCTGTGTAAAGTAAAGGAGCTCTTTGGAGTAATCTAGAATGCACTGATGCTGCACCTTGTTTTAATTAGCTCATAGCCACACACTGCTAGACAAGTAGGTTATCTTTACCTCATTGAGTCTTAAAGCATAGGAATAGGCCTGCCACATTTGATTCAGTGCATGTTTCTGCTTGTTCAGATGTTAGCAAGGCCTCCAGCAAAATTCCTTTATAACTAGCAACTAGAACTCGGTAGCTTACGCAGTGGCCAGCAGTCTGTTTACTCCTGAGCCCCACCATCAACAAAGATGGATCTGTGCTTTGGGAGAGCAGATCCTCATCATCCTCTTCTAGCAAGGGAGAGAGGGAGACCAGTGCAAGATGGAGATAAAGAAGGAAGAAAGTTAGATGCCTGAGGCACATCAGCTCACATCAGTCACATCCTGCTGCTACTCCCTGTCCTAGGCTTATGGGTATTTTCTGTCAAACTGAGAATTTAAATTACCTAAGGACTGATATGGTGCTTTTCCACATTGGGGTTTCTGATAAGATTTTTACAAAACGTCTGCTAAAAAATGTTTGAAACCCATGTTTTAAATCATAATAGGGTTGCTATTTGTATTGGAGCTTTAATCTAAGTGGCAAGTTTTAAAATTGTTCATTTATCCAGCACCTACTGTGTGCCATACTCAGTGCTAGGTCTGGGGTTGAAATCTTTGCCCTCAAAGAACTTGGTCCAGACAGGTAAACGGACAGAATACCATGAGGCAAGTACAATAACTCTGCTATAAGAGCCTAGCCTGGGGGAAGGAGGAATTAGGGCTTCCTAGAAGAAATCTGAGCTAAATTAGAAGGATGAGTAAGAATTACCCAAGGTTTACCCAGAGCTTTCACCTTCTGCCTGCTGACTTTTCACAATTCCTTTGCTGTTGCTGCTGCATAGAAATTTAGTACTAAATGGATTTCAGGCATGTTTCAGCTTTTTAGCAGGAGCAGAGAAGCTAGAAGGAGGTACCAGAGAACATGGTAATCAAAACACAATTGCTGTAGATTCAAAATATCTTCTGCATCATAATATGAGGAATTAGAGCATGAGAAGGTATGTAACAGATCTGATCTGTGTGGTTGGTTCTTTCCTGGTCTGCTTCACACTCATCCCATAATACCCCCCTGCCCTTCTGGTATTAGACTTTGGCCGGAAAGCAGTACCTGCTGGCCTTAAAATATAGGTTTTACTTGGTGTATTGAGAAGTCCACCTGATTTGGAGTAAAAAAAAAAATCTGGATTCAAGTTTGGCTTTTCCTTTTCTTTTTTTTTTTTTGCGGTACACGGGCCTCTCACTGTTGTGGCCTCTCTCGTTGTGGAGCACAGGCTCCGGACGCGCAGGCTCAACGGCCATGGCTCACGGGCCCAGCCGCTGCATGGCATGTGGGATCTTCCCGGACCGGGGCACGAACCCGTGTCCCCTGCATCGGCAGGCGGACTCTCAACCACTGCGCCACCAGGGAATCCCTGGCTTTTCCATTTTAATGTGTTATCTTGGACTAGTCACATAACTACTTTGGGCATCAGTTTCCCCTTCTCTAAAACGAAGGGGTAAGACTAGTTTATAGTTTACAGAGTGATACTCTTGAATTGTAATGGCTTTTAACTCTGAAGATTATGGTTTGAGGTTTGTTTTGTTCTTGCAAGTAGGCGGGAAGGATTTATAGAGACCTGTTAATGGTTTCTTAGTTTGTCTGATGGTCAGTGACACGTTTCTGTGGTGACTTACTGATACTAGAGGCATTCTGACGTGGATCATAGGGAAGGCAGCTTGCTCATATGAGAAGAAACCTCTGGTTTTTGTTTTATTAATGTTAGATTTAGCCAAACAGACTGAAATACTTCTATGACTTTAGTAGTGAAGACTATATGGTCTGTGGTGGGATGGCTTGAGGCTGTAAAATAAGGTTGCCACCATGGTCAGATGCTGCCTTGCTCTGGGTGATGATCCAGTTAGTTCATTTATGAGGTATGAGGGAAAGTAAGTTCTGAAGTAAACTCCTGTGATGAGAAAATCTATTTTTACTTTAGGAATAATACTTTGAGCTAATATAATATGAAATGAAGTATTTCCTGATTATTAGGTAGGCACCTGACTTCAAGTAATGTGTAAACTGCAGGTGAGATTTACATGGATGAAATATTGCAGGATCCCAAGATACTTCTGAATTCTCAATTGGTTCCTAGTTCTTTGGCTTGCTGCCAACCGGAAGTTTTTCACTCTGCTATACTCTTTTTTTTTTTTTTTTTTTTTTTTTTTTTTTTTTTTTATGCGTTACGCGGGCCTCTCACTGTTGTGGCCTCTCCCGTTGCGGAGGACAGGCTCCGGACGCGCAGGCTCAGCGGCCATGGCTCACGGGCCCAGCCGCTCCGCGGCATGTGGGATCCTCCCAGACCGGGGCACGAACCCGTGTCCCCTGCATCGGCAGGCGGACTCCCAACCACTGCGCCACCAGGGAAGCCCTGCTATACTCTTAACTGAAATTTGAGGTAGTTTGAACTATTTAAAGTACATTTGAAATTTGTCAGTTTTTATGATCTTTATTAACTAATACTTGTTTTGTACTTTTTTGAGCCCTGTGTGTGTGTTTCCTGACTCTTCTGAGACATTAAATTTTATCTGTAGAGAATGTAAACTCCATAAAGGCAGAGATTTTTGTCGCTTTTGTTCACTATTGAATTGCTAGCACCTATAACAGTGCTTGGCAGGTAGTAGGAAGTCTATAAGTATTTGTTGAATGAAATGTTGATTAAGTTAGAGTTGAGGAATCAGTTTAAGATAAGTTTTGGAGTAATAGAGATGGCATCACAACACACTTTTCACACTCAAAGCTGCCCTAAATTGTTTGCACTGATGTGTGATTGAATTGAAAATAGTTTCATAATTTCCTTTGAGGTGGCATAAGCATTGACCCAGTTTACATAGCCATCTAAAATGGCTGGGTTACATTTGAAGTATAGATACCGAGGATTAGAATTTGTATAAAGGCCAAGGAGAAAAAACATTTATAGTCAAATGTAACTATTAACATTTTTGTTTTATAATTATGTGTAACACATCATCAATTCAGAAAATTTTTAAATATGGAAAAGTAAAAAGTCAGTCATAATCTTAATACATAGAGATAACCACTGTTTAACATTTTGGTTTATTTCTTGTCCTTTTTTCTATGGACTTTAATTTTAATGGACTTAAAATCTGCCCTTTTTTGTAACATAAGGTTAAATTACATACAGTTTTGTATCTTGCTTATTTTGTTAGTGAACTATCTGCCAGCAGAAACTACTTTTTGAATAGTTTTATTCTTCATCAATTTGGAATGAACTATTTTTGTTTCTTTGGAAAGGTCTTCTTTCACCTTTGGCTTGTAGCTCAGAAGTTATCACTGCACATTAGAAAGAGAAGGGCTGAAACCATTATCAAGAAGTCAGACATTTTTGACTTGTGCCTATAATGTTTTGCATTATTTATGACATTAAAACTTGATCTAACTTCACAGATTTTCCCCCCTACAGTTACGTACATTTAAAAAATTATTCCTTTGAATCCATCTTCATCCATATATTCAATCATACTTAAAAAAGACGTGGCCAGGGTGGTATTTGCTAGTTATGAATTGTATGCATGTGTTATATTGCCTTGATTCCTTTAATTGGTTTTCAACAAACGTTGGTATTATTTGGAGTGATTGAGGAGGGAGGAAAAGACCATATGTGGTCTCATGTGGAGTTAGGGAAATAAGATTGAAGCATGGGAACAAACAGAATTTTGGAATAACAAGGGGGAAAACTAGGTGGCAGTAGAAATAAGTACAACCAGTTTTGAGCCAGAATACAGTATTTTTACATTGAGAATGGAAAGGACTGAACCTTGAAGATAGAATGGAGGAATGTAAGAAGGAAAGGGTGACTCCTGACTCTTTCTAGGCCCTAGAAAATAGCGTATAAAAAACAGAATTTGAACTGAAAGATGAATTTTTAAAAAATTAAAAAGAAGAGTTTAAGACTGTAGTCAGGGTTTGGTTCGGCAGAGAGGAATGAATTGTGGTGAGTGGGTGATCAGCATGAACAAAGATTTGGGCCTGAAATAAGCACAGTGTATGCTGGATTGTAAGGGCCCTGCTCAGTATGCTTGGAGTGGAGGAGTCTTGAGGTTGAATGCTTGAGATAATGGATCTGGATTCTAGAGGACTTTGAATGAATAAGAGAAGAGGTTAGACCTCACTTGTGTAAAACCATTGCTCTTTTTTTTTGGACAGCTTTATTGAGATATAATTTGCATACCATACAAGCCACCCATTTACAGTGTACAGTTCAGTGGTTTTGAGTATATTCACAGAATACTGCAACCATCACCCTAGTAAATTTTAGAATATTTTCATCACTCCCAAAAGAAACCCATTAGACTCACCAGTCCGCCCCCCCCCCCCCCCCCCCCCCGCCCCCAGTTCTCTCTGCCCTAGGCAAGTACTAATCTACTTTCAGCCTATAGAGATTTGCCTATTCTGGACATTTCATATAGGAATAATACAATATATGGTATTTTGTGAGTGGTTTCTCTCACTTTGCATAATTTTTTTGTGGTTCATCTATGTTGTAGCGTGTTGTGCGGTACGCGGGCCTCTCACTGCTGTGGCCTCTCCCGTTGCGGAGCACAGGCTCCGGACGCGCAGGCTCAGCGGCCATGGCTCACGGGCCCAGCCGCTCCGCGGCATGTGGGATCTTCCCGGGCCGGGGCACAAACCCGCATCCCCTGCATCGGCAGGTGGACTCTCAACCACTGTGCCACCAGGGAGGCCCTGTAGCGTGTTTTAGAACCTTTTTTTTTAAATTGTCAGAGAATATTTCAAGTATTACATTTTTTTCATTCATCTGTTAATGGACGTTTGGGTGGTTTAAACTTTTTTACTATTATGAATAATTATGCTATGAATGTTTTTGTGTGGATGTATGTTTTCATTTCTCTTGAGTATATACCTAAGAGTACAGTTGCTGGGTTTTATGAGGTAACTCCATGTTGATTAACTGCCAAACTGTTTTCCAGAGTGACTACCATTTTACATTCCTACCAGCAAAAGATGAAGGTTCCAACACTTGGCATTGTATATGTCTTTTTGATTATAGGCCGTTCTAGTGGGTGTGAAGTAGTATCTCATTGTGGTTTTGATTTGCTTTTCCTTGATGACTAATGATGTTGTGCATCTTTTAGTGGGCTTATTGGCCATTTGTCTTTGGAGAAATGTCTGCTCAAATCCTTTGCCCAGTTTTTAGCTTGGTTGTCTTTTTATTATTGAGTTGTAAGAGTTCTTTATATATTCTGGATACAAGTCCCTTTTCAGATATAACATTTGCAAATATTCTTTCCCATTCAGTGGGTCATCTTTTCACTTTTCACCCTCTGAAGCAGAAAAGTTTTTAATTTTGATGAAGTCCAATTTATGTTTTTCTTTTGTCACTTGCACTTTCATATTGTGTCTGAGAAGGCTTTGACTAATTCAAGGTCATGAAGATTTACTTCTTTGTTTATTTCTAAGAGTTTATAATTTTAGCTTGTACATTTAAGTCTCTGATCCATTTTGAGTTAATTTTTGTGTATGATGTTAAGTAGGGGGTTCAAGTTTATTTTGCATTTGGATATCCAGTTGTTTCCGTGCTATTTGTTGAAAAGACTGTTCTTTCCTCATTGAATTGTCTTGGCACTTTGTCAAAAATCAATTGCATTTCTTTCATTTTTTTTTTTTTTTTGGGAAACTGGTGATGAAAACAGTAGTTTTGAAGATTTATTTGGTTGAAGTGTGCAAGTTGAAATAAGAAACAGGAAAGATTAGGAGAGTAGGAATGGCATCACAGAACTATGTGTAAGGTTTTATAATCCATTAAATGTTTGAGATTTAGTGAGGTGTGCTAATTTTTAATGACTTATTGAATAAACAGACTTTGACCATTTCTTCCTTTTGTATAATGCCTAGAACTATTCAAAAGAGATTTTGCCTGCTTCTATTAAGATAATTCCTATTAGGCAGTGATAATTTTGTAAGAAGTAAAGTATGGGCATTTGACTACTTTGCTGTCCTGTGAAGAATTGAAATTGTAAGTTACAAATTCTTGGGTTATTGTATTTCACATAGAATGTTAGTTCTGCCTAAATCATTTATGTAATTTTCAAGTTAAATTTGATTTTTTTATTTATTAGGTTATACCCTCAGTTTATGCTAATGTTTCTTTATATTATTATAAAGAAACAAAATAGAGAAATACTGCTAATCTCTAACAGGATTCTTTTTACTATTTAGGAAAAGACCACATTAAAGAGGAGGCTCTGTATAACCTTTCAAGTCTGATAAAAACAGGGTTTATTTGCTTTGGATGAAGATTTTCCACACACAGGAAACTTCTTCAGTGACTTGAAATATTACAGTGTGGGAATGGGGTTACTGATTTTTAAAGATTATGTCTGTCTACTTTTTAAGTTTTATAAATTACTATGCATATCTTTAGCTTAGCTCTTACTAAATATGCAAAGGAAGTGGGTCTTAATTAACCTAAATGTAGAATTTTAAGGACATCAACACCTTGTTAATATTGTTGAGTCTTTGAGGCTAATATGTCATATTCAGCTGATACTTTCAATATTACATTGCTGATCTTTTTCAGAAATAATAGAATTTGGAACCAGTCCAACTTCCTGACTGCTGTTTCAAAAGCATACAGCAGAGTACTTAACCTTAGCTTATTACCTTTTATGCTGTGACTGGGTGAGTACTTGAATGTGGTACATTTTAGGCAAGGCAGTGAAAACTGAATGCTGCTCTGGAAAGTCAGTGATTTCATTCTTGACCTTTAAAAAATCATATTTAAAAAATTGAAGCATGTAAGTATGCATTAGCTTACTTTCGCAATACATAAGTCTACTTTGGGGAATCTACTCGTCCAACTTTCTGGCCCCCTCCCTCAGGGGCGTTTGTTCAGAGGCTAAGGGAAATGAGGATGACTTGCCTAAGCATCAAGTTTATGCCAGCTCAAACTGATTTGAGATCTTTAATAACATGAACTACTTTGACCTACTAGTAGGGTAACCGAAGATCCCCTTTCTCCTGTAATGGTCCTGGTTTGGATGGTAAAGTATAGGGTCATCCTACCTAGTAACCATTATATAGCTTAGAAAATTAGGCATCTTTATGCTATTTCTAGATATGTTACTAAAATGCTTTGTGAGGCAGCAAAACATTTTATATCCTTTGGTCCAACAATTTGTATTTGACCTTGTAGTTATTATAGAAGTCTTTGACATTAGCATGTCAACTAAGTAGGAACAAAGTATTGTCAGCTCCCTTTAAAAAAAAAAACAGAACTTGATTTGAACTAATTTTAGACTTGCAGAAAACCTGCCAAAATAGTAGGAAGAGTTCCCTTGTATCTCTCACCTCCTTCCCCTACTGTTAGCATCTTCCATAACCAGTATAATCATCAAGAACAGGAAATTACCATTGATACAGTATTTTCAGCTAAACTACAGACCTTATTAGAATTTTTACCAATTTTTCCACTATCCTTTTAGTTATTATTTTTCTTTAGTCTTTTCCAGTCTGTGTCTTTCCTTTATCTTTCATGACCTTGATGCCTTTGAAGACTACCAGTCAGTTATTTTGTAGAATGTCCCTCAGTTTGGGTTGATTTGATGTTTTCTCATGATCAGAATGAGGTTATGAATTTTGGTAAGAATAGCAGAATGCATCCTTTCGTAGTGTATCATATCAAGAAGTTTGATAGTGTATTATACTAAGAAATTCCTGATGTCCGTATGTAATGGTTACTTTGATTACTTGGTTAGATTGGTGTCTGCATGGTGGGTCATTCTACTGTGGCGTTACTATCTTTCTCTTTGTAGTTGATAAGTATCTTGTGGAAGACTTTGCAAATACTGTTTCTCCTCAAACTTTGGCCCACTAATTTCAGCAACTGGTGGATCTTAACATGCAACGTTTATTAAGTTTGTGGTTGCATAATTGGGGCTATTTCTCTCTTTCCTTCTACATTTATTAATTGTAATTCTGCTGTGAGGAAGAGCTCTCCTCCATTTATTAATTTATTCTATTGTATATTTATATCATCACGGAGTCACGGATATGTATTATTATTATTTGTTTTGTTGCTCAGATTAATCCAACTTTGCCCATTAGGAGTTCCTTCAGATTGGCTTCTGTGTTTTTCTACCCAGCCACCAACCTGGTTTTTTTTTTTTTTTTTTTTTTTCCCATGCTGTGCAGCTTGCAGGATCTTAGTTCCCCCACCAGGGATTGAACCCAGGACCCTAGCAGTGAAAGTGAAAGAGTCCTAACCACTGGACTGCCAGGGAATTTTGGCCCCCCCCACCTTTCTTTTTTAAAGCATTTCTTTACTTTCTGGCACCACAAGATGTTTCAGGTTCATACTGTATTTTTCTTGCCTCAATGCTCTGATCAGCCACTTCTCCAAGAAATCCTGACTCTTTTTATTGGAAAATGGTGTTAGTGACCAAGCTCTGGGCCGAGGTGTGTTCAGTGTTACTGGAATGTCATTGCTTCTAGGCCCTTTTGGCAGGCAAAATATATATATATATACTAACCCACTTGTATACACATTATCTGTATTTCTGTATTTGTGTATACATTAAAAACCACGACTTTATACTAATAGCTCGAGTTCCACTGCAATGCCACCCAGTTTGTTTTAACATTCCCCTTTTCCTTATTTATTAAATATCTCCGATAATGAGAAACCTGGCTCTCATTATCTATAATCTACTCAGCTAATTATAGTATACACATAAAAAGTTTGAGAATTGCTAACCCTATTCCTCTACTTTTAGTTTTGATTGTTTATTTTGGATATGTGAAACATTACTCTGGTTCTAAGAGTCTGAGTTATATTAAAAAAAAAAAGATATACTCAGAGAAGTGTTACTTCTATCTCTGCTACCCAGTTTCTCTTTCCCCCTTCTTTCCCACCTGTACCTAGAGGTAACCAATCTCTTAATTTCTGGTTTCTTTCCTGTATTTCTTTTATACAAATGAGTAGATACCTGTACATTTTCTTATATCCCTTTTCTTACATGAAGGTAGCCATGTGCTCGTGAATCCCCTGATTCCTTGAGTTCTAGTTTTCTCATCTGTAAAATGAGGAAAATAGTACGCCTCTCCTTTTCAAAGGGTTACGATAATGATTGAGATAATGAAAGAGAAAATGCTTTCTAAACTTTATGATGGCGTTTATAAGGCAACAGCATTAGTGGTTTCTGTCCAGGGAAGTGACTCGACTTATTTGACCTTGTGACACAGTACAAGAAGCTTTTGTTACTGTGAAACAATTTGAGAATTAAAACATAGTTTTTTTGTTGTTCTAATTTTAAATTTTTATTATTTTTACCAATTTTCAGTATGGTTTTAGGTTATCACAGCATATCGTGTGATTACTTAATTTTTTATTTTTGAGCTTGGCCAGCATCTGAATTCTCCAAGAGTCAGCGTTTTTAATTTGTATTAAAACTTGGTCATATTTAAAAAGTATTCCTTCTTCTGTTAGCAGAGTAGATAAAAGAAGGAAACGTGTAGAGGTTTTTGTTTTGTTTTTGTTTTTGCTTTGTTTTGCTCCCAGAGACTTGAATTTGAAAGGCTTTTTATGTTTAGGTTGTATTGGGAACTGCAGGTCCAGTGTCTTTACTTCATATCTAACAGTTTGATTTAGTCAGAAGATGTACGTATTTCACATTCTTTGAGTCTGCCTAGGAGTAAATTCTTTTGATGAGATTTGAGGTCGGAGACGTACTCTAGTTAACCCTGTGGAACCCATGGATAAACCACCTACATTGTTTTTTATTGTTGTTAAATTTTGAACGCTAAGTCTGATGAATTGTTTTACCTGAAGGAGCTTAACTGAAATAGAAATTTAGTCATTAAAAGTTACAGTTCATATGCACTTTAAAAATCACAACCCTGGGCTTCCCTGGTGGCGCAGTGGTTGAGGGTCCGCCTGCCGATGCAGGGGACACGGGTTCGTGCCCCGGTCCGGGAGGATCCCACATGCTGCGGAGTGGCTGGGCCCGTGAGCCATGGCCGCTGAGCCTGCGCGTCCGGAGCCTGTGCTCCGCAACGGGAGAGGCCACAACAGTGAGAAGCCCGCGTACCGCAAAAAAAAAAAAAAAAATCACAATCCCCTTTCTTAAATTAACCGTATACTTATCATGGAGTCTAGGTACAAAAAGTAAGTCTGCATACATTTAGTGAAATTAAGGCTTTGGTCTGTTCATAGGAGTACTGTGTGTGAAAATGAGTGTCAGTGGTAAGGACAGTTGTGAGAAGCCTCCAACTGTCAGATGGCAAAATAGCCTTCACACACATACTGCTGGTCACTCTTTCTAATTTTTCTCAGAATATTTGGAGAGGCAAGTCATGTTTCTTTTGTATTCCAGAAACATATTTGTGAAAATAGCTTAGTTGCTATTCAACTGAATGGAAGGTTATGGTAAGGTTAGGATGCTCAAGGGAGAAGGAAAGAACTAATGGAATCTTGAGAAAAGGATAAGAAGTAGAACAGGTAAGGGAAATATTGGTCATTGTTTTGATACCACAGGTTAAGCTAAAAGTGCCTGAGGCTTAGTAGACACACAATCATTGTTTATTAAATGAACAAAGGAGCAAGTTTTATTAAATAATAGTACGTGCTAGCTGTTGAAGGAGATACAAAAGAAACCTGAAATGTGCTCTCTGCCTCTTATGTACTCTAGTCAAACAGTTAAAAATTTAAGGTGCTCTCTGAATGGAGGTAGGAGATCAGAGGCCTGAGAGATCAGTGAGAACTAGAGAAATAGGAAGTAAGATTTGGGTAGATGTAAGGGGAAGGACATTTGCAGTTTATTTATTTATTTAGCTAGCTAGCTGTGCTGGGTCTTAGTTGCCGTATGCGGGATCTTCTAGTTGCGGTGTGCGGGGTCTTCAGTTGCGGCATGCAGGATCTTCAGTTGCAGCATGCAAACTCTTAGTTGTGGCATGTGGGATCTAGTTCCCTGACCAGGGATTGAACCCAGGCCCCCTGCTTTGGGAGCGTGGAGTCTTAGCCACTGGACCACCAGGGAAGTCCCAGGACAATTACAATTGAGGGAGGATACATTTATAGCAGTTAGAAAATGGTACATAGTATGTTTGGGGTAGTCAGAAGAACTGCTTGGCTGAAATGGAAAACATAGAATGTGCAGGACATGTGATAGTTTTGGAGACTTTTGGGTATTTAGCTTAATAATCTGTACTTTTATCTTGTAGCAGGTGGAAGTTTATTGAGGACTTAAGACCTGCTAACATGTTTCGTCATTACCGGAAGGTGAAGATTGTGCTGAATGGGTTGAGAGAGAGAGGAGGCATGGAGAGTATATGCTAGTTCCATTAAGGGTTTTCCAAGGTTTTACTGCTGCACGTTGAGGCTAGAGGGAAGTGAAAAGGAAAGGATGGTCATATCATGAAAGCTATAAAAGAAAGAAAGATTTGACTGTCCTTGATAAAAGAAAGTAAAAAGTTAAAACTGACTCCAGGGCTTTGAGACTGTAAAATTATGTTGTCATTGATGGAGTAAGAAAGATGTAGGGTTTAATTTTATATGACATTTTGTGATAGTGGGCAGATAAATTCAGTTTAGGACATGTTGGATTTGAAATGAATGGAACGTCTTATTCATTTAACAAATGGAGATAACTGGACATGTTTGGAAATAGGGAGATGAAGGTCACATGAGCAGAAAGGGCTGGGAATACAAATATGTGAAAATATAAGCATAATGGAGAACATGAAGAGAAAAGCAAAGGTTCTAAGTCCATGCATTGTCCAGTGATTTGATGAAGATGATGAAACTGTAGAAAAAAGGAAGTGGCTGAGAGGAAAGAGAACCAAGAAAGCACAATCTTTTTATGCTTTCCTGGTTAGGTTCCCACTGGGCTTTATGTAGCTGGAGAAAGTGACATTTAATACTTGACAGGTAGCCTTTTGATTTTTTTTAAAAAATAAATTTATTTATTTTTGGCTGCGTTGGGTCTTTGTTACTGTGCGTGGGCTTTCTCTAGTTGCGTTGAGCGGGGGCTGCTCTTTGTTGCGGTGCATGGGCTTCTCATTGTGGTGGCTTCTCTTGTTGCGGAGCACGGGATCTAGGTGCACAGGCTTCAGTAGTTGTGGTATGCGGGCTCAGTAGTTGTAGCTCACAGGCTCTAGAGCACAGGCTTAGTAGTTGTGGCGCACGGGCTTAGTTGCTTCGCGCATATGGAGTCTTCCCAGACCAGGGCTTGAACCCGTGTGCTGCCCTGCATTGACAGGCGGATTCTTAACCACTGCGCCACCAGGGAAGTCCTAGCCTTTTGATTTAAACTCCAAACTCTGCTTAAGTAATTGTTGCTACATTTAAGGAAGATTGGGGACTGAAGAGAAATTTCTTTCTCTTTCTTTGCAAGCCTGAAATTAGTCCTTGATGGGCTTTGGTTTGGGTAGTTATATTTAAATCTATACTTTTGATTATTCTCTATAATAATGGCATATTTTATAATAAAAAGCTTTAAATACACTTAAGTCACATATTGTCTACCTTGGCTACTCAAAAGCTGTTGTTATTGGGGTTCTGGGCTGCAGTTATTATGAAATCATTCATTTGAATTCACATTTTTAATAAAGGATTTTATATACTAATCAGGAATTAAGCATAGCATAATGAACTCAGTGTTACCATCCTTAATTGATACATTTCAAGAGGGAGAAAAGGAACTGATGTTTTAGCCGGTTTTTGCCTCGTTATTGTGAACTGATGTATAATTTCTTAAGCTTTTTGAAATAGTGAAAATAGCTTGCGGATGATGAATTTTTGTACCTAAGGAGTTTGGTTTACAAGTTGGGAACTGCTTTGTTAGTCCAATATTTGTACCAGCTGGGAACTGGTGATTTGGCAAGCTGTTTCACAGGAACGTAGAACAAAGCAGAGATGGGATACTTTCTCCATAGGTTTTAAATAGAAATCTGTTTTTGGGACGTCCCTGGCAGTGAGTCCAGTGGTTAAGACACTGTGCTTCCACTGCAGGGGGCACGGGTTCGATCCCTGGTCAGGGAACTAAGATCTCGCATGCCACATAGCACAGCCAAAAAAAAAAAAAAAAATCTGTTTTCTTGTTTATGTATCCCAGCTTAGTCATTCAGTAGATATTTACTGAGCACTGACAATGTGTCCTGAGCTAAGCACAGAGAAGTTAGAAATAAGTCATAGTCTTTGCCCTCAAGTTTACAGTCCTAATGCAGGAGGCAGATATATAAGAGGGTAAGTAAACAGGAATCAGAAAGCACAGGACCCGTGAGAGCTCTGAGGGGGGTCACTTCACTTAAGGGGGTGGGTGGGAGAGAATTGGGAGGAATGAGGGAAGAGGCTTCCTGGAGAAGGGGATACTTCTAAACAATCTGGAAGGATGAATGAGCCATGCGAAAGATAGTGGGAGGACAGAGTATTTCAGCCATGCATCAGCACATACAGAGACTTAGGACGGTGAGAAATGACTTGTTCATCATTGCTGGAACAACAGTTTGGAGGGGAGAAGTGGATAATCAATGGCCACAGAAAAGGGCTATATAAGCCATGCTAAGGAGCACGGATTTCACCCAGATGACAGTGAGGAGCAATCGAAGCTGTAGGCTGGGGAATGATGTGGCCAATTTGTGTTTTAGAAGGACCCTTCTGGAAGGTTGTTAGGCGGGAGGATCAGATTATATATTTTTAGTAAATAATTCAAATCCAAGATTGATACGTGAGTTATAATTTTTACTTGGGACTCTTAAGATAGGTTGTATATACTTTTCCTAAGGATGACTTTCAGTTCATTTACTTTTTTATCTGCAGTTTTCCAAATTTATGAATTATGTGTAGATATTTTTAAGAGACTTGGAGCTAGGTTAATTTCCATGGTTGTTACCAACCTGTATTTAAAGATAACTTGGACTTTATATATTTTAAAAAACACATGTAGTTGTGATTTAAGTTTTAGCCTTTGTTTACAGTTGGCGCATGGTTTGTAGCAGATTCATGGTGGATAGCTTGTAAGTTTTTTTTTTTTTTTTTTTTTTTTTTTTTTTTTTTTTTTTTGCGGTACGCAGGCCTCTCGCTGTTTTGGCCTCTCCCGCTGTGGAGCACAGGCTCCGGACGCGCAGGCTCAGCGGCCATGGCTCACGGGCCTAACCGCTCCGCGGCATGTGGGATCCTCCCGGACCAGGGCACGAACCCGTGTCCCCTGCATCGGCAGGCAGACTCTCAACCTCTGCGCCACCAGGGAAGCCCCAGCTTGTAAGTTTATAGTTTAAAAGGCATATTGTCTTGGTACTCAAATAAAGGAACACTTAATAGTGAAAGTACCTCCTGACTAACAGGGCATCTTTTGTCATAGATATATATGTATTGTATATATCATCTCCTTGTTAGTTCAGCTAGGAATTTGAAATATTAGGTTAATTTGACTGCCTTTGAAATGAAAAGGGAAATTATTAAGGTATAATGCCCAGATGAGCCATGGATATGAAACTAGAAAGCAATTAGGAGTTGTTTCTCAGCCCAGTACTTTATTGGAAATCACAACTTTGAAAAATATATTTGGATAAAAGTTCTCCAGAGAGTGGGCATTGAGGGAACCTACCTCAACATAATAAAGGCCATATATGACAAACCCACAGACAACACTGTTCTCAATGGTGAAAAACTGAAACCATTTCCACTAATATCAGGAAAAAGACAACGTTGTCCACTCTCACCACTGTTAATTCAACATAGTTTTGGAAGTTTTAGCCACAGCAATCAGAGAAGAAGAAGAAATAAAAGGAATCCAAATCAGAAAAGAAGGAGTAAAGCTGTCACTGTTGCAGATGACATGATACTATACATAGAGAATTCTAAAGATGCTACTAGAATACTCCTAGAGCTAATCAATGAAATTGGTAAAGTAGGATACAAAATTAGTGCACAGAAATCTCTTGCATTCCTATACACTAATGATGACAACTCTGAAAGAGAAATTAAGGAAACACTCCCATTTACCACTGCAACAAAAAGAATAAAATACCTAGGAATAAACCTACCTAAGGAGACAAAAGACCTGTATGTAGAAAACTAGAAGACACTGATGAAAGAAATTAAAGATGATACAAACAGATGGAGAGATTGGAAGATTCTTGGATTGGAAGAATCAGTATTGTGAAAATGACTATACTACCCAAAGCAATCTACAGATTCAGTGTACTCCCTGTCAAACTTCCAATGGCATTTTTCACAGAACTAGAACAAAAAATTGCACAATTTGTATGGAAACACAAAAGATCTCGAATAGCCAAAGCAATCTTGAGAACGAAAAACGGAGCTGGAGGAATCAGGCTCCCTGACTTCAGACTATACTACAAAGCTACAGTAATCAAGACAGTAATATACTGGCACAAAAACAGAAATATAGATTAATGGAACAGGCCAGAAAGCCCAGAGATAAACCCACACACACGTGGTCACCTTATTTTGATAAAGGAGGCAAGAATATACAATGGAGAAAAGACAGCCTCTTCAGTAAGTGGTGCTGGGAAAACTGGACAGCTACATGTAAAAGAATGAAATTAAAACACTCCCTAACACCATACACAAAAATAAACTCAAAATGGATTAAAGACCTAAATTAAGGCCAGACATTATAAAACTCTTGGAGGAAAACACAGGAAGAACACTCTTTGAGGGAAGTGTGTTGCTGTGAAGTGTAAGTCACAGCAAGGTCTTTTCTGACCCACCTCCTAGAGTAATGGAAATAAAAACAAACATAAACAAATGGGACCTCATGAAACTTCAAAGCTTTTGAACAGAAAAGGAAACCATAAACAAGACAAAAAGACAACCCTCAGAATGGGAGAAAATGTTTGCAAACAAATCACGAACAAAGGTTTAATCTCCAAAATATATAAACAGCTCATTATTAAAAAAAAAACCACCCAGTCAAAAAATGGGCAGAAGACCTTAGTAGACATTTCTCCAAAGAAGACATACAGATGGCCAACAAACACATGAAAAGCTGCCCAACATCACTAATTATTAGAGAAATGCAAATCAAAACTATAATGAGGTATCACCTCACACCAGTCAGAATGGCCATCATCAAAAAATCTACAAAAAACAAATGCTGGAGAGGGTGTGGAGAAAGGGGAGCCCTCATGCATTGTTGGTGGGAATGTAAATTGATACAGCCGCTCTGGAGAACAGTATGGAGATTCCTTAAAAAGCTAAAAATGGAATTAATATATGACCCAGCAATCCCACTACTGGGCATACCCAGGGAAAACCATAATTCAAGAAGACACATGCACCCCAGTGTTCATTGCAGCACTGTTTGCAATAGCCAGGACATGGAAGCAACCTAAATGTCCATCAACAGAGGAATGGATAAAGAAGATGTGGTATATATATACAGTGGAATATTACTCAACCTAAAAAGGAACGAAATTGGGTCATTTGTAGAGACATGGATGGACCTACAGAGTGAAGTAAGTCAGAAAGAAGATAACAAATAATTGTATATTAACACATATATGTGGAATCTGAAAAAATTGGTATAGACGATCTTATTTACAAAGCAGAAATAGAGACAGACCACAGACGTAGAGAACAAACATATGGGTACCAAGGGGGAAGGGGTGGTGGTGGGATGAATTGGGATTGACATATATATACTATTGATACTATGTAAAAAATAGGTAACTAATGAGAACCTACTATATAGCATAGGGAACTCTACCCACTGCTCTCTGGTAACCTAAATGAGAAGGAAATCCAAAGAAGTATATATATATATATATATATATATATATATATATATATATATATATATATATAGCTGACTCACTTTGCTGTACACTATAAACTAACACAATATTGTAAAGCAACTATAGTCCAATTAAAAAAATAATTAAAAGAAAAATGTATTTGGAGGGAATCCTTCTTATGACAGAAGGATTCTTAAAGGTGAAACACTTTTGGTTCTGAGAAGTGAAACTGAGTTGAACCAGAACAGAAGGTAATTCCATTGAGTATCAGGTTATTTGGCCTCTCCGACTCTCTGAAAAAAGATTAGTAATTCATATTTTATCCACTTGTTTTCAGTTCCTTTAAATGAGCACTGAGTTGTGCTTTAGTTAACAATGTTATATGATTAAAAAGAAAAAAAAACCAACCCTTATTTGTTTTTCTTATTGGAAGCACTTTTTCCTGTGTCTGAACATGTATAACATTAGTAGTCTATGAAGAGAACTGGGTTACTGCTATCAGAGGCATACTCCTAGTTGCGAGAATGGTTTTTGAATGCTCTTTTAGGCACTTAAATTATTTTTGCTTTGAGAAAAGAGATTGTTCACTGTGCTTTAGGAGCTGGTAACTAAGTCTGATGCTTCTTAGCCCTTAACTAAGAAAAATGGAGCTTGCTGACAAAACATAGGTGGTTTTATAGGCCTGTGAAACCCGACAGCATGTTCAGCAATGTAAACAATGGCAGCTGTCTTTTGCTGGCTCGTCTGTTGTTCGAAATGTAATGAAACTGCTTCTCACAAATGGCTTCACCTGCTGACTCATCTTCCAGCCCCTAAACAAACCATAGTATCCAGCATTATTTGATGCTGGGATTGAGAATTAAAAGAATCCAAGTCTTAGAATGTGAGGGTAGGAATGGATCATGGAAATCCTTTAACTCAGCCCCTTCACAGATGGCCTCGAAAGAAAGGTCATTGTGGAGGATGCCATATTTTGATAGTTATAAGAATTAGTGATACTACTGTTCAGAGAGCCATTAGAATCTTCTTGAATGATTGAGGGCTCTTTTCTGTATAGAAATCCTTGAGATGTACTTTTTAGCTTTCCTACAAAAATAATACATTCTGAAAGTGGTTGTAAGTCACTGGTACAGGGGCAGCACACATTTAACGCCTGCTGTATACTGTAGGAGGAATGTGGGAAGAAGTAAAATGAAAGATGGACATTGTTCCTGAAAAACTTCCAATTTAATTAGAAAATAGATATGAGAAAAGAGTGGGAAACATTTAGGAGTCAATTTATTAATGAGTGTATAAGCTGATTTACCTGATACATTGTGAAAGAGGCTTGTGTAAATTTATGTGAGCTCTTAGAGCATTGGATGCAAAAAAATCTCTTGCAGAAGTGAAAACTTCCCAATTATATTTTAATTCTATAGATTGGAAATTACATTCCAAGAAACTGAGGCAGAATTTCCACAGAAAACACAGCGAAAACCATTGACTTAAAATAGTGGTTCTCAGGGTTTTTTTGTTATTTAGAAAAAAATCTCAAGAGTACAGATTTTTAAAATAAATCTGTACATTATTAAATATTATTGAGAATCTCAGAGAACTTTTCTTAAGTGGGCTATATCTGTTGATATTTATATTAGATATTAAAATGAAAAAATTAGAAATATTCACTTAATTAAAAACAAGACAAACCCAGTATAGGTTAACTTAAATAATTGAAAAATAACTTTTTCAAAACAAAAATCAGGGCTTCCCTGGTGGCGCAGTGGTTGAGAGTCCGCCTGCCGATGCAGGGGACACGGGTTCGTGTCCCGGTCCGGGAAGATCCCACATGCCACGGAGCGGCTAGGCCTGTGAGCCATGGCCGCTGAGCCTGCGCGTCCAGAGCCTGTGCTCCGCAATGGGAAAGGCCACAACAGTGAGAGGCCCACGTACCGCAAAACACACACACACACACACAAAACAAAAATTAGTGAGAAGAGTGGCGTTTTATATTTTTCCAAATCTCTTTAATTTCTAGCTTAAAAGAATGTAACGATTCTCACATCTGCTTCTGCATTCATTCTGCTATACAGTGTTTTGTTTGAAGAAAATCTGGTCTCACTCAGATCAGATTTGGGAAGGAGACTGGGAGGGAGAGGAGTATTTTAATGTCTCTCTCAGATAATTGTGGATATTCTTTATTATTATACCAAAACTTGACAATGGTAGTTTCTTTTCTTTCTTTCTTTTTTTTTAAACCTAACTTTCTGACAATGGTAGTTTCTTAAAAGTTAGTTTCAATTTGGAACCTGAAACCATGTCCATGAACTTATTTATTTGATTGCGTTGGGTCTTCGTTGCTGCACGCGGGCTTTCTCTAGTTTGTCGAGCGGGGGCTACTCTTCATTGCAGTGCATGGGCTTCTCATCGCGATGGTTTCTCTTGTTGCTGAGCTCGGGCTTTAGGCACGTGGGTTTCAGTAGTTGTGGCATGTGGGCTCAGTAGTTGTGGCTTGCAGGCTCTAGAGTGCAGGCTCAGTAGTTGTGGCGCAGGGGCTTAGTTGCTCTGAGGCATGTGGGATCTTCTGGGCCAGGGATTGAACCCTACATTGGCAGGCGGATAGTGTCCCTTGCATTGGCAGGCGGATTCTTAACCACTGTGCCACAAGGGAAGTCCCTCCATGAACTTTTCATGCACTTAAATCTGTTGGTTTGTATGGTACTTTGAATGGATCTTTTACCCATGCGTGATTTTGTAACATCATGCATTGATTATTTGGAAGATAATAGTTTTCAAATGTTGATAGATTTCATTATACAGTGTTTGGGAAGTTTTTGAGCTCTTGGTGGTCAATACCAACTCAGCTGTGACTTGTGACGTCTGGAAGGATAATTGAAATTGCATTAGTAACCAGTCTTTGGGTTGGAGGGAAATGGATTTCATTTTCATGAAGAAGCTCCATGTTCATGACCCTGAAAATGGGGCATTTTATTGTTCTTGTGCTTTTTCGTAGTGTTAGCAGGTTTGATTATTCATTTAAGGGATGCAGAACTGGAAATAGTTGGCCTTTTCAAATAAATTTGTTAACCTGGAGGAATTTCTCTGATGGAATGTACAGGTGTACTTTTGAACATGGCTGCTCTAAGTGCTTGGTTCCCTGTCAGTTATAGGTCTGGGAGTCTAGAACCTCTTCTAAACCTTTTAATTTCCTCATCCTCCAATTGAAGATGGACCTCAGCAGTGTACAATTAGAGTCCTGGATCAGTTTTACCTCACGGAATTACTTTCAGTTCTTCCCCAGGCTCTGCCACTGTTTTCTTTTCTTTGAGCTTAGTCTCTTTCACTAAACAGGTACCTAGGGTGAGACAGAGACTAAAATGAATTTCTTTTCCAAGTGGGATGAATGAGATGGTTTGACCTAGGATTTTGCTTCTTGTGTCCCTTGGTGATGTAACAGAAATTGGACTGTTGTTATATTAAACTTTGTTAAGGTTCTGAGATCAACATATATCCAAGGATTACTTTGAAATCAAGCTTGGTTTTTTGTTTTTGTTTTATATAATATCATCTGCTTTTACAGAATTGTACTTGAAAGTCAGAGTTTAAATAAAATTCTGATTGTTGTCATGTCATCATGTATAATAGCAAACCTTTTGAAACATTCTAAGGTCTAGTAATAGAGTTCTGGGCAAATTCTGGCCTCAATATCCATTGAAATACTATGTAACCCTTAAAAATGTTGCAAAACCTTACTGACATAAAAACGTCCACTTTGGGACTTTCTTGGTGGTCCAGTGGCTAAGACTCCGTGCTCCCAAAGCTGGGGGCCCGGGTTTGATCCCTGGTCAGGGAACTAGATCCCACATGCCGCAACTAAGAGTTCACATGCTGCAACTAAAAAGATCCTGCATGCCACACCTAAAAAAAATGGTCCTGTATGCCTCAACGAAGATCCCGTGTGCCACAACTTAGACCTGATGCAGCCAAATAAATATTAAGAAAAAGTCCACATTTATTCTATGGAAGCCAGTTAAAAGTAGCATGTGTGATCAAATTTTATCTTAAAAAATATATAGAAAAAGTGCTTGCTTATACAACAGTGTTCATAGGGGCTATTTCTGGTTGCTGGTGAGATTGGGTGATTTTCATTTTCTTTCTGTGCTAAGTCATTTTTGTTTACATTAACCACATATCACTTTAAAAAAAATTTATTTATTTATTTTTGGCTGCATTGGGTCTTCGTTGCTGCACACAGGCTTTCTCTAGTTGCAGCGAGTGGGGGCTACTCTTTGTTGCAGTGAGTGGGCTTTCTCATTGCAGTGGCTTCTCTTGTCACGGAGCACGGACTCTAGGCACGCGGGCTTCAGTAGTTGTGGCTTGTGGGCTCAGTAGTTGTGGCTCACGGGCTTCAGTAGTTGCGGTGCATGGGCTCTAAAGCACAGGTTCAGTAGTTGTGGCGCATGGGCTTAGTTGCTCCGTGGCATGTGGGATCTTCCTGGACCAGGGCTCGAACCCGTGTCCCCTGCATTGGCAGGCAGATTTTTTTTTTTTTTTTTTTTCTGTACGCGGGCCTCTCACTGCTGTGGCCTCACCCGTTGCAGAGCAGGCTCCGGACGCACAGGCTCAGCGGCCATGGCTCACAGGCCCAGCCGCTCCGCGGCATGTGGGATCTTCCCGGACCAGGGCACGAACCCGTGTCCCCTGCATCGGCAGGTGGACTCTTAACCACTGTGCCACCAGGGAAGCCCGACGGGCAGATTCTTAACCACTGCGCCGCCAGGGAAGCCCCCACATATCACTTTTATAATCAGAAAAGTAAAGCAGTTTCTACTTTGAAAAATGAAACTAAGCTAAAATGTGACTCCTTGCAAGTTCCTCACTAAGCAAAGACAGATTAAATTACATTCATTATTTTAAGAGTGAAGAGGATTTAAAATACATTTGTAGTTTTTTAACAGGGAATCAAGGGAAAGAGGGAGCATTTTTTTGTTAATTATTAGTTAAGTAAAAACTTATGAATTGTGTTCCCCATGCATTCTGATTAAATTGATCTTTACCATAATAGTAATACTTACGCCGATCTTCCCAAATTTGTTTTCATGATACCAAGAGAAGCGGCTTAAAGTACTTTGAAAGAGGCGTCGTTAAAAAAAAAAAAAGCCTTACTTTTAATGATGTGGCAGATTAGTGCAACATTTTTTATGATACCTCTTATTTGTTACAGAGTTTCCTTTTTAAAGTCCTTTGCCATCTTGTCCTTGCTGTCCTGGCTTCCATCTGGGGCTGCAGCAGGGCTGAGCCAAACATGGCTGCTGCTGCAGCATGGGCGGGCGTAGTATAGGATTCGGCTGCTGTGGTTCCTGTGACGAAGCAGGAGGAGAAGCCTGGAGAGCGTGCTCTAGGTCAGGATTCTCTTAAAGCTTGTTGCCAGGAGAATTGGACTTTTCTCGTGGAGGAGATACTACATTTCAGATTCTGCTGTTGAGAGGGAATGCTACTGTGTATTGGGATTTATAGCCTTAGCAGGGGAACCACCCATCCTCTGCAGAAGTGAGAAATCTTAGCATATGCTGTCATTTGCCAAGCAGGATTGGCCATTTTTAGAAAGCAGCAAGGCTTACGTGTCTGTTTCAGTTGATGACAGAGAAGTGTCCAGAATGACGGTGGGTAAATTTACAAAATGGGTAGCATTTCTCTCAGGGGCAGACTCGGCGGCATAGAGTAGAGGATTAAAATGGTCTGTCCCCATGTGCAGCTTGTGTGAGGATTACTGTATCACATCAAAAGTAAACCTAAAATGTTGGGTGAGAGATGGGGAGTGGTTTGAGTGGAGAATTGAAGTTGCTGTACGTGCTGCTTAGGCTGCTCCATAGAGTGGATGCACTGCCATTTGGTTGGGGTGTGTTTGTGCCTGAGTTTCTGTCCTTTCTGCCTGTGACTGGAGATGGGCATGATGTCGGATATGCTGCTTGACAACCAATAAATATGATATGTCCGGATACGCAGTAACACACTACTTCACTCATTTCTCTGTTTAGTATGATGAAGAGAAAAGGCTTTTAAGAAAGAAAAAAGCTCCCTTCCACAGAAAAGCCATATGTGATCATTGTAAAAATCACAGGGAAAAAAGAAAAAAAAATCACTTGTAACTTTACCACCCATTGATAACTATTGGTAGCATTTTGATATATTTCCTTGGGGGAATTTTTAAATATATATATGTTTATATATACATGTGTTGGCATATGTGTTTATGTACATATACTCATGTGCATAGCTGAAGATCATACTGTGAATATTATTTTTTCTATTTTAACATTGATACATTCCCATTTCAATAAAAATTTTGAGAGGGCTTCCTTAATGGTATTATAACATTTCTGTATATGGCTGTACCACAGTATACTTAAAGCACATTGCTTATCACTGGATTATTCAGTTAACAATTTTGGTATTAAAAGAAATGCTGAGACTAACATCTTTGTGTATAATGTTTTTCAATATTTCAGGTATTTGTTCAATAAAGTAAAAATTACTGGATCAGCAGGTGTGAACATTAGGATAGTTGATGCATATTGCCCTATTTTTACCAGCATTAAATATTCTTTTAACTTTTGTTAATTTGATAGGTGAAAATTATATACAGTTTTAATTTGCATTCTTAGATTACTTATAAGATTTAGTTTTCTCCCATGTTTATTAGCTTTTATTTATTGTTTTGAAAATTATCTGTTTATATGCTATTTTCATGTCTTTATTCAGATCTTAGTTTAGTTTCAAAACAGTCAAATAATGCATGTGTATTATAAAGGATACAGATTATATTGATTTATACCTTTATATTATATATTTAAAAACAATTAAAAACCTTCTTCACTTCCACTTCCATTATTAGCAGCTATCACAGTTGACAGTTCAGCATCTCTCTTCTTACAGATCTTTTTGTATGCATTTACAAATTGAGAGAAAGAGGAAGGGGAAAAGGGAAGAGAATCAGGGAGTGGGAGAGAGGTGGAGGTTTTTAGAGGATGGCCTCTGGAGCTGGACTCTGTGATTTGCATCCTAACTGCTGGAAGTGTGAAGTGTGGTCTTGGAGGATTTCGAGTCCCATAGCTGATAGTCCCAGCTCTCATGGTTTAGTGGCTGTGTACCTTGGGAAAAATGATTTAACCTTTTTGTGTCCCAGTGTCCTCATGTAAAAGGGTTAATTATAGACTCTAGTGCTTAAGGTTGTTGTGAGGATTAAATTAGTTATACCTATAAGGTACTTAAAATGGTACCTGGCACTTTGTGTTATATAGTAATAAATAGCTATTACTATTATATTACTTGTGTAACAAGATTATAAGTGGGATTATACTGCAATGCTTAGTGATTGCTTTTTCATGTATTGTATAAATCTTTCCCATGTTGATACATGTAGATTATTCTATAGTTGTACCATAATTCATTTAACTCTTTCCTATTGGTGGATATATGTATAGTTTCTAGGCTTTTTTGTATGTGTTAAAATGTATAGTGCAGGGCTTCCCTGGTGTCGCAGTGGTTGAGAGTCCGCCTGCTGATGCAGGGGACACGGGTTCGTGCCCCGGTCCGGGAAGATCCCACATGCCGCGGAGCGGCTGGGTCCGTGAGCCATGGCCGCTGAGCCTGTGGGTCTGGAGCCTGTGCTCCGCAACAGGAGAGGCCACAACAGTGAGAGGCCCATGGACCGCAAAAAAACAAAAAATAGTATAGCACATATCCTTATACATACGTGTGAGTATTTTAGTAGGATGGAGTCCTATAAATAGAATTGCTGAATTGAAGGGTACGTAAATAAACATTTGGCGATTACTTTTTTAATATCTAAGAATTTTTGTTTTCTCTCCTTTTCTGTGTGTAGCAGATGCGTCTTATTTTATGATTGGAATAGTATCTTAAATCCTTTCATAGGTACTAATTGGAAATTAAAGAAATCTTTTTCTGTTCCCTGTACCATCTCTCTCCCTCCAGGGTTGGTTCTGTTTATTCATCTTGGTTCTTTACTTTCTTAATGTCTGGTGATTGTTTAGTTTCCATTCGTGTTTATGAATGGAAGATGAGGTAGATTAGTAGAGTTGACAGATGGAGTCCCTGCAGTTGGGTAACAGGCCTCAAAGGTTGTCTTTAAGTGTTGTGGGTGGCGCCTGACACCAAGGACATTTTACTGAATTGTGCCTTTATTTGCTCTTGGAATAAATTTTTTAAAGGAACATAATACTAATAAAAGTAGACTGATTTCTGTTAAGTCATGTTAACAAGTTTGAAGTATAGTCAGCGTTTTATATATTTGCATATTGTCTGTGTTTTGTGGAGTTTCTCATGTACAGTATTTTCCAGATACATTTCAGTTATGATTTTGGACTCATCTTCTCACAACTGGATACTGTGAAGTGGAAATCCTAAAATTTCTTTTTTTAAAAAATAAATTTGTTTATTTTATTTTATTTTTGGCTGCCTTGGGTCTTCCTCCATGCGGACTTTTCTCTAGTTGGGGCAAGCAGGGGCTAACTCTTTGTTGTTCTGTGTGGGCTTCTCATTGAGGTGGCTTCTCTTGTTGCACAGCACGGGCTCTAGGTGTGTGAGCTTCAGTAGTTGTGGTGTGCGGGCTCAGTAGTTGTGCATCACAGGCTATAGAGCGCAGGCTCAGTAGTTGTGGTGCAAGGGCTTAGTTGCTCCGTGGCATGTGGGATCTTTCCCAGGCTAGGGATTGAACACTGCATTGACAGGCGGATTCTTAACTACTGCGCCACCAGGGAAGTCGCTAACAACTTGTTTGCTCTTAATTCCTTAGCTGAAGAGCTTAGCTGAAGCTTCAAAGCGTTCATAAAACAAGGAAGTAGTTAACTATCTTTCAGTCCTAACCCTGAATATGTCTGCTTTTTTTCAGTTCCCATTTTGTGCAGTTTGTTGATTGGTCTTGTTTTCAAATGGTCGTCTTCACTGTCATCCGCTGCTAAAAACTGCTTTCTCTTAGTTTTATCTTTTTATAATCTGCCTCATAAATAATTCTGCCCAAGCTATTGGAACCTTGAATTTTAGTGAAATGAAGAACATTTTATTGTTCCTTCTCTGCTCTTATATTAGTTTATTGCCATCTTTGCAATTTGAAAATCAGTTTAACTGTTTTGTCATTGTGTTGGTTATCCACAAATGTCTAGAAAACATTTTATTTACCTGACAAAGACATATTGTGATACATTCTTTTTTTGGGTTTTTTTTGTTTTTGTTTTTGCGGTACGGGGGCCTCTCACTGTTGTGGCCTCTCCCGTTGCGGAGCACAGGCTCCGGACGCGCAGGCTCAGTGGCCGTGGCTCACGGACCCAGCCGCTCTGCAGCATGTGGGATCTTCCCGGACCAGGTCACAAACATGTGTCCCCTGCATTGGCAGGCGGACCCTCAACCACTGCGCCACCAGGGAAGCCCTGTGATACACTCTTGATGAGAGAAGTCGGTGTAAAACAAATTGGGAGGATGTGTTTAAGAATGTGAGAAGTACTAATTTTTTGCCATTGAAAACTAAAGTTAGTTAATATTTTCATTAGACTTGATTGACCCAAGTAAGTAATCTTTTACTTTTTTTTAATTGAAGAAAATGCCAATTTAATTAGCATAATTTTAAGGATGTGTTAAAGCTAGGATAGTAGTTCTCAATTTAGGCTGCTCATTGGAATAATTTTTGCAACTTAAAAAATACACAGACATCTTCTGAATCATATTTTGGAGTTTAAGTTTTAGATATATAATTAAAGTTAAGACTCCTAGCCTAGAAAATTGAAATGGTCAATTGTGAGTTAATTAGGTCTTACATATTATATAAATGACATTAAATTAGCTTAATTATTTGGATTGTACCTTTTCTGAGAGCTTTGAGTATTAGCATGTTGCTTGTTGTTGGATTTGAAGTCTGTTCTTTGTTAATAGTCTTGATTTTTTTTTTTTTTTTTCTTTTTTTTTGCGGTACGCGGGCCTCTCACTGCCCTGGCCTCTCCCGTTGCGGAGCACAGGCTCCGGACGCACAGGCTCAGCGGCCATGGCTCATGGGCCCAGCCGCTCCGCGGCATGTGGGATCCTCCCGGACCGGGGCACGAACCCGTGTCCCCTGCATCGGCAGGTGGACTCCCAACCACTGCGCCACCAGGGAAGCCCCAAGATTCTTGATTTTTAATGATCAAGAAATGAATGATTCCTTTACTTCTCAGTAGACATGTCCTTTAAGTTTCATTTCTAGATTCATACTGAAATAGGATTTGGCAGATGACTAGAGGAAGATGTTCTTATCTTTTGAAATAGGTTGATTCTGAGACCTGGTAAAAAGTTAAAGGACAAACTAGGCATTTTGCACCTGACATCCTCTTAGAACTTAAAATATTTTATTACTGGTATCTGATTAGTCATATTGACAAACTAATGGGCACTGACAGCCTTTATCTGTTTTCTTTCCTGTTATGAAGCGCTGTGCGGCTTGTGGGATCTCAGTTCCCCAGTCAGGGATTGAACCTGGGCCACGGCAGTGAAAGCCTGGAATTCTAACCACTAGCCCACCAGGGAACTCCCTGAAGTGAACTTTCTTAATCCAGCAGAGTTTATTGTGTACAACACATAGGCCTGCCCCTGTTGTTATTGAGGATTATTGGGATTACCGTAAACCTGCCTAGAATTTTTATTTATTTATTTAAAAATATTTATTTATTTATTTTTGGCTGTGTTGGGTCTTCGTTGCTGCGTGGGCTTTCTCTAGTCGCGGCGAGCGGGACCTACTCTTTGTTGCGGTGCCCGGGCTTCTCTTGTTGCAGAGCATGGGCTCTAGGTGCATGGACTTCAGTAGTTGTGGCACGTGGGCTTAGTTACTCCGCGGCATGTGGGATCTTCCCGGTCCAGGGTTCGAACCCATGTCCCCTGCATTGGCAGGCGGATTCTCAACCTAATGGAGCAGATATAAAAGCTTTCTTATAACTTTAGGTGTAAGAAATTAGGTATATAAAATTCCTACAAAGGAGAGATTTGTGCCCTTTGAAAAACAAAATTCAGTGTTTACCTAAGAATACGAGGCTGAGGACACTCCAAGCTACATAAGTATTATGTGCAAAAAATATATATTTGTCAGTCTTTCTCTGTTTTAATAACATCTTTGGATTTATTGCCTTGAATTTGCTTTTGCTCATAGTGAAGTAATAAGAGAACTTAATATTACTTTCTTCTATATTTTTATTTATAGGTCATGGAAATGAAAATCAGTTAAGGAGCAGAAACACTTACTGTGGTTTTCATTCAGATAACATTTTCAGAGTGACAGAAGTGATTTCATTTTTGAGAAGCACATTATTTCTCTCCCTTTAGTTCGCTTTCATTGTTTATACTCTTACCTTGTCATTGGAATTATGTTTCCTTTGAAAATAACTAGTAAATATTCTGCTTTCAGTTTTAGCTGCCTATATTTGTGGCTTAATTGAAATCTATTCTGACTAGTAGGAATAAATAGATTCTGACTATGAGAATAAATAATTTATGTGATTATATTATGGAAAGAAAAAGTAAACTGCCAGTGAAAGCATTTAAATAATATATTAGAGTTTGTAAGGGGAAACTTAGGGTCTCTTACACAAGACGGAACTTTGGTTGAGAGTTTCTTGACCTTTTACTAGTACTTATCATTCCCGTTTATTAAGTATAGACTATTTTGATATTTTGGATAATATGCCATAATTCTGTAAAAAAAATAAAAGTTTCTGGCTTTCTGTGCACTCTGCTTTTTGTTTTTCCTTACCCGTTTGGTCTGCTTCTAACATCTTTTCTGTGGGTTATTTTACTTCTGTGTACTCAGTCTCTTTCTCTGTAAAATTGATTAACTAGACTAAACTAATTTCAAAATCCTTTTGGACCTTTTTATTAGCCTATGATTAGGGTAAAAATAATCTCATACATCCTTTTTTTTCACCTTCCTAGAGTATGGGCAGCAGCCCTTGTTGTTACTAAGGGCTTTCTTTTAAGCACAACAGGGGAATATGTGGGATAAGGGGGTTAGTTGATAATGAAACTTCAGCAATAAAGAATTATCAGAAAAGTTTGAAACATAGTTGATATTAGAGACAGTCTTGCAGAAGAACTCCTTTCCTTTGGTTGTATTGTTTACTACTGGAATTTGATGCACATTTAAAACATTTTTCTTTCTACCTTTTCTCTTAGAATAATAGTCCTGTTAGGAAATGCCTCCAGAATCAAGGGACACTCCAGGCAGTGCCCAATAGAACTTTCTGTGATGTTGAAAACATTCTGTGTCTACGCTGTCCAGTATGGCAGCCACTAACCGTACGTGGCAACAAGCACTTGAAAGGTGGCAAGTGTGACTAGGGAACTAAATTTCATTTAATTTTAATTAAGTTTATATTTAAATAGCTACATGTGGCTAGAGGCCACATTGGACAGCATAGCTCCATATTATACATTCAACCAGCAAATTTTTTTTGAGCATTCAGAGATATGCCCAGCATTGTGTTAGGTGCCAGAGATATCAGGGTCCTGCAATGTGGTGAGGGAGAGATGATTAAAGAGATAAGTGTAATATGTGTGATAGTTGCTGTATTAAAGAAAGGCACAGGGTTCTCTAGGACCATAGATACTGGTTCTTACCTGATCCAGGCTGAGGGTGGGTCACTTTGGGGGTGCTCTTATGTCAAAAGAAATTGTTTCAACTATCCCTTTGTATTATACATAGGTATTGAGCTCAAGTCAATCCTTGTTGTGTTTCAACATACCAAGAGATATGGAAACACTTGGTCATTATTATTTTTAAGTGTTTGGGGTTTTGTGCTTTAACTCTGGACCATGTATAGAATTGATAAGTCTTCATTGTTTGTGATGCGATTAGCTGTTTCTCTTATGAAAATCTGTAAACAGAGCTGTAAATCATCAAGGCTGCAGTTTGACTAAAGTGGTTACTTTTATTTATTTATTTTTGGTTAAAATAAATTTATTTATTTTTGGCTGCGTTGCGTCTTCGTTGCTGAGCGTGGGCTTTCTCTAGTTGCAGCGAGTGGGGGCTACTCTTCATTGTGGTGCACGGGCTTCTCATTGTGGTGGCTTCTCTCGTTGTGGAGCACGGGCTCTAGGCATGCAGGCTTCAGTAGTTGTGGCTTGTGGGCTCTAGAGCACAGGCTCAGTAGTTGTGGCGCATGGGCTTAGTTGCTCCGTGGCATGTGGGATCTTCCCGGACGAGGGCTTGAACCTGTGTCCCCTGCATTGGCAGGCGGATTCTTAACCACTGGAACGCCAGGGGACGTCCAAAGTGGTTACCTTTATTTTTAATTTTTTTTCTCTTATTTATTTATTTACTTTTAACATCTTCATTGGCGTGTAATTGCTTTACAGTGTTGTGTTAGTTTCTGCTGTATAGCAAAGTGAATCAAAAAATATGGAACACTTCACGAATTTGCGTGTAATCCTTGCGCCACGGCCATGCTAATCTTCTCCGTGTCGTTCCAGTTTTAGTATATGTGCTGCTGAAGCGAGTGCTCAAAGTGGTTACTCTTAAGTGGGTGCAGTTTAGGCAGTTTTTCAAAGGCCACGTCTTGCCCACAAATAACATTTTGTGTTATAAAGTACTGGCAAGGAGGCTGTCTTGGTTCTGTGATTCCTGGAATATATATTATGGACATCCTTGGGGTCAAATTTCCTGGGTTTTGGGACTTTTACATATGAATATAGAGTGGAAGAGTAATAGTTCTTTAGCTTCTTTAGTACCAATCTTTATTTAAGTTCTTCTAGAGATGAGGGAATGCCTAGTCATGTCTTAGGGCCCCTGGATGTCATTTGTAGTCTCTGGGTCCATTTATAGTCTCTTTGGTTTGATCTATTTAGAACCTTCTCAGCCACGTAAGTCTCCTTGGCTTGGGGAAGGAGGGCCTTTGGAACTCTCTCTTTGCTCTTAATGCTGGTTCTTCAGGTAACTCTTGAGGAACCCAGGTCAGTGTGAGTCACGTACCTAATGAATTAATTTTCATGGCCTCTCTAGATACTAAAGAGCAAGAGCTTTGACTTTTAGCCCCAGAGTTCAGATTCTGTAAGACTGCACTTACACGTAATTTAAATGAATTGCACTCATAAGTAAATGCCTTGTTTTTAGGATGTTTTGAAGTTTACTTCTCTGTAATTATAAAAAGAGCTTGGGTTTTGATGCTGTGGTATGGTTTTGATGAACTGTGGTAGACTGGGCTATTTCTAGTGTAATTCAGTGTAATAGGAGGAGGAACAGTTTTACTGAATATTAATTAATCTAGAAAAGTAGAGTTTGTGGTTTCAATTTGTTGGGTTAATGAGTGTCATTGTCAGACCATAAATACATGCCCTAGGTAATTAGAATTCTGACAACATAGATCCTTTCTTTCTTCATGTTTGATTTTTTTTTTTTTTTTTTTTTTTTTTTGCGGTACGCGGGCCTCTCACTGTTGTGGCCTCTCCCATTGCGGAGCACAGGCTCCGGACGCGCAGGCTCAGCGGCCATGGCTCACGGGCCCAGCTGCTCCACGGCATGTGGGATCTTCCTGGACCGGGACACGAACCCATGTCCCCCGCATCGGTAGGCGGACTCTCAACCACTGCGCCACCAGGGAAGCCCTTCATGTTTGATTTTTAAAAAGATTGAATTTAGATATGGTTATAGGTTACTTTAGCTAATATTTTTGAAATTTCAATCTAAGGTTCAGATTTAGCTAATCCTTACTGAATACTTTTGAAGTGCATTATGTATTCAGTTTTAATTTTTTTTATGGATTATTTGTTGGGTGGAAATATGTAAACCAGCTATGTAATTTTAGATTTTTTAGTAGCCATGTTTCAAAGTGAAAACAGGTAAACTCAATTTTAATAACATACTTACCCAGTATATCCAAAATATTATAATTTCAAGATGTGATCATTATAAAAATTATTAGTGAGGTACTGTATTTTACATTATTTCTTTGTACTAAGCCTTTGCACTCCAGTGTATATTTTAGCACATCCACCTTGTGGTAGCTGTATTTCAAGTGCTCTATAGCCCCATGTGGCTTAGAGGTTACCTAGTGAATAATGCAGTTCTATAGTATATAGAAAGGGTAAATACTGCTTTCCTGTCTGCTTTCAGAGAAGACCAGGACTAGCAGAGCTGGGGGCAAGGGAAAGGATAAAGAGGAGGAGTTATATGGCAGAGAGTAGCAATCAATAGGGTGATACTTCACATCTCTTTCCAGCTGGGTTAGTTGCTCTACTAACAGCTATAGATAAATTTATTATTTATTTTCTTTACTAAACTAAATGCTTAAGGCAGGAATTATGTGTTTTGTTTCTATTTCTCTAGGGTCTGTTACTGCTAGGCACAAAGTAGACACTAATAAATAATGTTTCTTAGAAGTCTATACTGAGAACAGGAAGCTTTAAACACTGCCTCTGAAGATTTTTGGCATGATTTATTGCATTTCTGGGAGCTAGATATGTATTTCACCCATGTTAGTTATACATGTATCCATTCCCAAGGTTATTCCACAAATTAGGAGTGGAAGAAAATGTATACACTGTCAGGAATAAGTACACATGTGAAGACCTACAGTTTGTAAATACTGACATACAATGTCATATTTTTTGCATTTTTGTACTTCAGCAGTTGCCACTAATAATAACTAACATTTGATGAACATGTGGACTGTTCATTTTTTGTCCCACTTCGTTTTCATAATACTACTGTGGATAGGTAGGTGGGATTGACCTCACTGTATAAATGATGAAAATGGGTTATACTGTCTTTTGTCACAAAAGGCATTTACTTGTCATGGTTGGAGTTAGTGTGTAAGTTTAGTGTATGTGGTGGGATATAGTTGTTCTTCTAGAAACTACAGTAATAGTATGGTAATGATTATTTACATTTGTGTTCAGGGAGATAAAGAGTGTCATATCTGGTTTGAAAACTTAAAAGATGTGTTTTGAAATACTGCAGATACTATACAGCACTGTGGTATAGCAAACCCAAGTATCCATTAACCAGCTTCACAAACAAAACATTATCAGTATAATTAAAGACCTCAGCATGTACCCCTCCTTTATCACTTGATTCTTTCATTAGAGGTAACTGTTATCCTGAATTTGGGATTTATTAGTGCAGTGTATTTCTTTTATATTTACTGCATACTTATATTTGAGTTTTCGAAATCATTTTAGTTTTAATTCAGTTGTGGAAGAAATCAGAATTATTAAATCTAAATTGTTTTGTGTGTATGATTTCAGCCTGTGAGGATTTTCTGAACTTACTTCCAACTTTGTATTTCTGTATAGAGTTATTAAGTCATTTTGACTGAGGAGTTGCAAGGTTTTGTTTGAAAGAGCTAATCTAAGTATTATTAGCCAATATTTTGAGCAATTAAGATTTTGTGGGACTTCCCTGCTGTTCCAGTGGTTAGAACTCCGAGCTTCCACTGCATGGGGCACGGGTTTGATCCCTGGTCAGGGAAGTAAGATCCTGCATGCTGTGGGGAGCGGGCAAAAAGCAAAAGATTTTTGTCTCCTGAAGGGTAGGGACAAGACCATTTCAAATTATTTTGCACAGTGAAGTGTAATTCTTACATGAGGTTTTTATTAAATATGGTCTGTTCACTGTTAATAGGCATAAGCATTGAAGAAGCAAGTGACATTAAAATACACAGCGGAAATCTAGGAATACAATTTAAGGACTAGGGATAATGCATATGATGATAGTGATCTCTCTCTTTTTTTTTTTTTTTCCTTTTTGCCGCGCGGCATGTGGGATCTAATTCCACCACCAGGGATCGAACCCGTGCCCCCTGCATTGGGAGTGTGGAGTCTTAACCACTGGACCGCCAGGAACGTCCCGACAGTGATCTTTAAGGATCTAAATTCTGATATCTGTACTTCCTTATCCATAAATGGCAGTAGGAGTACTTATGTTATTTGGATAATGGGGAGGACTAGGGTATATAAAGGCCCTTAAACCATCCTGGGTGCTTTATTATCAGCATATCAGATATTTTTCAAACCTTAGTATTTATGGCCTTTGGGTTTAAATAGCTGCCTGGAAACCTAGTTTGTTATTAGCCTCTTTTTTAATTGTTGGAGAAGATGGTGATGAGTGGAATATGTAAGCTATAAGCTGCTCCCTTTTGATTTTTATTACTCTGAAAGGTAGGGCTATGGTAGAAGGTAGGACTGTGTTTACTTGATCGCTCTGCATTCACTTTCCTGTAACTAGCAGTGATACTCCATACCGGTATGGTATGGGCACCCGCTGTGAAGAAAGAAAGGGTTTGTACTTGACTTTAGCCCTGTCTGTAAAGTGCAGTATTATTTAACTATGGTACATTGTCATTTTTGTGTAATAGGATTTTTTTCCATCTGAAACGAAAATAATAACTGTTCATAATGGAAAATTTGAAGCTTTAGATGTTGTGAAGAAAAAAAGTCAAACATAATTTTACTATTCAGAGAGAACCTTTTTTTTTTCATTCAGCATTTTTCCCTAGGTTTGTTTCATTCTCTTTTAATTGCTTCAGTTCCTCCATAATATTCTAAACCATAGGCTGGATGAGAGGTATCAGGGTTAACAGGAAGAGCGTTTATTTTATTTATATTTATTTATTTATTTATTTAATTTTTGGCTGCCTTGTGTCTTCGTTGCTGCATGCTCGCTTTTCTCTAGTTGCGGCGAGTGGGGGCTACTCTTTGTTGTGGTGCACAGAGTTATTGCTGTGGCTTCTCTTGTTGCAGAACATGCACTTTAGGCACACGGGCTTCAGTAGTTGTGGCACGCGGGCTCAGTAGTTGTGGCACATGGGCTTAGTTGCTCTGCGGCATGTGGGATCTTCCTGGACCAGGGCTTGAACCTATGTCTCCTGCGTTGGCAGGCGAATATTTAACCACTGCACCACCAGGGAAGCCCAGGAAGGGCTCTTAGAAGTGTGTTTAGGAGATGATAAAGATAAACTTTCATTTGAATGTTAAGGAAAATGTCTGAATATTATGGAAAATAACCTCTCAATATTTTAACATCATTTCAAGTGCAGTGACACTTTTTACCATGTTTATTGCATTTCAAGTAAAAATATCTAGCAGTATTTATCTTCAGTTTGGCATGGAGAACATTGTTAGGTTGATAGTGATCTTTACCTTCATGATGAAAAATAATTTTCCTGCATATAGAATTCTGACAAATTTTTTCTTTTACAGCATTGAAGTAGTGAAAAACATTGTCTTCTGGCTTGCATAGTTTCTGATAAGATCTACTGTAATTCTTATCTTTGTTCTTGATTATGTATGTAGTATTTTTTACCCCCTCTGTTTGCCTTCAAGCTGTTTGATGAGGCTAGGCAGGTATGTGTTGTTGTTTTATTGTATCCTGCTTGGGATTTCTTTAAGCTTCTTGAATCTGTTTGGTATCTTTTATTATTTCTGGAAAATTCTTGGCCTTTATCTTTTCAAGTATTTCTTCTGCCTTAGTCTCCTTTTTCCTTCTGAGACCTCATTTACGTGTATGTTAGACCATTTGATAGTCCCTCAACATTGGATCTTCTGTTTTTCTCCCTGTGTTTCACTTTTGATAATTTCTATTGATGTCTTCATCTATTTTCCAAGTTTATTGATTCTTTCATCAGCTGAGTCCAGTCTGCTGCTAAATCTGTAGAAGGAATTCTTTATCTCTGACATTGTATTTTTTATTTCTAGCATTTACATTTAACATTTAGAAAAATTTTCATCTCTTTGCTGATATTATCTAATCTGTTCATGTATGTTGTCCACCTTTTTCACTAAGTCCTTTAACATATTAATCACAATTTAAAAAAATATCCTTCTCTGATAGTTCTAGCATCTGAATCATCCCTGAGTCTACTTGTATTGATTGCTTTTTCTCTTGACCATAGGCTGTTTTCTTTTTTTGTGTGTCTCATAATTTTTGTTTAGGTGTTGGGCATGGTGTATAGAACAACAGTTGAGACTGAGGTAAATTGTATTTATGTTTGGAAATGGGTACACCCCACTTCTGTTGGGCTGTCAGTGTGTGGTGTTAAGCCAAACTAGTCATGAGTTGAGCTAGTTTGGGGTTTCATTGTCGTTATCATTACTTTCAGTGCACCGCAGTCTTCATAGTCTTGTAGTGGTGGCTGCTGTTAGCCCTGGTGGTAGAATGCTGTTGCTTGCTCCTTGGTGTTATGATTATGTTGGAGGCAGTTATCTCAGTTCAGGTTCAGTCTTTTGCAGACCCTGTTCATCTGGGCCTTATAAATAGGACTTTGTTCCCTCTCCTCCTTGTGGCAGCCATTGTTTGCCTTGTGTTTGTACTTTTTATTGTATAGGGTTTCCTGCCCCTCTCCCAGCATTAGGAGGCTCCTGGGTGGTGTATTTGTGTGGGATCCTAGGCACAAGATGGTTACTTACCCCTCCCCACAGGGATAGAGGGATTTGCTTATCTCTTTATCTCAGCAACAACAGATGTTTGCCAGTGTCCTAGGACAGAAGGGGTTTGCTGCCCCTACTCCAGTGGCCTAACACCTTTGTTTCATAGGAGAAAAGGATATGGGGAATCAAGTGTGGCTTTGTGCCTCTTTCCAGCAATGACTGGTCACCTCCTGAATTCCTGTGCCATTGAGTGGGACTCTCTCTGGTCTTCTGCCGTGAGACCAATCTTTTTCATCAACACACTGTGGAGGCCAGTGGAGAAGAGCTTGCAAGTGAGTGCAGACTCCTGTTGTGGATAGGGCACCCAGTTGGGAAATTGGCATGCTAGCCTATACCTTTTAGGAATTCAGTAAGTATGTAGCAGATCTTCTTTTTATTCACTGTATTATGATTACCCCTTTCTCTTCTCGTCTACCATGTATGTTCTTTATTGGAGGGTCTTGTTCCTCTTTGGAATTCAGGTTATTTGGTTGCCTTGCAACTTCAGCAGTCTGATGGGCTCAAGAAAGGTTGTGGTGTTTCAGGTAATCTGGTCTTTTCTTCTATTAGAGAGGGTGCCATGTTTTTGTAGTTTTCTGTATCTTAAGCAGAAACAGAAATTTAATAGTAATCTGTAGAGTTAATTAATCTGTGCTAAACTTCATTCAAAGAAGGATTCAAAGTGGTTTACAAAAATACTTGAAATAATAATAGATGATAAAATTAGGTAAAGATGGCCTTAGCAATATCTTTTTAGATCTGTCTTCTCAGGCAAGGGAAACAAGAGCAAAAAATGAACAAATGGCTTTACATCAAACTAAAAAGCTTCTGCACAGCAAAGGAAATCATCAGTAAAATGAAAAGACAACCTACGGAATGGGAGAAGATATTTGCAAATGCTATATCTGATAAGGGGTTACTATCTAACATATATAAAGAACTCATACAACTCAACAACAGCAACATGATTAAAAAATGGGCAGAGTAGCTGAATAGACATTTTTCCAAAGAAGACATACAGATGGCCAACAGGCACAGGAAAAGATGTTCAACATTGCTGATTATAGGGAACTGCAAGTCAAAACCACTATGAAATATCACCTCACACCTGCCAGAATGGTTATTATCAATAAAACAAGTGGGTCTTCCCCGGCGGTGCAGTGGTTAAGAATCTGCCTGCCAATGCAGGGGACACGGGTTCGAGCCCTGGTCTGGGAAGATCCCACATGCCCTGGAGCAGCTAAGCCTGTGCGCCACAACTACTGAGCCTCCGCTCTAGAGCCCATGAGCCACAACTACTGAAGCCCGTGTGCCACAACTACTGAAGCCTGTGTGCCACAACTACTGAAGCCTGTGCGCCTAGAGCCTGTGCTCCACAACAAGAGAAGCCACTGCAATGAGAAGCCTGCACACTGCAACGAAGAGTAGCCCCTGCTCGCTGCAACTAGAGAAAGCCCATGTGCAGCAATGAAGACCCAACACAGCCAAAAATAGAGATAGATAAAAAAACAAGCAATAACAAGTGTTGGTGAGGATGTGGAGAAAAGGGAGCCCTTATACACTGTTGGTAGGAGTGTAAATTTGTACAGCCACTATGGAAGGCAGTATTGGACATTCCTCAGAAAAGTTAAGTATAGAGCTACCATATGATCCAGCTGTCCCACTTCTGGGTATTTATCCAAAGAATACAAAAACACTTTGAAAAGATATATGCACCCCTGTGTTCATTGCAGCACTATTTACAATAGCCAAGCTATGAAAACCACCTAAGCGCCCATCAGTGGATGAATAGATAAAGAAGATGTGGTGTATAGACACACACACACACACACACACACACACAGTGGAATACTACTCACCCATAAAAAGGTGAAATCTTGCCATTTGTGACAACATTGATGGACCTTGAGGGTATCATGCTAAGAATAAGTCAAAGATGAATATTGTGTGATTTCATTCATAAGTGGAATATAAAAACGAATAAGCAAACAAAATAAAAGAACAACCAAACTAAACAAAACCAAATATAGTTACAGAGAGCACAGTAGTGGTTACCAGAGTTGGAGGGCAAAATGGGTAAAGGGAATCAACTGTATGGTGACAGATGGAAACCAGATTTTTGGTGGTGAGCATGCTGTAGGGTATACAGAAGTAGAAACATAATGTTGTACAAATGAAGCTTATACAATGTTATAAATCAGTGTTACTTCAATAAAAAAATAAACCAGATAAAGAAATCAAAGCAAAGGGAAAATAAGGATGGGGATTAAAAAAGTACCAACAAACAGACAGATAGGTAGAGCATGAGTATTATATAGAAATGAATGCCAAAGACGCTGGATGGTTGTTGGTTGTGGGTTACAGATTTGAATCTGAGCTTCATCATGACAAAAGCAAAGTTACATAAATGACATTGCTCAAACTTAAGTTCTTTTCATTGGTGCTTTTTAAATTGTAGGAAGAAATTTTTTTTTTTACTTTTACTGGCAGAGCTGGTGAAGTGAATTATGTAATGTGTAAGACATTATATATATTTTTTATTGGAATATAGTTGATTTACAATATGATGTTAGTTTCAGGTATACAGCACAGTGATTCAATTATATGTATATATATATTCTTTTTCAGATTGTTTTCCCATATAGGTTATTATAGAATATTGAGTATAGTTCCTTGTGCTATGCAGTAGGTTCTTGTTGACTATTTTATATATAGTAGTGTGTATATGTTAATCCCAATCTCCCAGTTTATTCCTCCCCCCCCTTTCCCCTTTGGTAACCATAAGTTTGTTTTCTACGTCTGTGAGTCTCTTTCTGTTTTGCAAATAAGTTCATTTGTATCTTTTTGGGTTTTTTTTAGATTCCACATATAAACGGTATCATATGATGTTTGTCTTTCTCTGACTGGCTTACTTCACTTAGTATGATAATCTCTAGGTCCATCCACGTTGCTGCAAATGGCATTATTACTTTCTTTTTTGTGGCTGAGTAATGTTCCGTGTGTGTGTGTGTGTGTGTGTGTGTGTGTGTGTGTGTGTGTGTATCACATCTTCTTTATCCATTCATCTGTTGATGGACTTCTAGGTTGCTTCCATGTCTTGGGTATTGTAAACAGTTCTGCACTGAACATTGCGGTGCATGTGTCTTTTCGAATTATAGTTTTCTCCAGATATGTGCTCAGGAGTGGGATTGCAGGATCATATGATAACTCCATTTAAAATTTTTTAAGGAACCTTCATACTGTTCTCCATAGTGGCTGTACCAATTTATATTCCTACCAACTGTGTAGGAGGGTTCCTTTTTCTCCACACACTCTCCAGCATTTATTATTTGTAGACTTTTTGATCATGGCCATTCTCACTGCTGTGAGGTGTTACCTCTTTGTAGTTTTGATTTGCATTTCTCTAATAATTAGCGATATTAAGAATCTTTTCATGTGCGTGTTGGCCATCTGTATATCTTCTTTGGAGAAATGTTTATTTAGATTTCTGCCCATTTTTTGGATTGAAGACATTATATTTTTAATACAGATACTTGACTTTTTTTTACCCATACTATTTCTTTCATTTGTTGTATGTACTTTTCTCACATTCTCTCCTGGAGGGTCTGGGTAATTTCATGAATATTAGTGCCTGATGATCAATGTAAGATGCTAGCTCTGTGGCAAATGGTTTATGAGGTAGTTGCTGTTTGAATCTCTGAGTTCTCAAAACAAGCTATTAACATACTGTTGCTAGGAAGCCAGGATGGCCTTAATGCATAGGTGGGGTTAGATCTCTGAGGTTGTCCCATGTACATACATTTGAAGCAGCTAAAGGTGGCCAGTGTAGTTGGAGATGAGGAAGTGGGGAGCAAGTTCGTGTAGGCCCATGTAGGAAATGGTAAGAATTTTATTTTGATATGGGAAGCCTTTGGAGGGTTTAGAGCTGAGACATGATATTTTATATGACTTGTAAGAATTACTCTGATTTTACATATACCTACCCACCTAAAATCTGTAATATCTTACCATGCTGCGTTACCATATCGTTCCATTTGTCTACAGAGATCAGGATGACCCTGTTTTCTTCCAAAATATTTGTTCAATTTCCTAGGTAGTATCTTAAATTTTACTTTTAGAACATTTTTCTCTGAGCTTAAGGAACCTATTCTTGTGATAAAATAGGAATACTTCCAGAAGTCTCTAAACTGTATTTGGTCATCTATTAAGGTATGTTATTTGTGATTGAGATCCAGTCTTTTGCTATTTCAAGTGATGCTAAAGACACTTGATGCCTATCAAGGAGGGGGAATGCCACTAACTGGGGAAAGTAGATTGGAATACAGAGGTGAGAGTTCAAGGGCAAACTCAACTACTACTTCATCAATTGAAATAGAGCCAACTTTCTTAATGTGGTAACTCTGGTACCTGATGCCTTTGTTTCCCTTATCTTGACAAATGTTTGTTACTTTAAGTCTCGTCAGCTTAAGATTTAATACTTTATATAAATGCAGTGTAGTATTATGGTTAAGAGTATGGACTCTGGAGTTAGAATATTTAGGAAGCTTGGAAAAGTTTTGTTTTTGTTTTTTTTTTTTGGCCTTTTCTGTGTTTCAGTTGTCTCATCCTGAAATGGAGCAAAATAGTAGAACTTTTCTCCTAGGTTTGTTGTAAATGAATTAATGTGCTAGAACAGGGCCTGGCTTAGTAAGTGCCTAATAATGTTAGCTATTCTTATTATATGGAATATGTAACCATAAGACTTTCTTTATAAGGGCCCTTTGTCATTGACAAAGTGAGGTCACTATTTCAACAGTATTTAAGCACTGTTTCTAGGCCTTCCCTATTTATTTTTGTTTCACAGTAACTTAGTCAACAATTGAATGATCTTGATGGAATGTGCTAACTCCAGAAGATCATCATCAAGATATGCCTGGTTCATTTTTCTATTTTGAAATAAACTGGTGACTATTAAAATCTTCAGTGTTACTGTCTCCCTGAAATTGATCTGATCCTGGGTATACAGAGATAATTCGTGCTTAGGTAACTAATATGGTTATATTTATAGGCTAATGGAGCATCTTAATTAAAACTCTTGTTCTTGTTTTATCATATTAATCTGACTTCTGAGAATTGCTCGTATATGTTAACATGATATACTATTGTATATTAATGTTAGAGCTTTAATACCAGTAAAAAAACCTTTAAATTAGATCTGTAATTATCAGAAGTTTTTGCTTTCCAAGCTCAGTTCTCTAGGCATGAAGAATTGTCATGTTTTCTTGTCTTATGCTAAGGTGATCATATTATACTGTCTAATTGTGTTTCCTCTTTTAAAAAGCTGTTTTTTATATTTCATAAGCTTCATATACATAAGCCAGATTTGATCTTTTACATAATAGCATTGTATTGGGTACACAGTTATTGAGAATCAGTGGATTTAAGTGGATATATAATTAAATTTCTTGCCTCTTGTTCATATTTGTAGTAGTTGATATTGCCTGGGTACATTCTTTGGTAATGTGTGTCACTTTAAATGTGGTCTTGTAGAACTTGTTTCTTAACCTGAATAAGTTGAAACAGTTAACTGCTGTGGAGGTAATCTTAGATCTACTTGGTGTTGAAGAAGGACAAAACCAGAAAACACCATAGTAACAGAAAATCATGACTGATGTGTTATCCTCTCCCTCTGTTTTTGGTTAGCAATTGAGAAAAGGAGCTCCTTGGCATATGTTTTCATAAAAATGAAGGTCTTTAGTGTGACCAGTTTAAAATGGTTAGTATTACTCTTATTCAAAGAATTAAGCTATTTAACTTTTTAGGAATATACCTTGTTGTCAGACTGAAATGAATGCCATTTTATGCTTCCTTTAAAAAGGGCTGTACAGAATGGAGCTTCCTCAAAAAGCTAAAAATAGATCTGCCATATGATCCAGCAGTCCCACTCCTGAGTATATATTTGAAGAAAAAAACACCGATTCAAAAAGAAACATGCACCCCAATGTTCATAGCAGCATTATTTACAGTAGCCAAGATATAGAAGCAACGTAAACGGCCATTGACAGATGAATGGAGAAAGAAGATGTGGTACATATATATACAATGGAATACTACTCATACATAAAAAAGAATGAAATTTTGCCATTTACAGCAACATGGATGAACTTGGAGGGCATTATGCTAAGTGAAATAAATCAGACAGAGAAAGACATACTGTATGATATCACTTATATGTGGAATCTAAAAATTGAAACAAATTAGTGAATATAACAAAAAAGAAACAGACTCAGCTATAGAGAACAAACTAGTGGTTACCAGTGGGGGAGAGGGAAGTGGGGAGGGACAAGATAGGGGTAAGGGATTAAGAGGAACAAACTACTATGTATAAAATAAATAAGCTACAGGGATATACAAGGAATATAGCCAGTATTTTATAATAACTATAAATGGAACCTAACCTTTAAAAATTGTGAATCACTGTTGTACACCTGAAATTTATATAATATTGTAAATCAACTCTACCTCAGTATAAAATTAAATAAAAATATACTGTCAAAAAAAGGACTTTACAGAAAAACGAGAAAGCCAGCATATTGAGATTTCAACAAATTTTGGGTATTACAGTTTGAGAAGATTTCAGAATTCTGAAGAATCTGTTCCTACTGTAGGCAGTCAAGCCTTCCTCTCTGTACATGGCTCAGTGAGTTGGCCTTCTATAGAAGCAAAATAAAACCTACCCCAGTACAGGCATACCTTGTTTTATTGCACTTTATTGTGTTTCACAGACTGAGTTATCAGATAATGGTTAGCATTTTTTAGCAATAAAGTATTTTTTAATTATGTACAGTTTTTTTTAAGACAATACTATTGCACACTTAATAGACTACAGTATAGTGTAAACATAACTTTTATGTGCCCTAGGAAACCAAAAAACTTGTGTGGCTCACTTTATTGTGATACTAACTGTATTGTGGTGGTCTGGAACTGAACCTGCAGTATCTCCTAGGTCTGCGTGTATCAGATTTGCTGGCTTTCTGGTGTTTGAAGCCAGTAGTGCCCCTATAACAAGCAATAGCACATCTTTACTGTGGGTTCTTGGATGGCAGTTTGAATGTTTGCATTTGGAATACATTTGTCTAAAGCTCTGTCATACACCTTGAATATTTGGAAGAGATATATAATATTTGAGATATTTAAGGAAGAGAATATGTATTTTTAATCCCTGAGTTGATCTCTTGACCATCAAAAAGATAACTGTGTATGCCATAGCATTTCTGTGTCATAGAAATGCCTTCACTATATTGTCATTTAATGCATGCTTTTTGTTATCACTGGAATTTTAAAAAATAATATTTTGTATGTTTTTCATGGGACCTTTGTGGCAAAACCTTACTTGATTATAATCTAGGAAAGAAGCTGTTTTTTTGCAGTAAGTTTTCTGCTGTTTAAAAAATTGTCCAATGCAATCTGTCTCCAGCTCCCTTCTTTTTTTTTTTTACTTTAGTGCCATTAAGTTTTAAGCCAGTTTTGACCCAAATGCTGTAAATTACTTCAGTTTAGGTACTGAAAGTATCATTTCCTTTTTTGATTGATTCCTTTTGTTTCCCCCTCAAGTGTCTTGTATTATTTAAGCTCACTGATATCTCAGAGTCATTGGGACTAGGGCAGATAAAAAGAATGGCAGATCTTTTGAGACTAGATAGATGTCTTCCAACCTTCAGATATTTTGATAATTTACTATTAAGAGAGAATGAGGGGCTTCCCAGGTAGCACAGTGGTTGAGAATCCACCTGACAATTCAGGGGACACGGGTTCGAGCCCTGGTCCGGGAAGATCCCACATGTCGCAGAGCAACTAAGCCTGTGCGCCACAACTACTGGAGCCCACGTGCCCCAACTACTGAAGTCCTGACGCCTAGAGCACATGCTCCACAACAAGAGAAGCCACCGCAGTGAGAAGACCGTGCACTGCAATGAGGAGTAGCCCCCACTTGCCGCAACTAGAGAAAGCCCGCGGGCAGGAACTAAGACCCAACACAGCCAAAAATAAAAAAAAAATTTAAAAAAGGGCTTCCCTGGTGGCGCAGTGTTTGAGAGTCCGCCTGCCGATGCAGGGGACACGGGTTCGTGCCCCGGTCCGGGAAGATCTCACATGCCGCGGAGTGGCTGGGCCCGTGAGCCATGGCCGCTGAGCCTGCACGTCCGGAGCTTGTGCTCCGCAACGGGAGAGGCCACAACAGTGAGAGGCCCGCGTACCCCAAAAAAAAAAAAAAAAGAATGAGGAGGATCATGAAGACATCTCATAAGAGAAAAGGCTTGGCCATCAAAAAGAACAGCAATTTCCAGAGGATTTTATTTTATTTTTATTTATTTATTTATTTTTTATTTTGCGGTACGCGGGCTTCTCACTGTTGTGGCCTCTCCCCTCGCGGAGCACAGGCTCTGGATGCGCAGGCTCAGCGGCCATGGCTCACGGGCCCAGCCGCTCTGCGGCATGTGGGATCCTCCTGGACCGGGGCACGAACCCGTGTCCCCTGCATCGGCAGGCGGACTTTCAACCACTGCGCCACCAGGGAAGCCCTCCAGGATTTTATTTTTAATTAGGATTGGGTTATATTACTCTTACATTTACCCTCATATTTCCAACTGTGTAGTTTTGCCTGTATACATGATCTTGTCTTGTAAATAAACACAATATGTAGTCTCCAAAATCATGATTCAGGTCTTGCCTGAGTCTGAATCTGTAGTTATTTGAAACTCAGCATTGCTACTTGCGTAAATGCAATAACACATCATTCACATGTGTAATGCAAACTGGCAGACTAAACCCCCAGCTGATGTGTTAAATGCACTGTAAAGAAGTTTTTCACACATTTAAATTGTGTTATTTTCTTACAAGAAAATGCTCAGTATTACTGGCCTGGACTATAGTAATTGAATCACAGTTGAACTTGAATTAGGCCAAACTGAAAAAAAATCTATTGGTTGACCTGGCAGGAATTTGTTCTGTATCTGTGTGCTAACTGTGGAAAGTATTGAAACGTTAGGTATGTGAAAGCATATTAAATAATGAGATGTTTATTTAAAAAGCAGCAAGTCTAAATTTGTAACTAATTTTCCAACTAACTTATGACATTCAGAAAAGTGTCATTCTTCTCTCTAACCTTGTACTTCATAACTGAAAATAAATCAACAGAAAAATAAGTTACATGGTTTGAATTAGTCATTTAGCTTTTCGGTTTCCAATGTATGGTAAAATAGAAATTATTTGGCCCCTTAAAATATTTACATGATTTTGTTTTTAATTAATGATTGCAATTTGTTCTTTGGCATAAAGGAATTTTCATATAATGTGGAAGAGGTACTCTATTGAGAGCTCATCTGAATTCCTTTATTCTTTCAAATTTAAGTATAGCTTTGTTTAAGCTTCTCCGTGGTCCTTAAGTTCATTGTTTATAAATACATGAATTCATGCCAGAGGGGAAATAGAGGATGGTGGCCATAGGCTTCACTGGAACTAGAGCTCAGGTGACCTGGGTCGAATCTCTGCTCTAGCTGTGTGACCTTGGGAAAGACACCTAACTTCTCTGTTCCTCAGCTTCCTAATCTGTAAAATCAGTTTAATAACAGCACCTACTTCACAGGTTGTTTTGAGTCTTAAATGACAAGTGCATGTGCATGTAAGTGCATGTGCAAGTAAGTTTTTTTCCCACTTTTCTCTTTTAAAACAAGCAATAAAGAATTTTGTGAAGATAAATACAGTATGATCTCACTTATATGTGGAATCTTAAAAAACGAAAACAAAAACCAAAAGAAAACCAATCTGATAGATACAGTGAACAGATCGGTGGTGGCCAGAGGTGACGGGGGTGAAGGTTGGGTGAAATGGGTGAAGGGAGTCAAATGGTACCAAATTCCAATTATGAAAACATAAGTTATGGGGATATAATGTACAGCATGGTGACTGTAGTTGATAATAACTGAATTGTGTATTTGAAAGTTGTAAATCTTAAAAGTTTTCATCAGACACAAAAAAACTGTATTGTGACAGGTGTTAACTACACTTACTTAGTGTGGTGATCATTTTGCAATACATGCAAATAGTGAATCATTATGTTCTACACCTGAAACTAATGTATGTCAATTATACCTCAAGTAGAAGTAAAATAATTTTATGAAGGTGGAAAATGAACTTTTTGAAGTAGTACAGGGGAATAATTAGGTTCAGTGCTGATCTGAGCTGAGGTGGAAAATCTCAGAGTGAGATTTACTTATTATTTTTTTAAAAATAATTAATTTTTGGCTACGTTGGGTCTTCATTGCTGCACGCGGGCTTTCTCTAGTTGCAGTGCGCAGGCTTCTCATTCGGTGGCTTCTCTTGTTGCGGAGCACAGGCTCTAGGCGTGTGGGCTTCGGTAGTTACAGCACGCGGGCACTAGGATGCTTGGGCTTCAGTAGTTGTGGTGCGTGGGCTTAGTTGCTACACGGCATGTGGGATTTTCCTGGGCCAGGGCTTGAACCCATGTCGCCTGCGTTGGCAGGTGGATTCTTAACCACTGTGCCACCAGAGAAGCCCTTCAGGGTGAGATTTGAATTAACTTCATCCTAAGCCAGACAAAGACTACCAAAATGGTCGTTTTAAGTATGCTATGAGTGAATGATTCTCAACTAGCTTGGTCTAGGATCCACAGACTGCCTATTTAAAAGTGTATTTTTTTTCCTACCACAGATGTGTGTGGATGGTGCCAAGCTTTAGAGTAATGTAGTTGATGCCGTTTGATGATTTTTGCTAAAAAATGAGAAGTGAGAGTAACCGTAGGGGGAAGGGCACATACCTTATCATTATTATTTAAAAAAAAATACATGTGGCTGGGAAATCAGTGGTAGAGAGCACAGCAAAGGGAAGGAAACTTTGCAATACCTCCTTCTCTGTCTCCTACATTAAGACATTTTACATATACTTCAGGCTTTTAGTTTCCTCTCCATAGTTCTTCCTCTGTTTCTTACCAGTACAGATAATTTCCTTGACTTAGCTGAGAAGAGTAAAGCTGTGGGAATGTAAGATAAGGAAATAAGTGTTCTTGTTCTGCTTCCTAGTTTTTCATGAAAATACTTCTATGTTTATATCTTCGCTCGGACTCCTTTGTAAGTTGGCCTTTTACAGAGCTCCCCCCCATTATCTTCTTTTGGTCCTATTTCCATTCCCTTTCACTTCTGTCAAGCTTCCTGCTCCATTACTTACCTCGGCCTTCCTCTGTTGCATGCGCACATTCTTGACTGCCGCTGAATCCTTCCCCTGTGCCCATAACCTGTTCAGAACTTCTCTACACTAAAGTACCTTTCTCAGGCTGCTGCTACTTGAATGGCATTTTGGCCAAGTATGTTTGTTTCAGTTTTGCTTTGCTTTTTAATTTACTTTTATTTATTTATTTATTGCTTTACAATGGTGTGTTAGTTTCTGCTTTATAACAAAGTGAATCAGTTATACATACACATATGTTCCCATATCTCCTCCCTCTTGCATCTCCCTCCCTCCCACCCTCCCTATCCCACCCATCCAGGTGGTCACAAAGCACCGAGCTGATCTCCCTGTGCTATGCGGCTGCTTCCCACTAGCTATCTATTTTACGTTTGGTAGTGTACATATGTCCATGCCTCTCTCTCGCTTTGTCACAGTTTACCCTTCCCCCTCCCCATATCCTCAAGTCCATTCTCTAGTAGGTCTGTGTCTTTACTCTCGTCTTACCCCTAGGTTCTTCATGACATTTTTTTTTCTTATTTTAACTACAAAATTGCTAAAAGATTGGTTTCTACTTAATGTTTCCAAGTTTCTCATCACTCATTCAGATACCTTACTCTGTACCGTTTGGCTTCTCCTCTTGTTTTACTTTAGTTGTTCTTAACCTTGGCTGTGCGTTAGAATTACTTGGAAGGAGTTTAAAACCTTAATATCACTTTTAGATTTAGTTCTGATTTAGTTCTGGAGTGCAGCCTAAGCATTGGGAGTTTTGAAAGCTCTACAGCTGTTTCTAATGTGTAGGTAAGGTTGAACACCAGTACCTTGATTGAAATCAGTAGACATCAAATTAATTCCCTTGTCAAGTCAATTCTTAGAACCTGAAGGAGTACATTTTTGGTTCTATTGATAAGAAGCCTTCTGTGCTTCTCTTCAGCCTCAGGTGAGAACAGGGTTAATTATTTGAAGATCTTTTGACATCAGTGGTCCTTCTCTTGCACACTCTGTATTCTGCTGGTTAGCTGGGTAGGTAAATGTCTGTTCTACTGACCCAACTGTCCTCAGGTACAAGTCCCAAGGTCTTAGGTCAGATGGAGTAGGACGCCCGTTTTGTTCTTGGGCACAAGCTGAATTCTCTGGTCTAGCTTTTATCAGTAGTAAAGCTGACATTTTAATTATTTTCTGGCATCTCTTTCTTTCTCTCCTGCTTAGAACTTTGAAGAGGTAGGGGTATGATTACATGAGCTCCCTCAGATTCCAACACATGCTGCTTCTTCATGCCTTCTACCTTTTTTGGGTTGAACAGAGTTAAGAGTCACCAGCAGAACTTGGGACACTTTCAGTCTAGGACAGGGCTTGTCTTGCAAGGCTTACTGCTTGGAGGAGAGGAAACAAAAATAACTTGCATGCGCACAGTGATACAATTTCAGATCCAGTAATGTGAAAAATGGCAGCAGTATCCATTCTGTGGGCTAAGACAGGAATGTGGGGAACAGAGCTTGACCCCCATATTGTTTCTCAGATTTGGTCTTTGGCTCTCGTTTTCTTCCATATACTTCTTTGGGATATCATCTGCTCCTATAACTTTAAACCTTATCCTAAGATGACAACCGATCTATACTATTTCTTCTCCTGGACCTTTGCCTGATTGCCTGCTGCATATTTTCTCTTGGAACATTCTGCAAGTAACTCACACTCAATAAGGAGATAGTGTTCAGTCATAAGCATTAGCAAAACCTGGGTTATAATCTTGGTTTTGCCATCGACTTACTTTGTGGCCTTATTTGGTGACTCTCCTGAGTCTTAACTTTTCTCGTCCATGGAAGGACGTGGTAGAATTGGAGTCCTTTCTAGCTGTGACATCACATGACTTTCTAATCTTGTGTAGGCCTCCTGTGTACTTGCACTACCCATGCTGGTCACAATGTGTAGACTATTCCAGGTACATTCTTGTTTCCCTTACTTAGAATGCCTCTTGGTCTTCTACTTCTCAGTCTTAATCTTCCTCGGCAATCCATTTCAGCCCTTTTATTTCTTGTAGAATGGTTCCCGATCATCTCAGTCCACAAATATTTCTTTGTTTTCTGAATTCCTACAGAGTCATTGACATCACTGATTGGCATTCCTCAAAAAATTTCTTGAATGGTTATTTGTTATACACATATCTTACTTACCCAAATTGTAAGCTCTCTGAGGATGTCTGTGTTCTGTAGTATAATGCCTTGCACTGATGGGCATTTTTGCCCTGTTGTACCCTAGTTGCCTAGTATATGCATTGCCCATAATCTGCACTGTTAAGTCCTTGCAGATTACTTTGTGGGCACTTTTGCTAACATTTAGAATAGATGTGTTTCACGTTTCAACATGAGATTGTGATTTGATAGCCTCTAAATGGAAAAACATATATACACATATATTTTTTTCCAGAATGTAATAAGTGTGAATATTTTGCTTGCAGACTACTTTGTGACTCTGTTCACATCATTTAACAAAAACATCTGCACCTTCTTTTTTTTTAAGCTTTTGTTTTATAATTTTAAATTTGTTTAGTATTTGGATATATGATGATTAAAGCCACAGGATGAAGGTGTCATTTACTGATATGATGACATATCGTTAACTGGTTATATATAAGCTCCAAGAGGCTGGGAACTTTGTGTTGTTAATCACTCTATCTCCTATTCCTAAAAATAGATGTCTGAAATGAAGTAGGCTCTTAATAAATATTTGTTGAGTATATGAGTGAGTGAATGAATGAATAAATCTTAACAGAACTGGAAGTATTTATGCTCTTCTCTGTATCTCTGCATTGCATTTGAGTATTCTGTATGCTAAGGAATGTCTTATTGTGTCTGTTTTCTCATTCTGTGGTGGGGGAAAACCAGATGAGTAGTGGATTTTGACCCACAGAACCCAAAATTCGGCTTGTGTCCTCTTTTCTGATAGTGTGATGGATGGAACTGAAGTCCAGATAGGGTAAGCTGGGGTGGTGATTCCAATGGTGTTGTCATTTAAATGGGATTAACAAAGAGGATTGAAGGTAGTAATAGGGCCAAAATGGAGGTGGGAGGAGGTAGTGTCAAAGAACTAGGAAAGTTGACAGCAAGTAGTGGAGTGGGCAGGTCATAGCTGGTCTGGAGGTGTTTTGGAGATGAGATGTGGATAACCTGTGGTGACTTTTTCCTGGGCTCCATTAGCAGACTTGAAGGATCAGGTCATGATCTGTGAAAGGGGTAACATTTTTCTTTTTATATTAGGGTCACAGAGTACACACCAACAAGAAGGAAGCAATAATAAAGAGGAATATGTCTCGTGTTATTTTGACCTTAGACTTAGAGTTTGTTTTAGAATTCATCTCATCAGTTTTTCAAACTTTGAAGTTTCACTTTTGTCTTCTAGCTACACATGTTCCCTTGAGAAACAAAATAATTCTGTATGATCTTTGTATCTTTTTTTTTAGAGAGAGAGTTCTAGTCTTTGCCAAGACTTGTATATCGTTTGTATGAAAGGATGATTGGAGTTATTCTTCTGGTTTGGTAGAAATTAATTTTCTTTCAATTTGATAGGCTTTCAGTGATGCTCTTTGCCTTTAGGAAGTTATTCCTGGACTGCTGCATGCTAGGGATTGCTGTCTTGAAGATGTACAAATGATGAGCAAAGACTTCCGAAAGTCAGCATGGTATTTTGGTCTAATAACCTGACTAGGGCCAAAGTTGGTTCAGGTCATTATTAAGAAAATTCCATATTCTATCAGAGTTTCATTAGCAATGCAGAATTGAAATCAAACAGTTAATTCTTAGGACTGGAAAGAAGTATACTAAATTGTTAGTGGTGATTGTCACTGGCTTGTGGTTGAATGATTTTTAATTTCTTGATAGTGTTGTATTTAAAATAATTTCAGCAAAGCATATATATTTATAATGAAGTTATTTGTGAAATGTAATAATGAATACAGTCGATCTTCCATATCTGTGTCTTCCATGTCTGCTGATTGAACCAACCACACAGTTGGAAAATATTCAGGAAAAAAAAATTACACAAAGTTCCAGAAGCAAAACTTGAATTTGCACCGACATTGGCAACTGTTTACATAGCATTTACATTGTATTTACAGCTCTTTCCTAGCAATTCCATTGTATTCGGTATTATAAGCAGTCTGTAGATGATTTAAAGTATATTGGAGGGTGCGAATACTATACCATTTTATACAAAAGACTTGAGCATCTATGGATTTTAGTATCTGTAGGAGGTCCTGGAACCAATCTGTCAGGGATACTGAGGGACGGTTGTACTAGGAAAATACATGATTTAATGAGTAGTCATTGTATTGTACACTACATTAACTTCCTAAGAAAATGCATATATAGGAGAAAGGACTGTAAGAAAATATAGATAGAAGTGCTAGGAGTGGCCTAGGGAGATAGAATCTTGGGTAGTTTAAAAATTTCCTATTTTACAAAGTTTTGGTAATATGCTTATGACAATCATAAAAGAATCAGTGGCCACTTATCTTTCTTAGGTAGTATATTTTGAAGCAGTGGTTTAGTTGACAAAATTGACAGCAATTCAAGAAGCTTAATCAAATGTCATAATTTAAGGCATAGTAGTGGATCTTTCCCATTTTCTATGTGGTTGTGAAGCATAGATGATGTTTAGGGTAAGGGAGTAGAAGTTAAGATTGATCGCTGCTGCTTCATTGGGCTTCTGGACAGATGACAGTGCTATAAACAGTGAGTAACAGGAGGAGGGAAGTGCTTTAGGGGTAAATAGTAGAGTTGTGATAGAAAATGGCCATGTGTGCATGTGGGACATTTCGGGAGGAGATGATTAGCAAAGAGTAAGACATTTTATCACTTAGAACAATCTGAGTTTAAGTTACAGCTTTGTGAGTCATAATTGTAAAGACAGCAAGTTGAAGCATGGTAAGTGCTAACTGCATTCAGAATCAAAGAATTTTGGTTTATGAGCAGTGAGGAAAGGAACCGCTGCTCACAAATTGTTTTCATCAAAACCTTTGTGTCTCACGATTGCTCTTCATAGTGACAGCGTAAAGGTTGGAAAACAATGAAATGGCTAATGTACATGTGTGTTATAGTTGGGACCCATTGAAAAAGAAGCTAAAAGTTTCCCCTACTAACTTGTTGGGTTGGGGTAAAAGTTGTTTTACAAGGCAAAATGGAAAATTGAAAGTGTGCTCAGTTGGTATTTTTGATCATTTATGTCAGATATTGGGTCCAAAGCTAAGTTTTCACATTTCTTGAAATTTAACTGTATCATAGCATGTGCGTGCATTCATAAACTGAGTAAATGGAATGTATATTTATATGTACATTTTTCAATTATGTTAGGAACTCTGCTTTGTCAGTAGTTTTGTTTGTGAAATATTACTATATAGGAAGCATTTGCATTTATTATAATGTATGAAAGGTCTTCCTTAAATGCTACTACTACTAGTAGTAATAATAATTGCTCCCATTTGTTGAATGTTTAGTAGGTGCCAGACTTGTTAAGAATACCATTTTACATGATAGAAAACTAAGCTTGGTGGTAGATGTGGGATTCTAAGCTCAAGTCTGATTTTAAAGTTGATACTATTGCTCTTGTACTGAGATGTGTGTTGGGTACGGTGAGTTGCTGAGATTCATATTCATTAGCATAGTACACCTCCATCAGTTGGAATATACATATTAGAAACTGGCATCTTGAATTTCAGATCTATTAGGACGTATTTACTGAAGACTTCACGTATAGTGTATTAGATTTTTGTTCTTTGACTTTTTTCATCAGAACTCGGAGTGCCGTTGTTAGTTTATGATTTGACCTAATTTAATTTTAAAGGAATGATTACTGGATTGTCACAGGTTTAATAAGATGTAATGGAAAAGAAATGGGGGAAATGAAGATGGAATACACTGAGAAATAGCTGTAAAGATTAATAGGCGATATAACTTGTCAAGTGACAGTGTCATTTATCTAGTATGTATATTTTAATTGGCTCCATTGTGTGAAATTAAATGTTAAAAATGGTCTTGACAGAATATTAGATCAAATAGTTTTGTCAACACTTCATACATTTATTTTGTCTGTTTTATAACATTAACAATCTTCATCATTATGTTTTCATAATGTAAATGACCCATATTTAGAAATTTTACTCTTCTTTCTTAAACCTATAGTGATCTGACATTTTGGGGAGCCGTGCTATGCGGCTTGCGGTATCTTAGTTGCCCGACCTGGGATTGAACCCAGGGTCCCGGCAATGAAAGTGCCATGTCCTAACTCCTGGACAGCCAGGGAATCCCTGACATCTTAGATATTTTAGAGCAATCATAATGATTAATTTTAGAAACAATTTTTAAGAGTTAAAAATGATAATGTATGTATTTGTTTAGAAAATTCCTGGAAGGATGCATAAGAAACTTGACAGTGGTTACCTTTAGGAGAAAAATATTGGATGGTGGAAGGTATTTTCTATCTTACATCCTTCTTTGCTAGTACTCTTTGCTTTGTATCCTTTTTACCATTTAATATATTTTTTAATAGTGATTACGTGATCTTAAAACTCGTTAGAGTTAATAGCACAGGCAACCACAGATCTGTAGACTGTGAATGCAGCTATAGTTTTCTTTGTCTTATTTTCAAAGTATGTAATAGTTACTTCTTCCTTTCATTTACCAAATAAATTTAGCAGCTGTTCTTTGTTTTTATTATATCCCTTTATTCTCACTAAAATACTGTTTTATTTCAGAAGTCAGTATGGTTTCCAGAAAATTGTTTAGAGGTCCTTTGGGAACAGTAGATGGTTTATTCATTTGCAGATCATAACCCAGTAAAACTGAGGTTGTAAACTTACACAAATTTGGCTTTTCATTTTCTACTCTCATTATAAAGGAAATTTAGTTGTGACCTTCAGCACATTACTTAATTTCTGAGTCTTTTTCTCTTCATTTAGTTAGACACTCATTTTTGTAAGATTATCTCCCATGACTCTTCGAAATCTCTGATTTTATAATTTCGTAACCTTTTCAACTCCAAAGATATAATTCAGTAATACTTAAAGTATTTTACAAGCAAAATTTCTAGTTAACCAAAATCTACATAACCTCAGAATCAACTTTAATTGTTTAAGTGCATTTGTAGTCTGATTTGTCTCATGAGTGAATTCTAATGTAGTGCTACATAAAGTCAGCCATATGCATATATAAAATCTTAGTCATGGAGTGGGATTTTGAAATGAAAATTTCCAGTAATGAGGACATATTAACTTTCTCTGTGTGTGGGGGGGGTATGTGTGTATTTTTTAAACAAATTAACATTTCCGTTTTTAATCTTAATACTTAATTCTAGAGAATGAGCCTTTTCTTTGTTTAGAACCTTAAAGGAAATGGTGTCTTATGCCATCTGTAGCTTCATGGATAATTATACAATGGGTTATCAATCACATTTAATTAAGCTATGACAGCTTCTTCACTAACTTTCCTTCAGTTGGTTAAGTTATGGCACTGAGGAAAATGGTTATGAACCACACCCTGAGGGCTTGCTATTTTCAAAGCAAGTATAGTGTACTGAAATGTGACGTCTCTTTTGTGAACCTGTGTTAAACATTGAACTGCTGCCTTCATTAGGGAACCTGCTTTGGTTACTTGGCCTTTGAAAAACATTTGAACAACAAAATAAGACTTTTCTGATGTCTCTTCAAGCAAGAGGATTGTCGTTACTGAAGTCTAAATTGGAAACCAAATGACTTTATTTCCCCTGTAGTTTTCTGAATGAACTAGATTGAAAGGGTCAATGTGTTTTAGAAATTTTGTTTAATGGTAAGGTGAGTTGTGATGGAAGCAGGGCACATGAGTCTTGTTTGCTGGCTTGTGTTAATAGACGAAAGACTGGGTAGCTACATGCTTGGAAAGCTTTCCTGGGTCCTTGCACTCTCGATCCTTACTGTAGCCAGGCAGCTGAGGAGATATCCCCTGAAGTGGCAGAACTCCCCATCCTCCCTATTCTCCTGCCTTTTTTTTTTCTTTACTATATACTGGGACATTCAATGGCCTTGCATTGACCAGAAAGACAAAGAGTGCTTTCATACTCAGGCTTAGCCATGGCCGGTGTGCTGGGCCTTTGTTAGGACTTGCAGTAGTAGCCTTTGCTCTTTCACCACCCCCAGTCTCATTGCTCATACTTGGCAACAGCAACAGTGTCATTTGTAGAATTTTACCTCCTTACTTACAAATAAACACTTGCAAAAGAAAAATCCACTTTCCCTTAATGAAAAAGAAAAGCAGAGCTTAACTTCCTCTTGTGGTTTTTTGATAAGAGTGCCCTATTACAGCTAAGTGCCATAGTGCGAGACTTGATCTTATTGAAATTATTCTCTGTCATTTAAAAAGTAAAAATGGGGCTTCCCTGGTGGCGCAGTGGTTGAGAGTCTGCCTGCCAATGCGGGGGACATGGGTTCGAGCCCTGGTCTGGGAGGATCCCACGTGCCGCGGAGCGACTGGGCCCGTGAGCCACAATTACTGAGCCTGCGCGTCTGGGGCCTGTGCTCCACAACAAGAGAGGCCGCGATAGTGAGAGGCCCGCGCACCGTGATGAAGAGCGGCCCCCACTTGCCGCAAATAGAGAAAGCCCCCGCACAGAAACGAAGACCCAACACAGCCAAAAAAAAAAAAAAGTAAAAATGAACTTTATTTCCTTTTTCTGTGGCTGTATCGCATCTAACTTACTGTGGGTGCTCGATATTCATTCATGAAATATAGACGAAAATCTTTTTAACCAGCGTCAGATGGTTTTAAAATTATTTAATGTTTTTATGGTTTATTAGATCATATGAAGTGGAGAATTTAGACAGTTATGTGGATTATTTAAAGAATGTCTTTTGCCTCAGTTAACAGGCACAAGTTAATAGTGTTTTTGTCTTACATTTTGCTTATATAGAAGTAAACCATCAAGATGAAATAAGCAAAAGTTATTTTTTAAAACATGTTACATTTGGATATGTAAACGTTATCAGATAGGGCTGGACTATATTTTACATTTTTATTCAATTTTATTTTAGTTTACTCAAGAGCTCTCTGTTTTTTACACGTGATTCGTCTTTTAATGAATATTCTTTGTATATAGAAAATTATAGAGAATAATGTAACAGACAATAGTGCATATACCCCCAGCTTTATTGTATTTGTATTCTTGAGAGATTTTAGAGGATTTTGTTGAACCCTAGAAGTCTTAGTCTGTGTCTTGTGAAAGTTTATGATTTTTCATTTCCTCATCTGTCACAACTTTTTTTCCGAGACAGGTCATTTGTTAAGGTAAACCTAATGAGTGCCACAGTTCATTACCCTTAGACACAACACAGTAACTGCTTGAAAGTGTTCGTTGAAAGTTTAAATTTAAATTATATTTAATAACCTCAGTATTAAACAAGTATATGTACTAAATTTTTAGATGCTAAAGCTAGGTTGTCACATTCTAAGAAGGGACTGTTATGTTCAACAATGGCGAAAATGTATTCATAGTTATGTTATATAAACTGGTATATATATTGGTCTCCAGGCAATGGAAAGCCATGGGGCTCCCACGCCAGTTTTTTTTTTTTTTTTGTGGTACACGGGCGTCTCACTGTTGTGGCCTCTCCCGTTGCAGAGCGCAGCCTCAGCGGCCATGGCTCAGGGGCCTAGCCGCTCCGCGGCATGTGGGATCTTCCCGGACCGGGGCACGAACCCCTGTCCCCTGCATCGGCAGGCGGACTCTCAGCCACTGCGCCACCAGGGAAGCCCTGGTACTTCATTTTGACCTTTACACTAGAAAGAATTGCTCTTAGAGGTCTTGATATTAGCAGTGGTTTATTGTATGCCTACTGTATATCTGGCACTGGGCCAAGTACCCTAAATAAACTATGTTTCAACTCTGTGAGGTAGGTACTATTATTGTCCTCATTTTTCAGGTGGAGACCCCTGTGCTTAGAGATGTTAAATGTAACTGCCCCAGAAATCAAACAGGTAGTAAGTGGAAGAATTGGAATACTAAAATCAGATTTGTATTCGAGATCACTGATGTGAATAAACTGCCTCGTGAGGTCAGTGTTTTTAGAGTTGTTGTAAGAAATCTCTTTGACAGTCTGAATTTGATCTGTTTCAGTTAAAATTCTGGGCTTCAGGTTGAGGTATATTCAAGTTTTTCAAAACCTAGGTGTTGGCTGGAATCATTGGCTCTAGTTTATAGATTAAAGGGCTTGTGTGGGGTGTGTTTGATTCAACCCAGAGCTCTTAGACCGAATTGTTGCCACTGGCACTGTTCATCTCTGTTGCTGTACCCGTTCCAGACAGATATGTCACGAGCTGAGGTGCTTAGCTACCTACACCTGAAGCTAGAGAAAAGGAAAAGAGGGTTGGGAGAAAGGAACAAAAGGAGCCTTTGTTTTTCTAGTGGTTGAACTACATTGATGAGTGAGGGTCATTTTGGAAGGGCCTAGAGTGTGAGATCCAGAGGGTGAGGTGGAGAAGGAAAATGACTTGACCATGGGTTGAGGCAGTGGGGACACAGTAGAGAAAGCTGCCATTGCTACATTTATTTTAAGATTTTACTAAATATGGGCTAACAGGATATATATATATATATACACTCCAGCATACATACCAGTTTGTTCTTTTTTTCTGAAAGAACATTAATTAATGAGTTCTCTGTATGAATGAAAAGCCCTTTGGAATTTTTTCATGACCATTTTTGTATTAATTTAGCATAACTACATTTATAGGGTTCTCTGGTGCCCTTACTTACTTGGAGCTCTGCTTCTGGCTTGCTTACCTAGATTTACTCTGCTCTAGGAATTTTATTCTGGTTGTTAGTAGTGTTGAAATTCTGTTCCTGCCATCAGGGGGCGCTGTGAGAGTATGATTTTCTTAGCGTAACTTACTATGTAGAGGTAGAGGTCAGAACTGTTTTAATAATTGTTCTAAGATATTTTTGCCTTTTTCATTTTATTGACATATTCACTGATGGTGCCCAATCAGTGGTGTGGGTTAAACTGCTGGCGCCATAGCATGAATCAATGTAGAAGTACCAGCTGAACTAGTAATGATTGTTTTTTTTACCAACATGCATTCTCCAAAGAAAAAAAAAAAGCTCCAGTTTCACTTAATATCGTTGATGAAACAGTAAAACTTATTCATTTTATTAAATCTTTACCTTTGAGTGTACATTTTTAAATATTCTGTGTGATGGAATTGGAGGTATGCATAGAGTACTTCTGTTGCATAGTTGTCCAATAACGGCTTTAATGAAAACCACTTGTGGGAGTGAGTTGCAGGCAAAATTAACTGTTTTTTTTCATGTAACCATTTTTATTTGAAAGAATGATGAACTATGGTTATTCAGACTTGCATATTTAGCAGACATGTTTTCAAAAATAAACCACTGTGCCTGCCTCTTTGAGGAAAGCTGTTACCAATGATAAAATTAGAGGTTTCAAGTGAAAGTTAGAGTATTGGACTTGTATCTGCTACCGTGAGTTTGACAGCTTCCCAGTATTTAATAGACTTTTCTGATGAGATCAATGATGATATTAACAGATTTCATTTTTATTTATTTATTGAACAGATTTGATTTTTAATACTGTGCAATGAAATGTGTCAATATCTGGAAACTCTGCATAAGTTAATGTGCCAATATTTCCAGATGATCAGTGCATGATATTACAAAATCATGCATAGGTGAAAGATCCATTTAAAAAGCGATCTGGAACAACTAATTTTTTTTTTTTGTGGTATGCGGGCTTCTCACTGCTGCGGCCTCTCCCGTTGCAGAGCACAGGCTCCGGACGCGCAGGCTCAGCGGCCACGGCTCACGGGCCCAGCCGCTCCGCGGCATGTGGGATCTTCCCGGACCGGGGCACGAACCCGTGTCCCCTGCATCGGCAGGCGGACTCTCAACCACTGCGCCACCAGGGAAGCCCTGGAGCAACTAATTTTAATGTAACTGTGTATGAAAATTTAATTAACATTGTTTTTAGATTCCAGATTTCACATAACCTTTAAAAACTACCACTTATCAAGTTTTGGTGTAATAACAAAAAAGAATATGCACAATTATCAAGGAAGGCTATTAACGTACTTCTCCCTTTTCCAACTACACATCTGTGTGAGACCAGCTTTTCTTCACAGACTTCAAAGTAACATGTTGCAACAGATTGAATGCAGAGTACATATTAAGATTTTAGCTGATCTTCTATTAAACTAGACGTTAAAGAGATTTGCAAAAATGTAAAACAGTGCCACTCTGCTCCCTAAATTAAAAGAAAAAAATTTTATGGCTATTTTTTAAAATAAAATTTTTACTTATGTTTACATATAACTGGTTTATTATTGCTATTTGAAAATAACTTAGTAGATATTCAAAATTTTTCTTAGTTTTAATTTCTGATGTGGTAAACATACTTAGATATAATGCATTTAAACAAAAGCTCTTTAGGTTCCTCAATAATTTTTAAGTGTAAAAGAGTTCTGAGAGGGCTTCCCTGGTGGTGCAGTGGTTAAGAATCCGCCTGCTGATGCAGGGGACATGGGTTCGAACCCTGGTCTGGGAAGATCCCACGTGCCGTGGAGCAACTAGGCCTGTGAGCCACAACTACTGAGCCTGCGTGTCTGGAGCCTGTGCTCCGCAACAAGAGAGGCCGCGATAGTGAGAGGCCCACGCGCTGCGATGAAGAGTGGCACCCGCTTGCCTCAACTAGAGAAAGCCCTCGCATAGAAACGAACACCCAACACAGCCAAAAATAAATAAAATTAAAAAAAAAAAAAAAGAGTTCTGAGACCATAAAGTTTAGAAACCCAAATTTTATGATCTCAACAATTAAAGCTATCATTTCTTTGTTCTTGTTATTTTATTGAGATAATTATTTTAAAGGAGAAATAAACTTTTTGTTATAATTTACTAATAATTTAGTTGCTATAGTGCAGTTATATCAAACACCTATATATTATTTTATTTTCGCCAGAATCTTATAAAGTATAAGTACTGTTATTCCGTTTGCACATAAGAAAATTGAGTCTCAAAAAGCTTAAGTAACTTGCCCAAGAGCGCACAACTAGTAAGTGGTGGAGCCAGGATGTGAATCTGGCATCTTGACATCAGAGTTCATATTCTTAATCACATAAAATGTTTGTCAAGATGGCCTGCTTTTCTGTTAGTTTTTTTTTTTTTTTTTTTTAATATTTATTTGGCTGAGCCGGGTCATTAGTTGCGGCATGTGGGATCTAGTTCCCTGCCCAGGGATCGAACCCGTGCCCCCTGCATTGGGAGCATGGAGTCTTAGCCGCTGGACCACCAGGGAAGTCTCTCTGTTAGATTTAATGTCAGTCAATATTAACAGTTGTATCTAAGATGGTATTTACTTATATAATATCTTAAATATTCTTTCATCTTTTTCCTCTTTCATTAAGTTTTTCTTCCTCTTATTTTTTCTTTTCTAAGTATAGCATGGAAGTCAAAGACATAGGGGACAGAAACAGTATCAGTTGAGTGTCTGCCACATTTTAGGTACATCCTACTTCATCTTCATAATAATTCTGTGAAACACCTGTTATCATTTATGAGCAAACTTAGGTTTGGAGAGGTGAAGTGACTTTCCTAAGTTAAGACGTAGAGAAATCAATATTCAAAGTCAGGTCTTATTTTTCCAAGTGCTTGTTCACTTTCCATTCTTAATCTGCTTGCTCCCAAGCAACATGAGTGGGTAGGGAAAAATGGGGGAATCAGCACTTATTTCTTTGTCCAGTTCTTTCTTTTCTGTTTTTCCTTTTCTTTCCTTTTCTTTTTTCTGTCTCTCTCTCCCTCCCTTTCTTTCTCTCTCTCTCTTGCCCTCCCTCCCTCCCTTCCTTCCTTCCCCTATATCCTTTTCCCTGCATACCTACGGAGCCTTTCTCTCTTTAACCTGGGTCCTCTGTGTTGTTGGTGCCTCTCTTGACGGTTATCTGTGATGACTGCTGCTGGGCTGGCTGGAAGAGAGGCAAGGTATTTAGGATTTAGGAACTTTGATTTAGTATTTAGGTACATTGATTTGATGTTTGAAGTAATATCTGTACTCTTTTGGGAGATGCTTGGGCTGGCTTGAGTGCCACATCCTTTTTTCCAGTCTTCATGTGAGAAAGTGATCCTTTTGGTCATTTGGACCAAGACTTATTTTGGCAGGGTAATCCCTACCCTAAAAGCTTTTATCAAGACAAAAAGAGAAGCAAACAGCATTGGATTCTAATTAGCTTTGGGACTAATTTGCTTGTGTGAATTATTCCATCAGGGGATTCTTATAAAGATGTCTTTTGTCTAGTTGGAGAAAGGATGTTAACATAAGGAATAATGAGAAAGTGTCTGAAGTGTTCTCTCAAAAAGGATACCATTTGTTAAGCACCTACTATGTACTAAATTCTTTATAAGGATTATTTATTTAACCCTTACAATAGTTCTTGAAGTTATTATTTCTTGTCTCCTTTTACAAATAATAAATAGGATAACTGAGGCTAAGTGAAAAGAAGCAACATACGGTCTCTTATTACAAAGTAGGGAAGCCTGGAATTTAATCCAGGTAGTAGTTGGGAGTTGAAAGGGTTTATATTAGTGGAGGAAAGAAGGGAAGGCATTCAGGCATTGGGAGTTGCAAGATCAAACAGTCAGGAAAGAGCCTAACATTTGCTATTTAGGAGAGGTTTTATTTTAGGGAATGGGAAATAAAAATTATATAGGAGAGCTCCTAGGTAGTGGTGGTAATCAAATTACAGGATTTGGACTTGGAGGTAAAGAAAACAATTGGGGGGGCTTCCCTAGTGGCGCAGTGGTTGAGAGTCCGTCTGCCGATGCAGGGGACACGGGTTCGTGCCCCGGTCCGGGAGGATCCCACATGCCGCGGAACGGCTGGGCCCGTGAGCCATGGCCTGTGAGCCTGCGCATCTGGAGCCTGTGCTCCGCAACGGGAGAGGCCACAACAGTGAGAGGCCCGCGTACCGAAAAAGAAAAAAAAGAAACAATTGGGGAGCCATTTACTGTTCATTGATGACCACAGTATTGTCCAGGAAGATTGATCTGATACCATACTGTATGAATTGAAGAGGAAGAGGCTCTCCTCAGGAAACCTGGGCAGCTACTGCAACTAGAAAGTGAAGATCTGAATTGAAGTGGTAGCCATGGCTTTGGGAAAGGGGAGGTTGAGGATGGCGTCTAGAAGAATTACAAAAGTAGTATAGAGAGGAAATTGAATGAATTTATAGGCTAAAATTGTATACCAGCAGTTAGCCTGCACATTAGTTAATAATTGGACTGCTGCTGCATCGAAGTAGAGGTAGTATAGATCGACCCATTTTACTCTTTTTTTCTTGGGCCATGCCACACGGCTTGCGAGATCTTAGTTCCCTGACCAGGGATTGAACCTGGGGCCACGGCAGTGAAAGCACAGTGTCCTAAACACTGGACCACCAGGGAATTCCCCGACCCATTTTAGCCAGTAGAATTTTTTTCTTGAATAAAAAAATGCTTAATGCAGTAGAATTTCGTGATATGTAACAGATTGACTTTGGGATAGAATAATTATGTGCATCTCTGAAGAGATTGCTAATAAGAATATAATGGATGTGTTGCTGTAACAGTTGGAAATTGAGTAATAGGAGAGAGTGATTGGGAGGTTTTGTACACAGTGGTGTACCAGTGGTGGTGAGATGGTGGTGGCTGCATAGTCAAATGACTTTTAAAAATCTGTTTTAAAGGAATCATGTCAGATATCACCATACTGTGTCTCAATAAATTCAGCACAGTAAAATTTTCTTCCAGGTTGTATTTCTTCCCTGTTTGAGCACAGGATAATTCACTGTTAAATAGAGTCCAGATTATATAACAATACATACTCAACATTAGAGTAACACTTAGGACTTTGAGAACCAAGGAAACTAGTTGGTTTAGATCTCAAGTCTCATGCTGGCTCTGGAGCATCTGCTCCTTGAGTGGAATGGCAAGAGTCAGCACTGTTCACATTTCCCTGCATCTCTCTTCCTTCCTCTCTACCTTCCTTGTGGCATGGTTACTTTTGTGTAAGTTAAATGCAGGTGCGACGAGTCTCTATATAAATACGTACTCACACCTATCGTGTTTTATTTATATATGATAAGAAACTTCGCAACTACTGATTTCCACGGCATCAGTTCTGAAAGGAATGTTTCTTTTTATGTTATATAGATAGGAGTTACTTAAATTTGAATTAAAAAGTAATTTGTCACTTTTGCATAGTCTTACTATCTTTTTAAAATTTATTTATTTTATTTATTTTCTGGCTGCGTTGGGTCTTCGTTGCTACACACGGGCTTTCTCTAGTTGCAGCGAGTGGGGGCTACTCTTTGTTGTGGTGCGTGGGCTTCTCATTGTGGTGGCTTCTCTTGTTGTGGAGTACGGGCTCTAGGCGCTTGGGCATCAGTAGTTGTGGCATGCGGGCTCAGTAGTTGTGGCTTGTGGGCTCTAGAGTGCAGGCTCAGTAGTTGTGGCACACGGGCTTAGTTGCTCCACAGCATGTGGGATCTTCCCGGACCAGGGATCAAATCTGTGTCCCTTGAATTGGTAGGGGGATTCTTAACCGCTGTGCCACCAGGGAAGCCCCAGTCTTACTATATACCTATCTATGCTTGAAACCCAGTCTTACTTACGTGAGTCCACTTCTTCCTCCTTCCGGTTAAGTTGAATAATAACTATTATGATGAAATGTTATATTTGGGCAAAGCATATTTATAGTTCTCAGAGTAGACACTTTATACCTATTTATAAAAGTGAAAATTATAATGTTTCTGTTAACTTTTACGTTCATCAAGCCTGTGGTAAGCATCTTTTAACTTACCTGTTTTTAAGTTGTGTGTTAAAAACAATATTTGCAAATGATAAAAAATTCAAACAGGACAAAAGGCGATATACAGTGAAAACAAAATCTCCTTCCCACCCTCAGGGCCCTAGTTGTCTTTCTCAGAGACAGCTACTGTTGTCAGTTTCTTATGTGTTCTTTCAGAGATGTTTTGTGTGTATGCAATCGTGTAATAAAGCTTTACAAACATTTAAAATTTGCAAAGCCATCAAATTTATTAAATATTTCTAGGAACTAGAAGAAATTGTTCTAGTTCTTAAAAAATATAACAGGAATAAATTTTAATGATGAGCCAGGTTACAGATTTTACCTCTGATTTTATGGTTTCTGAGTTATGTAAGCTAGGACAAGCTGAATTTCAACTTTTACCTTTATATAATTAACATTTTTTTGAGGCCTATCATGTATTTAGAATTATATGCAACTTTATTGTTTTTTTTAATAGATGGAGAAACCGTATGTAACATTGTTAGTTAAATAGTTACAGACAGTAAATTCTGAGCATCTAGATTGCTGTTTTCATAAGATTTCTATTTACATTTAATTAGCAGAGCTAGAAAATATGTAGAATCCTTAATTGATTCAGTCATCAAGCTTAGCGGGAGGCTGACTCTACTTGAGCTTGGCTTGGAATTGTATTGGTCTGGAACCTTGATGTAAATGGTGGGGGTACTGAGAGAGATATGGAGCAGTGGGACAGAATAGTAGCAGCTTTTGTGAATTAAATATTCATAAAGTGGCATTGTTTGATTTGAAGCATTATGCAAGGTTAGAATTTCTATATACCTATCCATGCTTGAGAACCAAAATTTACTAGAACCAACTAGAACTTACTTTTTATTAAGTATCCTTTGATCTCTTATGCTAAGGTTTGCTACTTGTGGGTAAAGAAAAGTTTATCTGTTAAATTCTAGCACACAGTATTTGGATACTCTTCTTGGATTTAGGTTTATTTAATACTTATCATCAAATGCATGTCATAACAAAGGAACTCATTTGATTTGGGAACATTGCCATTAGAAAGATAAGAGCAGAAGGTTATTGGTATGTTTTGTATTGTATTTCAGATCATTCTCTCCTTTGCTCTTTTCGTGCTTTTTCAATTTTCCGAATATTTGTATCTTTCTGATTTTACCACTCAAATTTATTTAAAAATAAAATATCAAATCACTCTAAAAATAAAAAAATCAGGGACTTCCCTGGTGGTGCAGTGGTTAAGAATTCACCTGCCAATGCAGGGGACACAGGTTCAAGCCCTGGTCTGGGAAGATCCCACATGCCGCGGAGCAACTCAGCCCGTGCGCCACAACTACTGAGCCTGTGCTCTAGAGCACGTGTGCCACAACTACTGAAGCCCGCGCACCTAGAGCCCATGCTCTGCAACAAGAGAAGCTACCGCAATGAGAAGCCCGCGTACCACAATGAAGAAAGAGTAGACCCCGCTTGCCACAACTAGAGATAGCCCACGTGCAGCAACGAAGACCCAACTCAGCCCCCCCCCCCAAAAAAAATCACTTTATAAGCCTGCCGTCTTTGAAGAATGTGATTGTTTTTAAAACAATTTTTTGGAAGACTGTTAAATTTAAACATGTGACACTGGATACATAGTAATTACTTTGGGCCGGAATTTATGGAAGAAAGTCATCTTGGCTATATGTCCATTCTACATAAGCATGCGAAACCTTCTGAAAAACTTTCTGTTTGATAGTTTTCATTATAACATTCTTTCCTTTCAGAATTTTATGTTGAAAACAAATGCTGCTGTTTTAAGAAAGAAAACATCTTTCTTAAATGTTTCTTAAGAAACATTCCATCTTTCTTAAGTGGAATCAGGCGTGTCTAGAATGCGACAGGAAAACATTGCCTGTAGTTATTGCCATACCTCACAGTCAACAAATAAAATAACAGTGACTTCATATGGGTCTAATATCCTAAGAAATTATGTTTAGAGTTGTGAAAGTTTGTAAGATTTTTTTCTCTGTCAGGACTTTTTTTTGGCTGTGCTGTGTAGCATGAGGAATTTTAGTTCCCAAACCAGGGATTGAACCCATGCCCTCTGCAGTGGAAGTGATGTGTCTTAACCACTGGACCACTAGGGAAGTCCCTTTGTCAGGACATTTTTATTGAATGTTGAAAGTAAGTTATAATGATGTAAAAGTTTATATTCTTCTTGTTGGTGTTGTTTATAATCCATTATTTGGCTCTGTGATTGAAAGTTGACTTGTCATCTTTATTTGTTCATTAGGTATCGCTAGGGGACCTGCTCTCTTGGGTGGCTCTGAGTAGGGTGAGACAGAGTTGCAGAATGCTTTGCAGCTATTGTTGGCTGTGTATTTGCAAGTAGATGGAGTGATGAAAAATGTTTCCAGTGTACTTTGACATTATTAAAGATGATGACTACAGAAAAAGGAGAATTATTTATTTTCTGAGTCGTGGTGGTGGTTGTTTTGTATTGCCATTGATGTTTGTGAGATCATGTTTTTAAGGAGAAAATTAGAAAATTACTCAAAAAATTTCAAGTGGGCGGTTGACTTTGAAGGTAAGTTTTGCTAGTAAAAGGGTATTGATTTCTCCCATAAGCGTCTTTAATAGCTGGCATGGTGGGAACAAGTATTTTCAGTAATATGACTTCTGGCATGTGACAGTTGGGTAAATTTATTTGGGTAATGACACGGGTTGTTCAGACGTAAATAAGAAAAGCAGTTTCTTCTTTCAGACACTCTTCCATATAAACTACCTTGAGCTGAGAACCGTTAAATTTATCTAATAAGCTTCTCACCTTGGGGAGAACAGTTAAGTCAGAATTAACAAGTTTCAGAGAGGAGAGAAATTCTTTGAAGAGGTGAATAAATGTCTGTGTAAAAGTTCACTATCCAAAGTAGCATAACTCAATCAGTATCTTTCAGAATTTTGTCAGGTATGGAACAGATTGCATAATTTTTAGCTTCTTTTTTTCATATGTCATGGTATCTGTCAGATGCTCCCAAAGTCCTTTTCTTCACCACATCTTTCATTCTAGCTTTTCTAAGCTCTAAAGAATGCAGTAGGAAGTTCTTGGTGCTGTTAGTGATTGGTAGGAATCTGGGAGAGCTATCTTAAATGCCATGTCTTCTGAATACTCAGAGAAAGGAAAATAATAATCTTTATGGAAGAACTATTTGAAATAATTAGATATTGCCTATTATGTGCCAAGCACATCACAAGCCTTGTTTTGTTAAATCTTCCCATCATTCCCACAGAGTATAGATGAGGAAACTGAGGAGATCAGATCATTTCCCACAAGGTAATCTAGTTATTGAGGAAGCTGTTAACCTTTTTTCTACATATCTATCTACTTCAGGGGTCAAAGTGAACCTTGACACGTAAGACCTAAGTTTGAGAAATGCAGATAACTTACTGTAGCTGCATATAGCTGAATAAAATTGAGCCTGACTCTGTTTTTATCCAGTTCCCCTTCTTCTGCAGTAGGAAAATACTTATCAGTCCCCTCCTTAAAAAAATTCTTAGAACTTGTATGTATAGCTGTAATAATGCTTACACTAATGGTATCACTTGTTTCATTAATAAAACTTCACACATTTGACAAACCGTTTAAGGGTATATCTATCTTGTGGAGTGCTCTGCCTTGGAGCCTGAGAACTCAGATTATCTTTTAGTCACAAAGATTTGTGTCTGTAAACACTAAGCCATTTTCAAAATTAGAGAGTTTTTAAAATAACCACCATGATAGCTAATGTTTGTTGAGGTTTACTGTATCCCAGATACTGTTAAATGCCTTGAATGTATTAGTTCAATTCTAGGAGATAGTTTCCATTTATTCATACTTTATTTTTTTAATGATGAGATTTTAGCAACACGTTGGCTAACGTGTAGCAGCCCATGTGGTCTAAAACTGGATTCTCAAGGCTTCCTGGAAGGCTGGCAAGTTGGTTACTCTTGTTCTGGTGTGTCGGCAGTTAGAGTATAAAGAGAATGTTATAGATGCAATATTCACTTCACTTCCCTGAATAATGATGTGGTCCTTTGGTACCCCAGTACTACTGCATCTGTCGATTTTCCTCCTACCTGGGCAGGGTCCTTTGCTGATGCCTCCTTTGTCTCACTCTCAGGGCTGTGGTACTTTGCTTCTTTATTTCTCTTGGGTTTAAATACTATTTTTATGTTGATGACTTTCAAATTTTTGTATTTTTAGATCAGATTTTTAGCCAGACCTAAATATTCATTTATCCAATTTGTGTATTTACATCTCCTCCTGGATTTCCAACTGGCATTTCAGACCTCTTGATTTCCTTCTCACCCCTACTTCAACCTGTTCTTTCCCAGTTTTGCTAAATAATATTGCTGTCTACCTAGCTGCTCAAGGTAAAACGTCTGTAAGCCTTTCTTTGATTATTCTTTTCCTTCACTCCTCTACTCTTAGGCAGTAGCAAACCCTGTTGCTTTTACTGTTTAAACTTGGCCTTTTCTCCATTTATTTCTACTGTCCTACTCTCTTCCAGGCCACAATCATCTCTGACCTAGACAGCTGCTACAGTCTCCTAACTAGTCTCCTTATTTCCTTCCCTACCCTTCTCCAATTCATTTTTTCATAAACATTCAGAATGGTCTTTAAAAAATACTATTAATCTTATGCTCCTCCTCCGTTGAAGCTCTACTGTTGTTGCTGTTGACCTTAGATTTCATATTGTTTACCAGGGCCTACACAGCTTCAGATGACGTAGCTCCTGCTTGAGTTTCTGAACTCTGTGATGACCACTCCCTACATACTCCCTTCACTCTAGTCTCATGATCATTTTTTTTTTTTTTTTTTTGCGGTACGCGGGCCTCTCCCTGTTGTGGCCTCTCCTGTTGCGGAGCACAGGCTCCGGACGCGCAGGCTCAGCGGCCGTGGCTCACGGGCCCAGCCGCTCCGCGTCACGTGGGATCTTCCCGGACCTGGGTACGAACCCGTGTCCCTGTGTCCCCTGCATCGGCAGGCAGACTCTCAACCACTGCGCCACCAGGGAAGCCTTCATGATCATTTTTTTAAAAAAATTTGTTTTATTGAAGTATAGTTGATTTACAATGTTGTGTTAATTTCTTCTGTACAGCAGTGATTCAGTTATACATGAATATGTATATTCTTTTTCGTAATCTTTTCCATTATGGTTTAATATAGGATATTGAATATATCCTGTGCTATACAGTATGACTTTTTGTTTATCCATTCTTTATATATAATAGTTTGCATCTGCTAATCCCGAACTCCCAATCCATTCCTCCCCTACCCCCCTCTAGCTTCATGATCTTTGAACACAGCCCTTTTCAACTTCTGACCTTTGCACTTGATGCCCCCTTCCTAGAATGCTCTTTCCCTTGCTTTTTGTAGAATGGATAATTTGCACCCTTCAGATCCCAATTTAGAAGTTATCTCGTCTGTCTTATCCAGAATACTATTACTCACTTCTTATATCATTCTTTTTATTTTCATGCCATTTTCACCATTTTAATTATCTGGTTAACTTTTTGTCTGTCTGCCCCCAATAGAATGTAAGCACCATGAGTTTGGTGACTTTGCTTATTTTATTCACTACTTTGCAGCTACTTATAAAATATTTGTTGAAAATGAATGAATGAAATGACTAGCTGCTTAAAAGCCGGCTGCTTGCATTTGTCCTTCTAATGCCACTTCCCAAACCATGGTTGTATCATATTCTAATTTGGGGGCTAGAAGAGGGAATTGACAGGGATTGAATGACAAATACCCGGCAGGCATCATGCAGAGAGTATTTAGTCTAGTGACTTAGTTAATCCTCAGAGCAATTTATGAATGTTTTATGTAACCATTTTACAATTGAGGAAGCTGCTGTTTAGAGATTAACTATGACTACACAGTGTACTAAAGGCTAAAGCTAGGAACGGAACCCAAGATTGTCTGACTCCAATCCAGAGCCTCTAGAGCACAAAGCATTAGGAAATTCTGTGGTGAGTATGCTTTTACACAGGAAAGTAGGATTTTGGTCACTTAAAAAAAGGGGAGATGGGGCTTCCCTGGTGGCGCAGTGGTTGAGAGTCCGCCTGCCGATGCGGGGGACACGGGTTCGTGCCCCGGTCAGGGAGGATCCCACATACCGCGGAGCGGCTGGGCCCGTGAGCCATGGCCGCTGAGCGTGCGCGTCCGGAGCCTGTGCTCCGCAACGGGAGAGGCCACAGCAGTGAGAGGCCCGCGTACTGCAAAAAAAAAAAAAAAATGTGGGGGAGATGGATCTTATTTCTTCATTCTTCTTTCCTCTTCTTTTTCACCCTTTCACTACTGTTAGCCAATCCTTATAGTCACCGTTCACTCATCCTGCTCTAGGTGAAATGAATCACATTCACTATTCTCTTGGGAATTCTTTATAACCTTCTACAGTCCTCTTAAAACAGGATTTTCCAAAGTTGAGCAATAGTTAGGGAGCAGGGAGGATTTAACATTCCTTTTTGGCTGCCTCCTTGCTATTTAAATAGTGAATATTTGGTGTAGGGGACTGGGTGACTGATAGTAGTCAGAGTTTAGAAGGGGACAGGGATGGTGAATAGAAGGCAACATAGGAGCAGAGTGCAGCTAGCCATATGGACTGGGCCACTGGACTACTGTACTTCAGAATGTTGTTATAGCACATGAAATCAAACAAACCATGTCTCAGAACAATAGGGAGGGACTTGCCTGGCAGTCCAGTGGTTAAGACTCCGCAATTCCTCTGCAGTGGGCAGGGGTTCGATCCCTGGTTGGGGAACTAAGATCCTGCAGGCTGCAAGGCGCAGCCAAAAAGCAAAACAAAACAAAATAAAAAACATTAGGGAGCATTAGTGAGTCAGTATACTATAGGGAGATCAGTGTGTTTTCATAAATGCAGATTTTTAAGAAATACGCGCAAATATTTTTTCTTTAGAACAGTAAATTTGTCAGAATGAAAACGACAGTATGAGATCGTTGACTTTAATATTAATTTTTAGTATTATTGAAGGTGGTTTAATAGGAAAGAGAATTGAAACAAAATATGTCTTCCTGTTTCTTTTAATATGGGTGGATATGTTAAAATTATTTTTTCTCCTGATATTTATTTCTTTTGTTTTTATTACTACTACTGCTACTACTACTACTAGTACTACTACTAGAGATTGTGGAGTAAAATTACTTAAGGATTCACTGTCATTGTTACTGAATTAACATTTACACGTGATTATTGGCATATCAGAATTTGTCTTAGTTATTAAAAACTAGTCTGAATTTAAGCCATATGTACACTCTTAATTTTTTCAGATAATACTATTGTTTTATTAATGATAATTTCAAGAATCTCACTAATATCAGTTTGTTGACATAGTACTATAACTCTTCTTCCATCTACCTCATGGATGAATTTAATTACTGTTTGGAAACATAAGGTTTGTGTTACCAGATATTGTATAACTGAGCATTTATAATCTTAAGTAGGTAGTGTTGTACAAAGTATTGGGGAAAACTCTTTTATTAGGTTAAATTAAGGGTAGGCAACCTATGGCCCACTAGCCAGCTGCCTATTTCTGTAAATGAGTTTTATTGGAACATGCCATACGCATTCATTTTACATGTTGTCTGTAGCTTCTTTTGCGTTACAGCAGTGTAGGCGAGCAATTGTGACAGAGACCATATGGCTCGCAGACTCATACAAATACCATGAATGCACAAATATTTACTATCTAGCCTCTTGAGAAAAAGTTTGCTGACCCACGGGTTACATTAACAACTTATAACTTACCATTGCAAACTTCTATATTATGTAATTTTCCACCTTCGCCTCCTTATCTCCTTGTTATTTTTAGTAATTGTTTTTCTTTCTTTATTTTCATTGATCTATTTTCTGATTCACTGACTGTTTCCTCTGTCATCTCCATTTTGTTACTGATACCACCCAGTGAATTTTTTAAAGATGTTGTATCATTCAGTTCCAAAATTTCCACTTGGTTCTTTTTTACAGTTTGTATCAGTCTGTTGAGGATTTCTATCTTTCCATTCATTTCAAATGTGTTTACCTTTACCTCTTGGAGCATAGTTATAATAGTTGCTTTATGTTCTATGCCTGATAATTCTAATATCTGAGTCTTTTCAAGGTTGGTATGTGTTGATTGTCTTTTCTCCTAAGAATTGGTTACATTTTCTTGGTTCTTTGTATGTCACATAATTTTGGATTGTGTCCTAGACACTGTAAATGTTAAGCTTTATAAATTCTGAATCATTTGGAGAATATTTTTTAAGCAATCAACCTTGTTAGATTTGACTGCTAGTTCTTGAGAATTGGTTACATTTTACTATATTTGTATGCCGAGTAATTTCAGATTGTATCCTGGACATTTAAAATTTTATGTTTTGTATTTTTTTTTAAGTTTTTTTTTTGATGTGGACCATTTTTAAAGTCTTTATTGAATTTGTTATGATATTGCTTCTGTTCTATGTTTTTTTTTGGGTTTTTTGGCCCCAAGGCATGTGGGATCTTAGCTCCCTGACCAGAGATTGAACCCTCACCCCCTGCATTGGAAGGTGAAGGCTTAACCACTGGACCACCAGCGAAGTCCCAAAATTTTATGTTTTATAGATTCTGGGTCCTGTTATAATCCTTGGAGAATTGTGATTAAAAAAATTTTTTTTAAGCAGACAATCAACTTGATTAGGCTCAGGGCTCAAGTTTTGTCTCTCTGTGGGGGGTGGTTCTAATCTTCGTTTATTTTCAGAGCTTTTAATGTGCTGCTTTGGATCTGTCCCATTTATGTACAACTTTGAGGGTGAGCCTGGACTTATGTAGGTTCATACAAAGAAATAGGGATCCTCCTCCTCTACTTTTCTTCTTTGGAATTCCCCTAATACTCTGGCCCACAAGGACTCTTTCCTCCATTTCCTCTGGCCAAGAAGAAGGGGTTTCTGGAGTATCACAGTGCTCTTTCTTTAATTCTGACCTGTTTAGTATTTTTTACCCCAGTGATTTAAATTAAAATGAACTTTTTATCCTTGTAAAAACTACTGGGAAATTTAGATGAAAAAATTGAGTGTAAGATTAGATTTCAAAATGAAATGAATGAGAATCTGCATGATGAAATTAAATAGGTGCAAATGTATTTTGTTTACATTCAAATGATTGATTACTTATAGTTATGCCCAGAATGAATCAGACATGACTCTGTGACTATTGTATTTTATTTTTATTTATTTATTTATTTTGCGGTATGCGGGCCTCTCACTGTTGTGGCCTCTCCTGTTGCGGAGCACAGGCTCCAGACTCTCAGGCTCAGCTGCCGGGGCTCACGGGCCTAGCCGCTCTGCTGCATGTGGGATCTTTCCGGACTGGGGCACGAACCCGTGTCCCTTGCATCGGCAGGCGGACTCTCAACCACTGCGCCACCAGGGAAGCCCTGTGACAATTTTAGGTGGAAAGAAAACACACATGGACAATAGGTTATTACAGACAACATGAATATATTAATAAGCAGAGGTAAAGAGAGCTCACACAATCTTTGTTTGCATTGATAATAAGAAAATTGTCTCCCTTCCACTTTACTCTGATAGGATTATACCACATTTGCCTCTCCACGAGTGGTCAAAAGGAAGTGAGTATTTCACCTAAAAGATAAAGACTAAATAATAAAGACTTAATAAAGACTAAAAGATTTATTAATATAAACAGTACTGAGATATTTGAAGAGTTTTCCTGTGGAGTAGAGCGTACTAGGTATATGGAATTCCTGCATTTGTTGTTAGGTTGACTAGAGCAATGTGGACCTTCCAAGTATAATTTGGTGTGGTTTTCATTGTTGGTGAATTAACCATGATTCTTTATTTTATGAAGTTATTTCTTCTGTTAAATGTGGTTTTCTTTGTTACCGTTTTTCTAGTGAACAGAAATACCTTGACTCATTTCTAGATACTATAATTAATCTCCCCTTTGGTATATTGACAAGCAGTATTGATCCACTGGTTTAGTGTAAGTGTGCTTTGGCTTGGGTTTGTTGGCTGTGGATAGAGAAGGATCTTTTCCAGATATTACTGAAGAGAAAAGTTTGTCGGGAGTAGGGTCAAGAAGCTGGCTGGGCAAGTTTCCATGTTGCAAGGCCATTAGGCAGAGTTTCAGGAGAGTATAAGATCCTGTATTTCTTTCTGCCATTGAAAGAAATTCAGTTCACTGCATAAATCCAGCTACCCATTTTCCTGTGGGGCACCTGTTTCGCTATTACTGTTGCATACAACTTCTCTTTGTTTGCTATGTAGATTCTTAGGATGAGCCATACTTCTTTTAAGTCTAGTGGACTACGGGAATTCCCTGGCGGTCCAGTGGTTAGGACTCGGTGCTTTCACTGGCAGGGTCTGGGCTCAATCCCTGGTTGGGGAACTAAGATCCCATAAGCTGTGTGGCATGGCCAAAAAAAAAAAAAAAAAAAAATCACTTATCTTAAAAAATAAGTCTATTGGACTTGATCATGATGATGAAGCATTTTGAGTTTATGACTCTTTTTAGCAATATTCTAGTGTCTGGGGATAGAGTAGTAGACAAAGTGCTTGCCCCACCATGAAGTTTTAATATTATTATTTAAAAAATTTGTTTACAAATTACCTACAATGTTATTCACTTTTTTGATAACAGCTTTATTGAGATATAATTCACATAACATAAAATTCACCCATTTAAAATGTATAGTTTATTGGTTTTTAGTATATTTACAGACTAGTGTAACTATCACCATAGGTTTAGAACCTGATTTTAGATTACTTCAAAAAGAAACCCATATCCTTTAGCAGTCATCCCTCCTTCCTCCATTTCCACCCATCCCCTCAGGCCTAAGCATCTGCTAGTCTTTTTCTTTTATACTTTTTGTCTGTGGATTTGCCTGTTCTGGTCATTTCATATAAGTGGAATTATACAAAATGTGGTCTTTTGTGACTGGCTTTTTTCACTTAGCATTGTGTTTTCAAGGTTCATCCATGTTGTAGCATGTATCAGGACTTCCATTTCTTTTTATTGCCAAATAAAATTCATTGTATGGATATACTTCATTTTGTTTATCCATTCATCAGTTGATGAAAACATTGTTTCTACTTTTTGGCTATTGCAAATAATGCTGATTATGAGCATTCATTTATTAGGTTTGTGTGCACATGTTTTTATTTCTCTTGGATGTATACCTAGGAGTGAGTATTGCTGAGTCATTTAGTGACTTTGTTGCTTAACCTTTGGAGAAACTCAGAACTCACTTATTTTAGATATCTAGTTTTATTTATTCTGATAAATGCAGAGTTTTGCAGCCCCATCATACTGAAGATACGGAAAAGTTCCATCACCTAATTACAGTCCTTCAGTGCCATCTCTCTTTTTAAAAAATTTTATTGAAGTATAGTTGATTTACAATGTTGTGTTAGTTTCTGCTGTACAACAAAGTGGTTCAGTTATACATACGTATCTTTTTCATATTCTTTTCCATTATGGTTTATTATAGGATTTTGAATATGGTTCCCTGTCCTATATAGTAGATATTCTATATATAATTCTATATATAATAGTTGCATTCTATATGTAATAGTTTGCATCTGCTAATCCCAAACTCCCAGTCCATCCCCCACCCCCACCCTTGGCAACCACAAGTCTGTTCTGTATATCTGAGTCATTTTCCATTTCGTAGGTAAGTTCATGTGTGTCATATTTTAGATTCCACATGAAGTGATATCATATGGTATTTTTCTTTCTCTTTCTGACTTATTTCACTTAGTATGATAATCTCTAGTTACATGCATGTTGCTGCAAATGGCATTATTTTGTTCTTTTTTATGGCCGAGTAGTATTCCATTGTATATATATGTACCACATCTTCTTTATCCATTCATCTGTCAGTGGACATTTAGGTTGCTTCCATGTCTTGGCTGTTGGAAACAGTGTTGCTGTGAACATAGGGGTGCATGTATGTTTTTGAATTACAGTTTTGTCTGTATATATGCCCAAGAGTGTGATTGCTGGATCATAGTGCTGTCTCTCTTTAGGTAAACTCTTCCCCAGGCCCTAGCCACTATAGTTTTGCCTTTGCCGGAGTGTTACATAAATGGACTCATAGCCATTTTGAGTCTAGCTTCTTTCACTTAACTTAATTAGCATTTGAGATTCACTCATGTTGTTGTATCAGTAATTCATTACTTTTTGGAGCCCTCCTACACTGTTGGTTGGTGCAGCCACTATGATAAACAGTATGGAGGTTCTTCAAAAACTAAAAACAGAATTACAAAATATTAACAGCATGGTCAGCAGCCATTTTCTTTGGCAATATTGGTCTTTAAAAAAAAAAAACAAAACACAAAACCTAAGCAGAGTATGTTTCTGGGTAAATTTAAATGCGACTGTCAGGAAATCAGTTTGTAATATGTGGTGAGTTGTGTTCTGAGTTAGAAAACCAGAGTCAGAACAAAGGCATTTCTGGCTAAGCGCTTGGAGACTAACGTTTCTGGATTTGTTTAAAAAAAGAAAAGGAAAGAAAAGAAAAGAAAGCAATATAATGGTTCTTAGTTGTTAACATTCAAATGGTGATTTCCGGAGACTTTTAGAGCTAAAACACAATGGGAAAGAAGGTATAGGCTTGCAATTCTAAAATCAAAAGAGCTTGGGGAAACTAATTGTTTTCTGAAATTGGCAAAAACTCTGGACAGAAATACAGAAATTTCAATATTCATATATTTTACAGTAGAGATATTAATGTATTTGATTAAGGAGTGCTGCCTTATTAACTTTCTAACAGTGGAAAAATTCTGAATTCCAATAAAGGATTTTGGACCTGAATTAACAGCTCAACATGAAATTGAGTTGAAACAAATATTAAAATTGGCTAGTTTTATTTCTGTGAAGTTTTAGTGGCAAAAGATAAGCAGCAATGAAGAAAAAATTATTTATTTATTTACTTATTTTTTGCGGTACGCGGGCCTCTCACTGCTGCGGCCTCTCCCGTTGTGGAGCACAGGCCCTGGATGCACGTGCAGGCTCAGCGGCCATGGCTCACAGGCCCAGCTGCTCCGCGGCATGTGGGATCCTCCCGGACCGGGCCACGAACCTGTGTCCCCTGCATCGGCAGGCGGACCCTCAACCGCTGCGCCACCAGGGAAGCCCTGAAAAAATAATTTTTTTAACACATTCTGTTATAGATCCCAAGGTTAAAGTAGGAGTAGATATGTCATAGTGTTTAGGTTTGAGAATACAGTTTCTGTTTTGCTTTTGTCCATACAGAATTACTAAAGTTGTGACCCCTGAGATTTCTGTAGTTGCTAGGTCGGGTCATTCAGGATGTTCTGCTTTTTGGGACATTTTACATGCTTGGTGCCTACATTTGACAGCTTCAAACTCTAATTTATTCCTGTCCGTTTCATCTTTCATAATAACATGCATTAATCTTACCAGTATACTTTCATACTTGAGTTTGAGGATGGGCTCTGTCTTTGGTGCCATTTAGGTAAGTAGAAATTAGCTGGATGCTTTACTGTTATCTGCTGAAGGCTCCATTCTGGAATTTGCTTCTCTTACTTATCTACAGTCTCTTGGTAGTACAGCTCTAGCCCTTATCTTTTACGAAGCTTTTCTGAGTGTAGGAAAGGGTTAATTTTTTTTTTTTTTAATTTAAATTTTTGGCTGCGCTGGGTCTTCGTTGTGGCACACAGGCTCTTAATTGCAGCGTGTGGGCTTCTCTAGTTGCGGCACATGGGCTTCTCTAGTTGTGGTGTGTGGGCTCCAGAGTGCCCGGGTTCACTAGTTGTGGCGCGCCAGCTTAGTTGCCCTGCGGCATGTGGGATCTTTGTTCCCCGACCAGGGATCGAACCCGTGTCCCCTGCATTGGAAGGTGGATTCTTAACCCCTGGACCACCAGGGAAGTCCCTCACTACTTGTTTTCACTACTTGTTTTCTAATTTGTCAAAATCTACCTTTTGAGGAGGTACTGACTATATGTCAAACCCAGGGTCAGATATGATTGCCATAGATTAAGAAGTTTCATCCTGGTGGGAGTTCATCATCCTTGAAATGTCGGTAAACATCTGTGCTCAGAAAATTATAGGTCTCCTCTTTCCTTCATGGTGTAAGTAGGAAATGTTCAGATCATTATGTAATCTCCTCATAGATCCTTGGATTTCTCTGATGAATATCTGCCTATCTGCCTAATTGACATTTAGTGGAGAGTATGTAGTGAGTACTATAATAATCAGAGTCTACTGTGTTTTACTACTCTTATTTAACCCTCAAATTTTGTTTCTGAAGTTTGTCTTTTAATTTTTTATTAGAAAGAAGGTGGGGAATTAGAATTTTTTTGCATTTATAGCTCTATTTTGGGTTGGCCATAAAGTTCGTTTGGGTTTTTTCCATAACATGTTATGGAAAAATGCAAACAAACTTTATGGCCAAGCCAATACTTGAGTCTTATTAATTCGGTTCTTACATAGCAGCTGTCTAATCTTGCTAGCGATTATGCTTGTATTTCCTAATGACATAATATAAATCATAGCAGTTTGAAGTACAGAAGTGTCAAGTGGGTGTGCTACTGTATTTCAGTCATGAGATTTAAAAAATAAAAACAGTGTGGTCTGGAGCACTGCACATGCATATTACGCTGCTCATTGTTTGAATTAGAATTTTAAGTGGTATTATGAGAAGCTGTTTGCTTGTCATGTTGAACTGAAAGGGAGGTAAGCATCCAGTGATTTATGCTGGAGATACAGAGCTTGGTGAGGGCTGGTAATCTTAATGACAGGCAGAATTAGGAAGTATGTAGTGTAAGAGCTTTACATGTGTGCCGTTTCTTTGAAATTCACCTGTTTCTGGAGAAAATGCCTAGCAGTGCTTATCTCATGCTTATTTATCTAGGCCTTTTTAGTGGAAGGAGGGGGTGCTAAACAGCCTAGTTGCAAATTACTAAAATACCATTAAAAAAATTGAGATATAATTCACATACCATAAAATTCACAATTTTAAAGTGTACACAGTTCAGTGGGGTTTTTTTTAAACCATATTTATGAAGATGTGCAACCATCACCACTACGAATTAAGGAGAAAATTGCTCCGTAAAATAAGTTCCCTTGGTTTCATGCATTACGTGCCCAGTCTGCAGTAGTGTGTTCATTTGCCGTTGGGCAGGTGATTCAGCCTGGGCCAAGAATTTGGGACTTCTTAGAAATTTTAGAGTGACACTCCATTGACTCTTTTATGAGATGAACCACTGATTTAATTCTGTCCGGAAGATAGGGGCAACCATATTTTGACCAGGTTGTGATAATGCTTTTTTACTATGCTATAAAGTATTCTGCCCATGGGCGCGTCGATGTAATAGGAAGAGCACTGTCTTTAGAATACAGAAGAAACCTGTCCTGGCCTTAATTAGCCTTGTTAACTTGGGCAAATTACTTCATTTTGCTGCGACTAAGTTTGTAGGAGATACTGTAAAATGGTTCATTGAGGACAACATGGTTGGTTAGGCTTGCCGCATGCTCTAGATTCAGATCTCCTGACTTCGGTTTTCAGTTTTCTTTTATAGAACTATGTTTTTGTCTTAAATATTTTTATCCAAATGGTCTTTTAAGAAACAGTTTATTAATCCACAATATTCTGTTGGTAGTTTTCAGAGAGGGGAATAAATGACGTCAATATTCTTTATGTGACCAAGGAAAAAGAATGTTTGTTACTGGAATATTGACCAAATATATGATTGCCTCTTTAGAAGTCTTGTAGTTAGCAGTAATATTGTTAGCCAGTAAAGTTACTAATAGAAATCAGGAGCCTTAACCTTTCCTAGTAAGGTTAAATGGTATGGCTCAGCTCTTGGGGCCTACTACCGGTGACTCATTTGAGAACTTACTCCCACCTAGTGACAGTTGGCCCTAGCTAGAAAAACTACTAGCAGTTGGCTTTGTAGAAGAAAGAACAGTCTCATATTTTCTACCATTCATGTGACCACAATGCAGAGCCATAATTCAAAGAAAGTTTTATTTTGGCTAGGGGTAATCTTCATTCTGAAAGAACTGACAAACTAATATAAAGGACTTTTGTCCTGAAACTTGTTAGGCTTATGTTTTCTACATTGCAAACATATATACAGTTTCTTTGGATGAAGCAGTTCCTTTATGAAATGTTTCAGCTTTGTTATTTCTCAGTGCAGCATTTTAAATCAGTTCTTTGTGTGTAGGGGATGATGGTAACGCATGGAACTGTTGTCTGAGGTTGCTAGTTTGAAGAACTAACTAGAGACTGGTACAGTGTTACTAATTTTGAATGACTAAAGCATTGGGTTTTTTGGTTTTGTTTTGTTTTGTTTTCCCTCTCCACCTCAGTAAACTTTTGCTACCTGGATATAAAGAATTTTACTTCTAAAGATTCTCTTAGACCTCTGCAACTTGTGGTCATTCATATAAAATTATTATTTGCAGCTGTCACTTTTTCTTCCTTACTGTTTCATTAAGTTAGAAGGGAACATGATTGAGAACTATTAAATATTAGTTAGGTTGAAGAAATAATTCTGTCTTATTTTGGGTTTATTATATTTGTAGTCTTTCTTTTAAAATACATTTAAATTATACAAATACTTCACATTTATGGTAGAAAAGGCAGTTATGTAATCCTGTCATCCAGAGATAATTGCTGTTAACCTTCTGTACCAAGTCTCTTGGTTGTCATTCTTACAGAGGTAAAATACCACCTTACCAGGGAGAAGAGCTTATGTCTTTCAGTTTTGAAGCTGAATAAAATGATAGCCTTTTGTCTTTTGAAGAATATCCTGACATGTTGAAATATTTTAAACTAAATTACAGTGGAGAGCCTCTTTCATAAAAATGAGGAGTTGGTGGGTAGATATTGGGAAAATAACAGCTAAAAAAGAAAAACAAGGAAACAATTGTATTCGCAGAACAGACTAGGTCTTTGTTAGCAATTTCCACGTTGATGAATTCGTCTTATCTTTCTGAATATCCTGCTTATACTTCCTTAGTCTTTTTCTCTAGAAAGTAAAGGTAGTAGATTCTCATCATGGGCCTAAAGTTAGGAGGCTTGTTGTATGATTTTTATTTGTTTTGAGTTTCCATGGAATGTTTATAACGGGAATCACTTTTGGAGAGACTGATCTAATCACATTAGGAAATTTGAAATACTTTGTTTTCTAGTTTCTCTGGAGAAATAACTGTATAACTCCACTAACTGGATTACAAAGCTTGGGTCATTGACAGAATTTTGTGGTTGTAATTTGCTCTTACTGCTAAAGCAGTTCATCTTCGAGTTCTCTTATCCTTAACTCGCTCTTCTAGAATTCCTAGAGGACCTGTGCAGCAGCCTCTCGAGGATCGAATCTTCACTCCTACTGTCTCGGCAGTGTACAGCACGGTGAGTACCTCAGGATTGTTTGTCAGATTGTGTGTGTTTTTTGCACATGAACCTTTGATATTATAGGCCGTGTTTGTTAGATTGGTACATAATATAGGCTTTTGACAGAAAAGTTCAATCAAATCTCGAACAGAATTAGATGTATATAATATAATAAGGTGAATAGGTCTTTTCCCCTGTCATCTTAATTTAAGAAGTAGACATGAAAGAAACATTCTGTTAAGGTAGATTGACTTGTACACCTGTGTTCTTTTTCCTCCCTTTTCCTCCTTCCATAATTATTGCGATTCTTCTAGGACACTGAGTTTTAATTTTCTTTTGGATATTTTTTCTTAAATTTTACACTTTTAACTTAAATTTTTTATTTTACTTTTTTCCTTCTTTGATTACATATAAAAATGCAGAAAGTTTAGAAAAGAGAACAGTGGTTAATGGGAGTAAATTTAAATATTTATGTTAAATGATAGATTCAAATTCATAAATGAAGGGAAATTTAAAAGTTAGAGGATGAAGATAATAAAATTAGAAGCAGATTACAGGGGTATTACAGTGAGCCTAAGGGAATTTAGGGGAGAATCAAGGAGCTGGACATGTCTTTTTTTTGGGCTGTGCCATGTAGCTTGCGAGATCTTAGTCCCCCAGTCAGGGATTGAACCCAGGCCCTCGGCAGTGAAAGCACGGAGTCCTAACCACTGGACTGCCAGGGAATTCCTGGACATATCTTTATTTTTTAAATTAAAAAAATTTTTTTTTCTAAGGGAGGGGGGATCTCTCCCCTTATTTTCTCTTTCTTTTTTTAAGAATTTATTTTATTTATTTTTGGCTGCGTTGGGTCTTTGTTGCTGTGCATGGGCTTTCTCTATTGCGGTGAGCGGGGGCTACTCTTCATTGTGGTGTGTGGGCTTCTCATTGTGGTGGCTTCTCTTGTTGTGGAGCACGGGCTCTAGGCATGCAGGCTTCAGTAGTTGTGGCACACAGGCTCAGTAGTTGTGGCTCTAGAGCCCAGGCTCAGTAGTTTTGGTTCATGGGCTTAGTTACTCCACAGCATGTGGGGTCTTTCCGGACCAGGGGTTGAACCTGTGTCCCCTGCATTGGCAGGAGGATTCTTAACCACTGAACCACCAGAGAAGCCCTAAAATTTTTTTATATTTATTTATTTGGTTGCGTGGGGTCTTAGTTGCAGCAGGTGGGCTCCTTAGTTGTGGCTCGTGGGCTCCTTAGTTGCGGCTCCAGGGCTCCTTAGTTGTGGCATGAGAACTCGCAGTTGCAGCATGCATGTTGGATCTAGTTCCCTGACCAGGGATTGAACCTGTGCCCCCTGCATTGGGCGCTCAGAGTTTTATCCACTGAGCCACCAGGGAGGTCCCTGGACATGTCTTTTTAAAAAATTTTTATTTATTTTTATTTATTTATTATTTTTGGCTGTGTTGGGTCTCTGTTGCTGCACGCAGGCTTTCCCTAGTTGCAGTGAGTGGGGGCTACTCTTGGTTGCGGTGCGCGGACCTCTCATTGCAGTGGCATCTCTTGTTGCGGAGCATGGGCTCTAGAGCACGTGGGCTTCAGTAGATGCAGCGCGTGGGCTCAGTAGTTGTGGCTCGTGGGCTCTAGAGTTTAGGCTCAGTAGTTGTGGCGCACAGGCATAGTTGCTCCGCGGCACGTGGCATCTTCCTGGACCAGGGCTCGAACCTGTGTCCCCTGCATTGGCAGGCGGATTCTCAATCACTGCGCCACCAAGGAAGCCCTGGACATAGCTTTTAATGTTTCATTTCATCATACCATTCATCCTTGGAAATAGGGTGCTTTAAAGAAACTCACAGTATAGTGAGAGAGATGAGTAAATAAATAATTGTAATCCAAGTGATATGATAAAGCAATAATTCTTATCCTTTTGGGTTATAAATTACTTGTAGAATCTGAAAATAGTCACAGTGCTTTCTTCTCAAAAAAGAGCATATGCCAAGTGTTTACGTATAATTTCAGAACTTCACAGATGTCCAGCAGGCCATTCATAAGGCTCGGGTTGAGAACCTTTGATTAGAGATATGACCATGCTATTATATGGGAAAGGGAGAAGTTGCTTCATTGAGGAAGTGACACTAAGCTGGAAGGTATAAGATTTCTAAGCAGGGCTTCCCTGGTGGCGCAGTGGTTGAGAGTCCGCCTGCTGATGCAGGGGACACGGGTTCATGCCCCGGTCCGGGAAGATCCCACATGCCGTGGAGCGGCTGGGCCCGTAAGCCATGGCCGCTGAGCCTGCGTGTCTGGAGCCTGTGCTCTGCAACGGGAGAGGCCACAACAGTGAGAGACCCGCGTACCGCAAAAAAAAAAGGACTTCTAAGCAGAAAAGGGAAGAAGAGGCCTCTAGGAAGTGAAAAATTAGAGGCATGGTTAATGGAATGGTCAGTAGTCAGAAGTGTGGCATGTGTGCTAGGTTTTGTAGCCAAAGTAGAGATGAGAAAAGTGAGTTTTGCAGGTTTTAAGGTTGTCCTAAAGAGATAGAAGTTCATCATGCAGGTAATGGGTAAAGTAATTTTTTTTCTTGGTTTGCTTAAAACAAGTCTCAGTTTACACCTATTGTAGATCAACTAAACACCTGTTACTTTTTGAATCCTCTGTAACTCTTAAAATGGTCCCAGTTTGGATGATAAACTATATGCTCACTGTACTTATTGGGAACCTTCAATTTACATTAAAAAAATAACCTTTAATTTTTTTCTGGCACAGACTTCCTCCAGGCCAGAGTTGTTTGTTTGTTTAAAGTACTGAGGTTGGGGACTTCCCTGGCAGTCCAGTGGATAAGACTCTGTGCTTCCACTGCAGGGACACAGGTTCGATCCCTGGTTAGGGAACTAAGATCCCGCATGCTGTGTGGCATGGCCAAAAAAAAAAGTACTGAGCTTAAAGGCTGTAGAATTTTATGAGGCATAACTCTTAACATGTAATTTTTGCTAATTATGAAAGTATACCTTCAACATTAAATTATTTTCAAAATTAGGATAGGAAAAAGAAGATGAAAATTTCTAGTAATCTTGACTGATTTCTAGAGGCATCTACTATAACCGTTTTTTGGTATAGTTCCTTTGTCTCTTTCTGTGTTGTAGGCTCTGTATAATATATATATATATTTTTTTTTATGTGGTACACGGGCCTCTCACTGTTGCGGCCTTTCCCGTTGCGGAGCACAGGCTCCGGACGCGCAGGCCCAGTGGCCATGGCTCACGGGCCCAGCTGCTCCGCTGCATGTGCGATCCTCCCAGACCGGGGCACAAACCCGTGTCCCCTGCATCGGCAGGCGGACTCTCAACCACTGCGCCACCAGGGAAGCCCTATCTCTTAAGCTTTTAATGTGTGTCAGACACTGTTCTAGATGTTGGGAATATAGTAGTGAGCAAACTAAACCTGCAGTTCTCATAGAGCTTACTTTTTTGTGAGATAGAAAGATAGTTAAATAAAAAAAAATATATGTGCAATATGCTGTTAGGTGGTAATAAATGCCTTGATGAAAACGAGGCGAGATAAAGGGATAAGGAATGACTGGACATCCTACTTTAGCTAGGGCTCCCAGGGAAGTTTTATCTGAAAAAATGGCATTTAAGTAGAAACTTAAGAAGTAAGGGAGTGAGATTGTAGATTTTAGGGAAAGAGCACTTCTGGTAGAAGAAAGAGCAGTGCAGAGGCCCAGAGATAGAATCTGGAGCATCAGATTATATAGGGTACTATAGACCATGGTAAAGATTTTGGATTTTAATCTAGGTGTGATGGAAAGGCATTGGAAATTTAAGAACAGAAGATCTGATTTTTTTTTTTAAGGTGACTGTACCTACTGTATAGAGGATAGACTGATGAGGGTAAGTGGTTGTGGTTGTGAGGTGGAAAGCAAGACCAGTAGGCGGTTATTGTAGTAATATAGGCAAATGATGGTGGCTTGCTCTAAGCTGGTAACAGTCAGAGATGGGGTTTGCTATATATTTTGAAAATGGAGTCAATAGGATATGATGATAGCTTGGATGTGGGATGTGAGAGAAAGAAGAGTAAAGGAAGATGTCGTGGATCATCGCTTGAGCAACTGAGTGGATGAACATGATACTATTTATAGGAAGGAACACTGGGTGAGGAACAGGGTCTTTGTTGAGAAAAATTTATATATGTGAACATTATTTTTGTGAGGAGTTAAGCATTAGGTTGTTTCCTGTCGTGAATAACCTACTGAATTTTAACCCTTTTCTGTATTTTGGATTATTTTATAGAGTAACTTTCTAGAAATGCAATTCCTGAGTTAAAGTGTAGGCATGTTATTAAGATTACTCATAAATGAGGACATGTGACTTCGTAAACTTAGTACTTTAGAGAGGAGATAATCAAAATCCTGTGAGTAACACAGTGCCTGCTACACAGTTTATGTGAATTGTTTTGCATCTAAAGTTTTGAATTTATTTTTGAGTTAGATCAAATTTGACTTTTACTATTAAAAGCTACTGCCATATTTGTGGTCCTTCAGTTAATTTAAAAATCGGGTATGTCAGTTATATGTGATGCCTATTCTGGAAGGATCAGGGGTTTTAGACAGTAAAAAGTTACCTTAAAATATGATGTCTCTACTTTTTGATCACTTATTTCCATTCTTAGTAATATAAGTCTCTTCCCCACTTTTACAATGCTGTTGTGCCCAGTAACGATGAGTAGGAGGGTAGTTGACCAGGTGCTTAGTCTCCCTTTTTCTCAGCCCCAAGGTTATGTATTGGTCATTATTCTCTAGTGTCTAGGTCCATTAGCATCATTTATGGCATTTAGTGTCATGAAATAAAGGCTAACCTTCAATTCACCTCCTCCTGGCTCCTCATATGGTGCCCATATGTCACTGTAATTGAGTTGGTTAAATTCCTTGAAAGGCAGAAAGACACCTGGATAGTCTTTAAAAATTATACAAAGATTTTGCTTTTTAATGTCTGATATGGAGGCTGTATGCCCTTTTGTCAGCCAGTTTAGGTAAGTTCTCTGCTGCTAATCAAAGAGGTATCAGAAGTAGGGCTCAGCTTTTATAATGCCTTTATTTTACATTTTAGCATGCTTATTATTTATTTATTATAGTCTGGTTTATCTAAGTTTCTCCTTGGAATATTTATCAGGGATGAGAGGGATACTTCTGTCATTATTCTTCATTAACCATAATTAGGGTGATTCGTCATATGAACAAGAAAAGAATAAAGCCAGTATTTTTTAAATGCTAGTAAGAGCAGTATATACTGTGGTAGAGAGGAAATGGCAAAACTAAAGAGGCATGAGCTAATCTGAAGTATATTCATTAATAACTGTCTTATTGGCATGCTTCTGAAGAACAAAATGTGAAATTTTACCATGTTGTATATTTTTGGCTTATATAGTCAGCCCTCCGTATCCAGGGGTTCCTCATCCTCAGATTCAACCAACCGTGGATCGAAATGTTTGGAAAAAAAGATTTCAGAAAGTTCCAAAAAGCAAAACTTGAATTTGCTGTTTGCTGGCAGCTATCTACATAGCACTTACATTGTTTTAGGTATTAGTGTAATCTAGAGATGATTTAAAATACAGGAGAGGATGTATGTAGATTATATGCGAACACTAAGCCATTTTATATAAGAGACTTGAGCATCCTCGGATTTTGGTATCTGTGGGGGGAGTGGGTCTATGAACCAATCCCTCTCAGATACCTAGGGATAACTGTATATCTTATTTAGAGAAATTAGATTTTATGACTATTAAACCAGTATTTTTAACATAATTACAGAGATAAACTTAATAAATTTTTTTTCTGGAATAGTGACTTTACTACAAGAAGCAGCAGTCTGTATTCTATGGGATTGGAAGGGCTGTGTTATTAACTGCTTACGAAAAATTCCTTTCAATAAATTATTTAATTTGAATAAATTACTCCTTAATGTCATAACATTTCACAATACTTTTTTTTTTCCCCTGTACGCGGGCCTCTCGCTGTTGTGGCCTCTACTGTTTCGGAGCACAGGCTCCGGATGCTCAGGCTCAGCGGCCGTGGCTCATGGGCCCAGCCGCTCCGCGGCATGCGGGATCCTCCCGGACCGGGGCACGAACCTGTGTCCCCTGCATCGGCAGGCGGACTCTCAAACACTGCGCCACCAGGGAAGCCCTATACTTTATTTTTAAGAACAGCATTGTTCAGTGTATTTGATATATAGGATATGTAGTGCTTGTGATTTAAATATATCTGAAGTGTAGTATTTAAAGTGTATAATTTGGTAAGTTTTATTATAAGTTTATAGCAACAAAAACCTCTACCACAATCAAGAAAATTAACATACCCGTCACTCCCGAAAGTTTCCTCATGGCTTTGTCATGTTTCTACCTTCCCCCACCGCTGGTCCGCTTTCTGTCATTATGGATTCATTTGCATTTTCTAGACTTTGTTTTTTCACTCAGGTTAATTATTCTGAGATTTATCCATGTTGCTGTGTTTATCATTAGTTTATTCCTGGAAAAAAAGTAGACTATGGGCTTAAAATTTAGACTTGTCATAATCATGTTTCATATATTATTTTTTCCTCCTAATAATAGAGTTTGGTTTTTGCTAAACATAATGTAAATCATAATGATTATACAATTTGGCAGTTTTCTTTTTTAATACAACATTGCATTGTAAATAATTGTCATGCTGTTACATAGCATTTATAAACATTATGTTAACAGCTTAAGTAAGTAGCATGTCAATGAGATGAACCATAATTTACATAATCAGTTAATTTACAAGCTAGTGTTTGGTTTAAAGATCCCTTCTTTATTTTCTATTTTAAATAACTTTGTGATACATACAATATAAAATACATATTCGTACATATATATGTGTATATATTTTTTCTGTTTAAACAGGGTTATTTCCTTTGGCTAACATACCCAAAAGCAGCTTTACTAGGTTAAAATATTGGGTTGGCCAGAAGTTGCATTGTTTTTTTCCGTAAGATGGCTCTAGTAGCGCTTAGTGGTCTTTAACTTCATTCGAAACAGTTTTCTTAGATTCTATTGTGACAGCTGTCCTATCAGCATGCATTAAAAAAAAAGAAACATCAAAATTGGTGAATTTTTGTGTAGCCATTTTAATATTGAAGATGGAAGAAAAAAAGCAACATTTTTGGCATATTATGTTTTATTATTTCAAGAATGGTAAAAATGCAACTGAAATACAAAAAAAGATTTGTGCAGTGTATGGAGAAGGTGCTGTGACTGATCAAATATGTCAGAAGTGGTTTGCGAAGTTTCGTGCTGGAGATTTCTCGCTAGACGATGCTCTGCAGTTGGGTAGACCAGTTGAAGTTGATAGCGATCAAATCGAGACATTAATTGAGAACAATCAACGTTATACCACATGGGAGATAGCCAACATACTCAAAATATCCAAATCAAGTGTTGAGAGCCATTTGCACTAGCTTGGTTGTGTTAATAGCTTTGATGTTTGGGTTCCACATAAGTTAAGCAAAAAAAACCCTTCTTGACTGTATTTCCGCATGCGATTCTCTACTTAAACATAAGGAAAATGTTCCGTTTTTAAAAAAATTATGGGGCTTCCCTGGTGGCGCAGTAGTTAAGAATCCTGCTGCCAATGCAGGGGACACAGGTTCGATCCCTGGTCCGGGAAGATCCCATGTGCCGTGGAGCAACTAATCCCGTGTGCCACAACTCCCGAGCCTGCACTCTGGAGCCCACAACTACTGAGCCCGCGTGCTACAACTATTGAAGCCTATGCGCCTAGAGCCCGTGCTCTGCAACAAGACAAGCCACTGCAATGAGAAGCCCACACACCGCAATGAAGAGTAGCCCCTGCTCACCGCAACTAGAGAAAGCCCGCACGCAGCAACGAAGATCCAGTGCAGCCAAAAATAAATAAATCAAACAAGTAAATTTAAAAAATAAAAAAAACAAGTTGTGATGGTGATGAAAAGTGGATACTGTACAGTAACGAGGAATGGAAGAGTTGGTGGGGCAAGCGAAATGAACCACCACCAACCACACCAAAGGCTGGTCTTCATCCCAAGAAGGTGATGTTGTATATATGATGGGATTGGAAGGGAGTCCTCTATTATGACCTCCTTCTGGAAAACCAAACGGTTAATTCCAACAAGTACTGCTCCCAGTTAGACCACCTGAAAGCAGCACTTGATGAAAAGCATCTGGAATTAGTCAACAGAAAATGCATAATCTTCCATCAGGATAACTAACGCAAAACCTCATGTTTCTTAAATGACCAGGCAAAAACCATTACAGCTTGGCTAGGAAGTTGCGATTCATCCGCTGTATTCACCAGACATTGCACCTTCGGATTTCCATTTATTTCAGTCTTTACAAAATTCTCTTAATGGAAAAAATTTCAATTCCCTGGAAGACGGTAAAAGACGCCTGGAACAGTTCTTTGCTCAAAAAGATTAAAAGTTTTGGGAATTATAAAGTTGCCTGAAAAATGGCAGAAGGTAGTGGAACAAAACGGTGAATACGTTGTTCAAGAAAGTTCTTGGTGAAAATGAAAAATGTGTCTTTTAGTTTCACTTAAAAACCTAAGGAACTTTTTGGCCAACCCAATACACACACTATAAAGATAATACTCTTCACATACTGTAAGGTTACGGGCCTTTATGTTGCTGCAAGCATTATGGGAGTCTATCCATTTCATTTTATCTTGATAGTTTCAGGTCTTCTCATTTTCAAACATCTTTGCTAATTCGATAGGTCAAAAGTGCTATTTAACAATTCACAGGAGAGGAAATTGGCAGGTTAAGTGACTGTGGAAGGTTTACATTGATAAAATAATGATGTCATATTTTGGTTGTAAAATTAACAAAGGTTTAATTATATACCCAATTCTCAGTTGTAGGAACGTACTATTTAGGAATTTTTAGGACTTTTTTCTTAGCTTTTTTTTCCTGTTCAATATTTTTGAATTACTGGCTATAGAAAAGGAATGAAATTTTCCTGTTTGTTGTGGCAAGAAGGTTGTAAGGAAGATTGTAATTTTAAAATTATTATTGTCGCTTTTCTCCAGTGGCATTGCTGAGTGATATTCAACCACAGTTGGAAATCCAAATTTTTGTATTAGGAATTTAATAAAAGATGGAAATCACGTTTAGCGATACATGTACATACATATATTTAAATTTAAATATTTAAACCTAACATAAAATTTACCACCTTAATCAGTTTTAAGTGTACACTTAAGTTGTACTAAATATATTCACGTTGTTGTGTAAATACCATTACCATCCATTCCCAGAACTCTTATCATCTTGTAAAACTGTACCTATTAAATAACAACTTCATTCTTCTCTCTCCCCAGTCCCTGGAAACCACCACTCTGCTTTCTTTCCCTATGATTTTGACTACTTTAAGTACCTCGCATAAATGCAATCATACAGTATTTGTCTTTTTTTGTGACTGTCTTATTTCACTTAGCATAATGTCCTCAGTGTTCATCCACATTGTTGCATGTGTCAGAATTTTCTTTCTTTTTCAGGCTGAATAATGTCCCAGTGTATGTGTATTGCACGTTTTTGCTTATCCATTCCTCTGTCAACGGACACTTGGTTTGCTTCATCATTATAGCTATTGTGAAGAATGCTGCCATGATACCTCTTTGAAACCCTGCTTTCAGTTCTTCTGGGTATATGCCTGGAAGTAGAATTGCTAGATCATATGATAATTTTATTTTTAATATTTTGATGAATCCTTGTACTATTTTCTACAGTGACTCTGCCATTTTACATTCCCACCAATAGTGTACGAGGATTCCAATTTCTCCGCATCTACTCCAACCCTTGTTGTTTTCTGTTTCTGTGGGGTTTTTTTGTTTTGTTTTGTTTTTTTGCGGTACACAGGCCTCTCACTGTTGTGGCCTCTCCTGTTGTGGAGCATAGGCTCTAGACGCGCAGGCTCAGCGGCCATGGCTCACGGGCCCAGCCGCTCCGCGGCATGTGGGATCCTCCCAGACCGGGGCACGAACCTGTGTCCCCTGCATTGGCAGGAGGACTCTCAACCACTGCGCCACCAGGGAAGCCCCTCTTTGGGTTTTTTTTGATGGTAGCCATTCTAATGGGTATGAGGTGGTGTGTCACTATAGTATTGATTTGCATTTGCATAATGATTAGTAATGTTGAACATCTTTTCATGTGCACCTTGGCCATTTGTATATCTTCTTTAGTGAAATATCTATTCAAGTCTCCTGCCCATTTTTGAGTAAAGTTGTTTGTCTTGTTGTTGTTCAATGTTGGTAGTTTTCTGTATATTCTGGATATTAATCCTGTATCAGATATATGATTTGCAGATATTTTTCCCATTCTGTGCATCACCTTTTTACTCTGTCAGTAGTGTGTTTTGAGGCACAAAATTTTTTTCATCTTCATGACGTGCAAGTTGTCTATTTTTCCTTTTGTTACTGGTGCCATTGGTGTCGTTTTTAAGAAATCATTGCTAGATCCAGTGTAATAAAGATTTTGTTCTAGGTTTTCTTCTAAGAGTTTATTGTTTTAGGTCTCATATTTAGGTCCTTATCCATTTTGGGTTAATTTTTGTATATGGTGCTAAGTAAGGTCCAACATTGTTCTTTTGCACGTGGACATTCAGTTTTCCCAGCCCCATGTGTTGAAAAGACTGTTCTTTCCCCATTGAATGGTCTTGGCACCCTTGTTGAAAATCATTTGATCATATATGTGAGTATTTATTTCTGGGCTCTCTATTCTCTTCTATTGGGAATCTATCTTTATGCCAGTTGCACACTGTTTTGATTACTATAGTTTTGTAGTAAGTTTTGAAATCAGAAAGTATATGAGTCCTTCAGCTCTTTTGTTCTCTTTCAAGATTGTTTTGGCTATTTGGGGTCCCTTGAAATTCCATATAAATTTTAGGATGGATTTTTCTATTTCTTTAAAAAGAAGTCATTGGGATTTTGATAGGAATTGCATTGGATCTGCAGATCACTTTGGATAGTACTGACATCTTAACAATATGAAGTCCTTCCTATCTATGATCATGAGATGTGTTTCCATTTACTTATGTCTTCTTTAATTCCTTTCAGCAGTGGTTTGTAGTTTCCATTGCACAAGTCTTTCATTTCTTTAAGTTAATTCCTAAGTATTCTTTTTGATGCTATTGTACATGGAATTGTTTTCTTCATTATTTGTGTTTAGAAATTCAACTGATTTTTGTGTGTTGACTTTGTATCCTGCTACTTCGATGAATTCATTTTTTGTTGTAAGAGGTTTTTTTTCTTGGTGTGGAATCTGTTTACATTGTAAGTGTGTGTGTGTGTGTGTGTGTGTGGTGTGCATGTGTGTGTGTATTATACATATATAAAAAATATCTTCTTTCTCCATTCATCCTCTGACAGACTTATATCTTAGCTATTGTGAATAATGTTGCAGTAAATCTGGGAATGCAGATATCTTTTAGATATCTTGTTTTATTTCCTTTGGATATATACCCAGAAGTGGGATTCCTGGATCATATGGTTGGCTGATTCTAAGGCTTGTATTACTTTGAAAGATCATCTTGAATTTTACAAAAATTTGTAAGATATTCCAGATTGAATATATTTCATCACTTCCTTTTTCTTCCTGGGCTCACATTTTACTAATATCTTCAAGTTTTCCTTTTATAAAAAACCCGTCACTAACATTATCCTCCTTTCTTTAGACAAATCTCACAATCAACATCAAATATTTATGAACTCTAGGTGCTGCTACAACTGTATTTTTTGTTTTTGTTAAAAATGTCTGTTAATTAGATCCAGTCTGTTTTTGTATCTTGCCTTTCTTGCTAAATGTAGAATTGTTATCTGTTGTAACAATTTAAGACTTTTTTTTTTGCGGTACGCGGGCCTCTCACTGTTGTGGCCTTTCCCGTTGCGGAGCACAGGCTCCGGACGCGCAGGCTCAGCGGCCATGGCTCACGGGCTCAGCCGCTCTGCGGCATGTGGGATCTTCCCGGACCGGAGCACGAACCCGTGTCCCCTGCATCGGCAGGCAGACTCTCAACCACTGCGCCACCAGGGAGGTCCCCTAAGACATCTTTGAAGTTACTTTTCTGTGGCATTTTTAAATACAACTGAAAAGCCTCTGGCCTCTTGGAGCTTGCGTTCAGGGCTTAAACGTTGAAGATGTGGCAGAGTTATTAAGGATATTGAGACAAACTTAATTCAGTAAATGTTTATTGAATGATAGCTGTGTGCAAGTTTTTGTGTCAGATAATATGGGATAACAATAGTAGATAGTATGATCCTTGTCTTAAGAGTTTTCATTTTATCAGGTGAGATGGTAATACATTATTTTAAGTATGTATTGGAAAATGAGGAGGACACATTAGTGACTATATAAATTAGAACAAGTATATGTAAATAATAAGTAAGATTTATTGGTATAGGTATCAAGGATTCTCATTAGGCAGAAGTACTTGGAGGAGTGAAGCATGGTTGTAATTGTTCACCAGAGAAAGAAGATGACTAGATAAACTCTAAGAAGCCATAAAATGCAAATGGGGACAAAGTTTGGACTGTATCTTAGTGGAAGTGGGGATAGGTGAACATATTCCAGTTAAATCCTTTGAGGTGGATGATGAGAATACTGACTGCTCCATAGTGTAATGAGTCATGAAATGTACAGTTGACCCTTTAACAAATGGGGGTTAAACTCTCTGCATGTATAACCTAGGTATATAAAAATTGAGCAAATCTGGTCAGAGCAGTTCATCAAGAGGAAACTGACAGGATACTTTATAGAACATTTTCTTCACTATCATCACTAACACTTACTGAGCACTGACTATGCACCAGGCACTATTCTAAGCACTTCACTTGTATTAATTCATTTAATCCTTATAACAAAGGTATGAGGTAAGTATAATTATATCCCCTTTTTTAGTTGGGGAAACAGATACAGAGGTGAAGTATCTTGACTAACGTCATCCACCTAGTAAGTTAGAGGCTGGATTTGAACTTACATGGATCTTTGACATTTATTGAGTGGTTGTTGTGCCCCAGGCACTGTGCTAAGTACTGTAATACAGTGTATTGTTTAATCATATGACAACCTTCATTTACACATACTGAAATGGGACTCTCTGAAGTTATGTAATTTGAGTACAGGTCTATCTGACTTTACAGCTCTTGTGAAGTACTACATTTTACTGTGTGGAAAGCTGCCTTCCTTTTGTTGAACTCTCAAAAATAAGGTGTAAAAAGCAATACTCAGTTTTTTGGGGAATAGGGGCTCTTGATCATCTGATGAAAGCTATGGATCTGCTTTGCAGAACAGTGAACATACAAAGATAATTTTTACTGCAGTTTTAGGAGAGTTCAAGTATCCTTTGAACCTAGCTAAAGAATCCTAACTCTGATAAGATTCCTTGCTCTAGGCTAGACCAAGTTTCCCCTTGCAAGGGAGCTGTGTTGCACTCTTTTCATGATTCTCAGTATAGGGAAATAGCTCAATTGATACTTTGTACATTGTGGGTTAAACTGACAGATACCTTATTAAGATTTTACCTACTTGTCCATCTTGAGGTACCTTTTTCATTTTTTAAATTATTTTTTAAAAAATTATTTTTTATTTTTGGCCGTGTTGGGTCTTCATTGCTGCACGTGGGCTCTCTCTAGATGCAGGGAGTGGGGGCTGCTCTTCGTTGCAGTGCACAAGCTTCTCACTACAGTGACTCCTCTTGTTGTGGAGCACGGGCTGTAGGCGTGCAGGCTCAGTAGTTGTGGCTCATGGGCTTGGTTGCTCCGCGGCATGTGGGATCTTCCCGGACCAGGGCTGGAACCCGCGTCCCCTGCATTGGCAGGCGGATTCTTAACCACTGCGCCACCAGGGAAGCCCCTTGAGGTACCTTTTTTAAAGCATTTGTATATGTGGAGCTCATTTATATCCTGGTTATTAAAAATTCTGGGTCTGTTTTGCTGCCTATCTTAGTATCTGCTGAGTAATGACATTTATGAAAGTTAGGTTTCCTTGCTGTTAGTATTTAACGTGGATTTGCTCATTAAATGTTAAATCACGTACCTAATTAAAATGATATTTAATATATATTCACTGATTTTTCTCCTTCAGAAGGAGGAGTAACTTTAAAGATACAAAGCGTGTTCTGTTGTTAAATGTCAGTTATAAATGGCTTTTGAGTTTCTCAGATAAGAAAATAGTAGAAACAGTAATCAAGTCCTTTAACATTAGAGAACTTTGAAAATGTGTTTATTTAAACTCTGGGGTATTCCCTGTAGGGCCATTTTATAAAGTATTATTATTTTTATTATTTAAAAATAACAACTGATGGGGACCAATTTAAAATAAAGTGAGTCATAGGAAATTGGACTGTCGTAAGTAAATTGTGTGGTAAATGGAGTTGAATTATTTTAAGGAAAAAGAAACAAAGAACATTATTATTTCAAGATACGAATTTATTATTGCCATGAAGTTGGTGGTATGAATAGAGAGGTCATTTTTTCCTGTATGTTTTTGATAGACATGGAAGCATTTAACTTCACTTCATATAGTTTCTTTTTTTATCTTTTAAAAGCACATTCTGGCTGTCAGGGGAATCTTGTAGGCAAGAGACTGTGAAGGATTAGAATCTTTGTCTATTGTGTCATTCTGTGGTTGCTTAATTGCCATATAGAGTACAGAATGTTCAATAGAAGGGTGTTTAGTTTCTTTAGCTGTTACAAATACCAAAGAACCTTTGATTGTGTTATTAATTTTTAGGTTTGTTAAGTCAGCAGTATATTTTTAGTCTTTATTTGTTTGATATGTTGCAGGAAGGGGGACTCCTTCCAGGGCCCAAGAGTGGGCTCTTGTCTAACACTCAGAAATGAATTGTCCAAGGAGACACGCATGGTGACAAAAAGCAAGAGAATTTATTGGGAAGGGATGCCCAGGCAGAGAGCAGCAGGGTAAGGGAACCCAGGAGAATTGGTCTGCCACATGGCTCTCAGTCTCGGGTTTTATGGTGATGGGGTTAGTTTCCGGGTTCTCTCTGGCCAGTCATTCTGACTCAGGCTCTTTCCTGGTGGCATGTGCATCGCTCAGCCAAGATGGATTACAGTGAGAAGGATTCTGGGAGGTTGTTAGGACATGTGGACTGGCGTCTCCTCTCTTCTTTTGACCTTTCCTGAATTCCTCTGGTTGGTGGTAGCTTGTTAGGTCTGTGTTCCTTACCCAGACCTCCTGTTGTAAGATAACTCATACAAATGGTTACTATAGGGTCTGTCCAGGGCCGGCGGTTTCTGTCAGTGGTTCCCCTAACAAATAAGCATTCGCTTAGTAACCTTTTTTTTTGGCCGCGCCTCACGTCATGTGGGATCGTAATTCCCCTACCAGGAATCGAACCTGTGCCCCCTGCATTGGAAGCACAGAATCCCAACCACTGGACTGCCAGGGAAGTCCCTGCTTAGTACCGTTTTTAAAACATTCAGAAAAATTAATTAAGAGCGTGTGTCAAATATTTATTTCAAACTTTTAAAGGCCAATTAAGAGAGGTGTCTCTTGGTGAGGACATTTATAGAAAAAAGGAAAGAGGTGTAATAGTGAAATGTATGACTAAAGATTATTAGACCCTGATAGTGAGCTGGGTTGGGTTGGAAGCTTTCTGGGAGAGGTCTTCATCTCATTAATATCTTTCTGAATATTAGTCATGCATTTTACCAGGAGTGCTAATTGTTTTCAGAAGAAGCTGATAAATTACATCACACAAAAAAGTTTGACCCAGACCAGGTTTGGGGTGTATTTCTTTCTTTGTGTTTATTATGTGTTGGGCTAAGTTCTATGGGAGAAAAAGTAGTAGGAGAGAGAGGTTTCACTTAGGTGTTTTTTTTTTTTTTCCACTTAGTTTGTATGCTTACACTTTGGCTGGAAAGACAAAATGTACTCACAGAAAATGAACTGTTAAAAGAATTAGAGGAAAGGAATTGTTTAACATTTCAGTGGAAGTGAAGAAAGCCAAAACCAAACAGTAACATTAAACAAAAGCAAACTCCAAAAACTTTGAGGACGCAGAGACTATCAGTGCACCAAGGTCTTTGTGCTTTTCTCTTTATTTTAAAAAATTAATTACTTAATTTTTTCTGCGTGGGGTCTTCATTGCTGCGCGCGGGCTTTCTCTACTTGCGGTGAGCAGGGCCTACTCTTCATTGTGGTGCAGGCTTCTCATTGCGGTGGCTTCTCATTGTTGCAGAGCACAGGCTCTAGGTGTGCAGACTTCAGTAGTTGTGGCATGTGGGCTCAGTAGTTGTGGCTTGTGGGCTCTAGAGCGCAGGCTCAGTAGTTGTGGCACACAGGCCAGGGCTCGAACCTGTGTCCCCTGCATTGGCAGGCGGATTCTTAACCACTACGCCACCACGGAATTCCCTGTGCTTTCCTCTTAAGGGATTTTTTTTCAAACCCTAACCTGTTCATTCATCATTTTTTTGAGTATCTGCCTGTGGGGCATTGTGCACAGAGCAAGGGATACAATGCTCCTTGTCCTGAAGATGCGTACAACCTAGTGGGAAAGTTGAAAGTGATCGATAGTTTAAGTGCAAGTGTGATAAATGGTGATTCGAGTTAGGCAGACAATGTCTTGCCATTCTTGCAAGTGTGGAGCAGCAGTGTGAAACCCAGCCACAGAGACAGGGTGTTGAGAAATATATTTCAGGAGAGGTGAAATTTGGGTTGAGTTTCTAAGGATAAGGAAAAAGGTATGTAAGTGAAGAAGTGGTGTACACTTGTGTAGTTGGAGAGATGCTGGAGAACTACAAAGAAAAAAAAGTATTGGAATGTTGGCTATTGAGTTTTGAAGCCCATCTAAGATTATTAGAAAGAGTTAATTACAAGATAGTAAGATTGCAGCTTTAGGCTGGAATGCTCTAGTAGCTAGAAGTCATAGCTAACTACACGACAGCAATCATAGATGCAGAAAAGTGTGCAGATTGTTTAAGGGCTTAATGACACTCCATTAATCTTGAGTATACTTTGGCGTAAAACTTGTTATTCATAATGATGAATTTGTGTGACCAAGAAAAAATTTAGCCTACGTTCAGTGTGCTAAAGATTTCCATCCAAAATAGTTACAAGAGAAAAATACTGCTTTTTAAAAGAGATTCATTCCTAGCTGTCCGGAAAATCTGGCACTATAGAATGAATGACTTACTCTTCAGGGATTCTAAGAAGTTGAGGTTGTATCATAACCTAGTATAAAATGTTCATTAAGTGTGTTTGGAATGGAGGGTAAAGGAAAGAACAGAATGGGTTGGTTAAGTCAAGAAAGCGATTTTTACTTGTACTGGGAAGAAAGCACATTTTAGGATGAAGATATTTATAAACGCTAGTGTTTCTTTGTACTATCATGCTCAGCAGTAATATAGCATAGACATATATATGTCCAATAGTCTGCCTTCTAATTTCTGCTGTAACTCGGTGGACTAAGTACACAAACCACGTGTAACATACAGGTGCTGAGAATGTTGGTGAAAACTTGCCAGTGTTGTATTTAGGTCAGCGGTTCTTAAACTTCAGTTACCTCAGCATCACCTTGTGGGGCCCAGATTGGAGTTACCAAATCAGTAGGTCTGGAGTGAGGCCTACAAATGTGAATTTTCAGCAAGTTGCCAGGTGATGCTGAGGCCCCTGGTCCAGGGACCACACTTTGAGAACCACTGCTTTAGGTTTAGTGCAATTCCTGCTTGTTCCCCTCTCCCATTTGTACAATGAAAATCGAGGTAGGAATCATTTGAACCCAGAACTGTTTGGTTTACACTTACATGCCTAATACTAAGATTTTAGTTTAAATAAGTTGAAATATTTTTAAACAGTGAAATACTACAATAGCTACCATTTGGGGAACATTTTTTATATAATAGGCATTATGGTGCATTTTGTCTCATTTAGTGTGTTCAGTGAATCTTGAGGGTAGTCCTTTTATAGAGGAAGGAAGTGAATTTAGGTAGTTTGCTTGTATAGCTTCTGTGTGGTGGAGCCAGAATTTAAACCCAGGTCTTGGTATGAAAAACCCATGCTCTTTTATTAATGCTGTTGGGCCTACTTGTAAGACAGCTTGAACCAGTTTACCCTCTGCTTGTGTTCTTTGTTTCAAGCTTTTTCTCCAGAAAGTGATGATCTTTGACTCATCCTCAGTATGGAAACATATATCACGTTTCATGTGACTTGGTCTGTGCCAGAGCAGCTTAATATTGGGACTTTGATGATGTAACTGAATTTATGTTTGTTTATAGTTGAATACCAAGTTCTAATATCTTGGACTTAAAAGCAGAATTCACTTACCTTGGGCAGTTAGATAAATGGTTCATTATCAATAAATGAAGATCAGGAGAAAGAAATAAAGAGCATAAGTTGTACAGTGGGAAATGGCTGCTACTATTGCAGTTGTAAAATCTATACCAGTAATGTCCCTACTCACATACAGCCATGTCCATGGTGGAAAGTTAAGAGCTTTGATAATGGGGTTTTTGAACATATGAAAACCATCACTCCTCAGGTCAGTTTTCAGTGGTTCCTCTTCTGAGAACAAGGACAGCAAATGGCCTACAAAGTATATATTTCTTGAAAAAGTAAGGAGTTAATTTCTCATGCTTATGTAGAGTGTTATGTTTTGCCTGTAAAGGTAGTTTAATAAATGATTGGAATAGGGAGGATGGGAGGGAGATGCAGGAGGGAGATGCAAGAGGGAGGGGATATGGGGATATATGTAAACATATAGTTGATTCACTTTGTTATACAGCAGAAACTAACACAACATTGTAAAGCAATTATACTCCAATAAACATGTTAAAGAAAAAAAAAAGATTGGACTTAACAGAATTCCTTATCACTCTGTTCCTTTTCCCAAGACCGTCATCTCTAATTGGCTAACGTTTTATTACTGAATCAGGAAAGGACCTTGGAATCTTAAGACAGTTTTCTGGGATACTATTAGCAATGAAAGAAATAAAAATCTATCTACTATCTTGGCCCTATCCCTTTATACCACTGGAAGGCAGCTCTGGCCACCGGAGTTACTCCTGGTGTTTATGAGTTGATATTCTAAATCAGTTTTGTTTTTTTAAAATTTAACTTAATTTATTTTTTATACAGCAGGTTCTTATTAATTATCTGTTTTATACATATTAGTGTATATATGTCAACCCCAGTCTCTCAATTCATCACCCCCACCACACACACACACACACACACACACACACACACACACACACACACACACACACACACACACACACTCTCCCTCCTTGGTGTCTATACGTTTGTTCTCTACATCTGTGTCTTTATTTCTGCCTTGCAAACCGATTCATCTGTACCGTTTTTCTAGATTCCACATATATGCGTTAATATACAATATTTGTTTTTCTCTTTCTGACTTCACTCTGTATGACAGTCTCTAGGTCCATCCTTGTCTCTACAAATGACCCAATTTCTTTCCTTTTTATGGCTGAGTGATATTCCATTATATATATATGTACAACATCTTCTTTATCCATTCGTCTGTCTGTGGGCATTTAGGTTGCTTCCATGAACTGGCTATTGTAAATAATGCTGCAGTGAACATTGGGGTGCATGTGTCTTTTTGAATTATGGTTTTCTCTGGGTATATACCCAGTAGTGGGATTGTTGGATCATATGGTAATTCTATTTTTAGTTTTTTAAGGAACCTCCATACTGTTCTCCATAGTGGCTGTATCAATTTACATTCCCACCAACAGTGTAAGAGGGTTCCCTTTTCTCTACACCCTCTCCAGCATTTGTTGTTTGTAGATTTTCTGATGATGCCCATTCTAACCGGCGTGAGGTGATACCTCATTGTACTTTTGATTTGCATTTCTCTAATAATTAGTGATGTTGAGCAGCTTTTCATGTGCCTCTTGGCCATCTGTATGTCTTCTTTGGAGAGATGTCTATTTAGGTGTTCTGCCCATTTTTTGATTGGGTTGTTTGTTCTTTTAATATTGAGCTGCATGAGCTGTTTATATATTTTGGAGAGTAACCCTTTGTTTGTGATTCGTTTGCAGATATTTTCTCCCATTCTGGGAGTTGTCTTTTTGTCTTGTTTATAGTTTCCTTTGCTGTTCAAAAGCTTTTACGTTTCATTAGGTCCATTTGTTTATTTTTGTTTTTATTTCCATTACTCTAGGAGTTGGGTCAAAAAAGATCTTGCTGTGATTTATGTCAAAGAGTGTTCTGTGTTTTCCTCTAAGAGTTTTATAGTGTCTGGTCTTATGTTTAGGTCTTTAATCCATTTTGAGTTTATTTTTGTGTATGGTGTTAGGTAGTGTTCTAATTTCATTCTTTTACATGTAGCTGTCGTGTTTTCCAAGCACCGCTTATTGAAGAGGCTGTCTTTTCTCCATTGTATATCCTTGCCTCCTTTGTCATAGATTAGTTGACCATAGGTGTGTGGGTTTATCTCTGGGCTTTCTATTCTGTTCCATTGATCTATATTTCTGTTTTTGTGCCAGTATCATATTGTCTTGATTACTGTAGCTTTGTAGTATAGTCTGGAGTCAGGGAATCTGATTCCTCCAGCTCCATTTTCTTCCCTCAAGATTGCTTTGGCTATTCAGGGTCTTCTCTGTCTCCATACATGTTTTAAGATTTTTTGTTCTAGTTCTGTAAGAAATGCCAATGGTAATTTGATAGGGATTGCATTGAATCTGTAGATTGCTTTGGGTAGTATAGTCATTTTCACAATATTGATTCTTCCAATCCACAAACATGGTATATCTCTACATCTGTTTGTGTCATCTTTGATTTCTTTCATCAGTGTCTTATAGTTTTCTGAGTACAGGTCTTTTGCCTCCTTAGGTAGGTTTATTCCTAGGTATTTTATTCTGTTTGTTGCAGTGGTGAATGGGATTGTTTCCTTAATTTCTCCTTCTGATCTTTAGTTGTTAGTGTATAGGAATGCAAGAGACTTCTGTGCGTAAATTTTGTATCCTGCAACTTTACCAAATACATTGATTAGCTCTAGTAGTTTTCTGGTGGCATCTTTAGGATTCTCTATGTATAGTATCATGTCATCTGCAAACAGTGACAGTTTTACTTCTTCTTTTCCAAGTTGTATTCCTTATTATGATTTTTAAAAATTTTTTTGCAGTATGTGGGCCTCTCACTGTTGTGGCCTCTCCCGTTGTGGAGCACAGACTCCGGACGTGCAGCCTCAGCGGCCATGGCTCATGGGCCCAGCTGCTCCACGTCATGTGGGATCTTCCCAGACCGGGGCACGAACCTGTGTCCCCTGCATCAGCAGGCGGACTCTCAACCAGTGCGCCACCAGGGAAGCCCCCTTATTTTTTTTTTCTTCTCTGATTGCTGTGGTAGGACTTCCAAGACTGTGTTCAATAATAGTGGCGAGAGTGGACATCCGTGTCTTATTCCTAATCTTAGAGGAAATGCTTTCAGTTTGCACCATTGAGAATGATGTTTGCGTGGGTTTGTCATATATGGGCTTTATGATGTTGAGGTATGTTCCTTCTATGCCCACTTTCTGGAGAGTTTCTATCATAAATGGGTGTTGAATTTTGTCAAAAGCTTTTTCTGCATCTATTGAGATGAGCATATGGTTTTTCTTCTTCAGTTTGTTAATATGGTTTATCACATTGATTGATTTACATATATTGAAGAATCCTTGCATCCCTGGGATAAATTCCACCTGATCATGGTGTATGATCCTTTTAATGTGTTCTTGGATTCTGTTTGCTGGTATTTTGTTGAGGATTTTTGCACCTATATTCATCAGTGATGTTGGTCTGTAATTTTCTTTTATGGTCTGTAATTTTCTTTTTCTGTAGTGTCTCTGTCTGGTTTTGGTATTAGGGTGGTGTTGGCCTCGTAGAATGAGTTTGGGAGTGGTCCTTCCTCTTCAGTTTTTTGGAAGAGTTTGGGAAGGATGGGTGTTAGCTCTTCTCTAAATGTTTGATAGAATTCACCTGTAAAGCCATCTGGTTCTGGACTTTGGTTTGTTGGAAGACTTTTTTTTTGAATTTTTGAATTTATTTTTTTATATAGTATGTTCTTATTAGTTCTCCATTTTATACATATTAGTGTATATATGTCAATCCCAGTCTCCCAATTGTTGGAAGATTTTTAGTCACAGTTTCAATTTCATTACTTGTGATTGGTCTGTTCATATTTTCTATTTCTTCCTGGTTCAGTCTTGGAAGATTATACCTTTCTAAGAATTTGTCCATTTCTTCCAGGTTGTCCATTTTATGGGCATAGAGTTGCTTGTAGTAGTCTCTTAGGATGCTTTGTATTTCTGCGGTGTCTGTTGTAACTTCTCCTTTTTCATTTCTAATTTTATTGATTTGAGTCCTCTCCCTTTTTCCTTGATGAGTCTGGCTGAAGGTTTATCAATTTTGTTTATCTTCTCAGAAAACCAGCTTTTAGTTTTATTGATCCTTGCTATTGTTTTCTTTGTTTCTATTTCATTTATTTCTGCTCTGATCTTTATGATTTCTTTCCTTCTACTAACTTTGGGTTTTGTTTGTTCTTTCTCTAGTTCCTTTAGGTGTAAGGTTAGATGGGTTATTTGAGTTTTTTCTTGTTTCTTGAGGTAGGATTGTATTGCTGTAAACTTCCCTCTTAGAACTGCTTTTGCTGCATCACATAGGTTTTGGGTGGTCACGTTTTTGTTGTCATTTGTCTCTAGGTATTTTTTGATTTCCTCTTTGATTTCTTCAGTGATCTCTTGGTTATTTAGTAACGTATTGTTTAGTCTCCATGTGTTTGTGTGTTTTATGTTTTTTTCCCCCTGTAATTGATTTCTAATCTCATAGTGTTGTAGTTGGAAAAGGTGCTTGATATCGTTTGAATTTTCTTAAATTTACCAAGACTTGATTTGTTACCCAAGATGTGATCAATCCTGGAGAATGTTCCGTGCGCACTTGAGAAGAAAGTGTAATCTGTTTTTGGATGGAATGTCCTATAAATATCAATTAAATCTATCTGGTCTGTTGTGTCATTTAAAGCTTCTGTTTATTTATTTATTTTCATTTTGGATGATCTGTCCATTGGTGTAAGTGAGGTGTTAAAGTCCCCGACTACTATTGTGTTACTGTCGATTTCCTCTTTTATAGCTGTTAGCAGTTGCCTTATGTATTGAGGTGCTGCTATGTTGGGTGCATAAATATTTACAGTAGTTTTATCTCCTTCTTGGATTGATTCCTTGATCATTATGTAGTGTCCTTCCTTGTCTCTTGTAACTTTCTTTATTTTGAAGTCAATTTTATCTGAGATGAGTATTACTACTCCAGCTTTCTTTTGATTTCCATTTGCATGGAATATCTTTTTCCGTCCCCTCACTTTCAGTCAGTACGTGTCCCTAGGTCTGAAGTGCGTCTCTTGTAGACAGCATATATATGGGTCTTGTTTTTGTATCCATTCAGCGAGCCTGTGTCTTTTGGTTGGAGCGTTTAATCCATTCACGTTTAAGGTAATTATTGATATGTATGTTCCTATTACCATTTTCTTAATGTTATGGGTTTGTTTTTGTAGGTCCTTTTCTTCTCTTGTGTTTCCCACTTAGAGAAGTTCCTTTAGCATTTGTTGTAGAGCTGGTTTGGTGGTGCTGAATTCTCTTAGCTTTTGCTTGTCTGTAAAGCTTTTGATTTCTCCATCGAATCTGAATGAGATACTTGCCAGGTAGAGTAATCTTGGTTGTAGGTTCTTCCCTTTCATCACTTTAAATATATCGTGCCACTCCCTTCTGGCTTGTAGAATTTCTGCTGAGAAATCAGCTGTTAACCTTATGGGAGTTCCCTTGTATGTTTTTTGTCATTTTTTTCTGTTGCTTTTGATAATTTTTCTTTGTCTTTAATTTTTGCCAATTTGATTACTATGTGTCTTGGTGTGTTTCTCCTTGGGTTTATCCTGCCTGGGACTCTCTGTGCTCCTTGAACTTGGGTGGCTATTTTCTTTCCCATGTTAGGGAAGTTTTCAACTATAATCTCTTCAAATATTTTCTCAGGTCCTTTATCTCTCTCTTCTTCTTCTGGGACCCCTATATTGTGAATGTTGTTGCATTTAATGTTGTTCCAGAGGTCTCTTAGGCTGTCTTCATTTCTTTGCGTTCTTTTTTCTTTATTCTGTTCTGTGGCAGTGAATTCTACCACTCTGTCTTCCAGGTCACTTATCCGTTCTTCTGCCTCAGTTATTGTGCTATTGATTCCTTCTAGTGCAGTTTTCATTTCAGTTATTATGTTGTTCATCTTGTTTGTTTGTTCTTTAATTCTTCTCGGTGTTGTTCTTTAATTCTTCTAGGTCTTTGTTAAATATTTCTTGCATCTTCTCGATCTTTGCCTCCATTCTTTTTCCAAGGTCCTGGATCATCTTCACTATCATTATTCTGAATTCTTCTGGAAGGTTGCCTGTCTCCATTTAGTTGTTTTTCTGGGGTTTTATCTTGTTCGCTCATCTTTTTTTTTTTTTTCGCTCATCTTACATAGTCCTCTGTCTTTTCATTTTGTCTATCTTTCTGTGAATGTGGTTTTTTTCCCACAGTCTGCAGGATTGTAGTTCTTGCTTCTGCTGTCTGCCCTCTGGTGGATGAGGCTATCTAAGAGCCTTCTGCAAGCTTCCTGATGGGAGGGACTGGTTGTGGGTAGAGCTGGGTGTTGCTCTGGTGGGCAGAGCTCAGTAAAACTTAAATCTGCTTGTCTGCTGATGGGTGGGGCTGGGTTCCCTCCCTGTTGGTTGTTTAGCCTGAGGCACCCCAGCACTGGAGTCGACCAGTGGAGCTCTTTGGTTGGGTTAATGGTGGACTCTGGGAGGGCTCACGCCAAGGAGTACTTCCCAGAACTTCCGCTGCCAGTGTCCTTGTGCCTGCAGTGAGCCACAGCAACCCCCCACCTCTGCAGGAGACCCTCCAACACCAGCAGGTAGTTCCGGTTCAGTCTCCCATGGCGTCACCGGTCCCTCCCCTGGGTCCTGATGTGCACACTACTTTGTGCGTGCCGTCCAAGCATGGAGTCTTTGCTTCCCCCAGTCCTGTGAAGTCCTGCAATCAAATCCTACCAGCCTTCAAAGTCTGATTCTCTAGGAATTCCTCCTTCTGTTGCCAGACCCTCAGGTTGGGAAGCCTGACGTGGGGCTCAGAACCTTCACTCCAGTGGGTGGGCTTCTGTGGTATAAGTGTTCTCCAGTTTGTGAGTCACCTACCCAGCAGCCATGGGATTTGATTTTATTGTGATTCAACCCCTCCTGCCGTCTCATTGCAGCTTCTCCCTTGTTCTTGCATGTGGGGAATCTTTTTTGGTCAGTTCAGCAGTTAGCTGTGATTCCGGTGCTCTTGCAAGAAGAGTAAGCATATGTCCTTCTACTCTGCACTCTTGAAGCAATCTCCTCAGTCAGTTTTACTGCTAAATAGCCATATTATAAATAGTGAGAGTCTTGGAATTAATAATATAGTGTAATATTTATTCTTAAATGTCTGAAGGGGCACGTGTCTGCAGACATTGTTGTAAGTACTCCTTAAGTCCTGTCCCTGTGTAGATAATGAGGCAGACAGATAAGAGAGTGATGATAACAGTGATGATTACTCTGAGTGGCTGCAGGGAGAGAGAGGATAATGTGAGCCTTGTCTTCTTCAGCTACGTCATTGGCTTAAGTAGGATTTTATAGGCCAATCCGGAAACCTAACTAGCGAGTTCCAAAAGCAGGTTTGCTCACTGTAAAATTTATGTGTGCCTGCTAGAAAAAAAAAAAAAAACTCAAAGAAAAGTGTAGTAGAAACAAAAACCCATTATCTTGCTACCTAAAGGGCCATGCCACTCATTTTAACATGTTTCTTCCAGTTGTTTTGCTTTGTACTTAAGAAAAAAATACTTTTGATTTAGTATTCCCCTTAAAATTATAAACAACTTCTTATTAAAAGTCTTTCTAATATGGGGATATATGTATATGTATAACTGATTCATTTGGTTAGAAAGCAGAAACTAACACACCATTGTAAAACAATTATATTCCTATAAAGATGTTAAAAAAAAGTATTTCTTTTCTTTTGTTTTTTTTTTTTTTTTTGCGTTACGCGGGCCTCTCAATGCTGTGGCCTCTCCCGCCGTGGAGCACAGGCTCCGGACGCGCAGGCCCAGCGGCCATGGCTCACGGGCCCAGCCGCTCCGCGGCATGTGGGATCCTCCCGGACCAGGGCACGAACCCGCGTCCCCTGCATTGGTAGGCGGACTCTCAACCACTGCGCCACCAGGGAAGCCCAAAAAAAAGTATTTCTAAATATATATTTTAAGGATGCAATTACCCATTCCCCGTGGTGTTATGTATTTTTTACTGTTATAAATATGGTTTAACAGGTGACTCATAGCTTTACTTTTTTTCTGACTAAATAATACCAGTTAAGAAAAAAATCAGAAAGTAAAATTGTAGGGCTTCCCTGGTGGCGCAGTGGTTGAGAGTCCACGTGCCGACACAGGGGACGTGGGTTCGTGCCCCGGTCCGGGAAGATCCCACATGCCGCGGAGCGGCTGGGCCCGTGAGCCATGGCCGCTGAGCCTGCACGTCCGGAGCCTGTGCTCTGCAACAGGAGAGGCCACAACAGTGAGAGGCCCGCGTACCACAAAAAAAAAAAAAAAAAAAAAAATTGTAAAGAGAGGGCGAATCGCCATTATTTTCCAGAGAAACCTTTATATGTATTGGGAATTCTTTATATGCTTTTTACTTTTATAGACATATACACTATACACTACAACTTTAAAAGTTATACACATGTAAGTTAAAAAAGATTTTTGTTCATACTTATGTGTATTCCTTGAAGTTAAATTTTTATCCTAACATATCGTGTGTATCATTTCATGTCAAGGTAGAATTACGCATCATTTTAGTGGCCCATGATTTGTGTCGTTAAATACAGAACTACGTCATAAGAGTTTTGGCTATATTGGGAAGAAGGCACTTTTAGGAATGGAGATGTTTACATATAAGAGTATTCCTTTTGTACTGTGATTTATATAACTAGTCATTTGTTTTTTTTGTTGTTATTTTAATTTATTTAATTAATTTATTTATTTTGGCCTCACTGTGCAGCATGTGGGATCTTAGTTCACTGACCAGGGATCAAACCCACACCCTCTTCATGGGAGCGTGGAGTCTTAACCACTGGATCACGAGGGAAGTCCCTATAACTAGTCCTTTGTTGATGGATATTTGTGTTTTTTCTCTATTCTTGCTTTTATAAATAATACTGTGATTAACAGCTATATCTTTTTGATCTTTGTTATCTTGGTAATTTCTTCATGATGATTCTTAAATAACTGATTAACATTTATCCATCTATTCAATGAAAACAGAGCGGTAGAATACATATGGCTTTTAAAAAGCAAATAATATAGAAAGGGTTATTATGAAAAGAAACAACCCCTTGCCTACTCTTCACCTTCTGGTTTTACCTGTCAGAGGCAGCCGCTTTTTACTAGTTTTGCTTTTAGTTCCTCTGGCATTACCTCTGTATCTGTAAGTAAAATACTTTTTTTTAACCATTGTTTGATTTGTCGTTATCAATTGACTCTGCTTTGATAGGTGGTGTTTCAGTTCTTTCACAGTCCTCCTTTCTCTTCTATGTTTCCTCTTCATATAGTTAGATTCTTGGTCCCCTAACAAATAACTAAGCAAATTTTTAGAACAATTTGGACACTTGATGAATCAAATCGTACTCAAAGGTGAAACAGAACAGTGTTGTTTGTTTATAAATTCTGTTTCCTTCTTAACTCTTGCTTTGTGATCTCTGCTCTTTTTTCATCTGATTTTTTTTTCTAGTTTTACTGGTAAGAGAATTTATATTGTCAACTCTTACATTAAAGGAGAATGATAATCTCCATGAATCTTTCTTGTGAGATTCTCCAGAGCTCCCATGTGGCCTGTAAATAAAAGAGACTAAGTCTTAGGGAAACCATTTCTGTACCTAATCCAAATGTAGAGTTTTAGGTATGGTGTCAGTCTTGTCTCAGGTTTTTTCCTTTGTAGTGTCTGAACCTGAATTATATTAAGAATATTAAAAATCTAGTTCTAAAGAGGATGGGGGTTCCTTTTGGAATCAGTAATCCTTTCCTTAAAGAATATATGAGAGGACAGGAATTTATTTTATTATGTAGTCAATGTATTAGTTATTCTTTTAGTCAGTGATTCAGTGTTACATTTTAATTTTGTTTTGTTTTTGATGGGGTTTCATGATCTGCTCTTAGTTCTCCTGTACTTTTTGCTAATTTGTTTTTGTGGGCATATCAACAGAACAGATATAAGTGAATTAAAGAGCTTTGTTACCTCATGCTTATGCCTCAGCTGCTGAAATCTCTGATGTTATAACTAATGGAAAATGACCTAAAACTCATTTATTTCATCTTAATTTAATACGTTTATATTCTAAGAATAATTATCTATCTTGCACATATATAAATACAAACTCATGATATCCATGTTTAAAGATGCCCTAGATATCAAGTTAAACTGTATATTTTAAAAATAAGTTGTATGTTCCTATAAAGGTCTTCATGAACCTCATGTTTAATTTGTAAGTAGAAATATTAGTAGCTTCCAATTTTTGTGTATCATGCACTATCTTAGGTACTCTCCAAAGTGTATCTGTAGTCTTTCATTACATGCCTCTTAAGATTTCCTTATTTTTTTTACAAGGTTAGAAAGTGAAACTCTGAGTTCTTTGCCCATAGTAACACAACTATTAAATGATAGAGCTGAAGTGAGGTATGGTCATGTTTTCTCCTACTGTATTTTCAGTGCCTCAGTTTCTAACATATGGAAGAAGAATAGATAAAACCAAATGAATAGTAACTAAGATAGAAATTTTGAACATACAGTTTGCTATTGTGTCACCAAAGCCAATCATGTGAAGTTCAGGTTAGGTGAACAGGATAAAATACTTCTAGATCTGCCATGTCTTTTCCTAGTCAGACGTGAATCTTCATAAGTTGCCTGTTGATGCCTTTGGATATTGTGATGTATTGCATGTAGAAACCATAAGTTGTCTCTGCAGCTCTTGATTAACGTTGTTATTTCTCAAATTGGTCCTTTGAAATTGATTCCCATATGAAAATCATCTTCTTTCCCATTACTACTCAGTTTGCTTCCTCAGCTCTAGATTCTATCTCTCTCTCTCATCTTGAGACAACATTTGAATATCATGTAATTCACCCATTTAAATGTACAGTTACTGGATCTTAGCATATTCAGAGCTGTATAGCCCTCACCAAAATCAATTTTGGGACATTTTCATTACCCCAAAAAGAAACCTGGTGTCCCTTATTAACCCATTACTCCCCAGTCACCCAGCTCTAGGCCACCACTAATCTACTTTCTGTTTCTGATAGATTTGCCCATTCTGAACATTTCATATAAGTGGAATCATATAATATCTGGTCCTTTTGATGACTGACTTCTCTTAGCATAATGTTTTTGTGCCTGAATAGTATCTATTGTGTGGATATACCTTATTTATCTCTTCATCAGTTTAATAGATACTTGCATCATTTCCACTTTTTGGGTATTTTGAATAAGGAACGTTCGTATACAGATATTTTTGGTGGACATTCTAGCCTCTCTTTTATCCTTATAATATAAATGAGGTAAGATTACATAATCATTTAAAAAATCAGTGGCTTCTCTTTGCTGACAGCAAAAAATTAAAATATCTTGGCAAAGAATACGTAGTTTTTCTACAGTCTGGCTATAATCAGGCTACAGTTGTACCAGCTTCATTCCACTTACCTCTCTTTCCCCCAACCCCTTCTAAAGAGAACCCCTTACCTAAAACATGTGGAACATGTTTTACCTTCTTACTCTCTGTACTCAGTACATTTCTTTTAAAAATAATATCTCTAATTCTTGGTCTGAACGCAAGCTTTTTACTTCTCAAGGTGCAACTCAGATTTTACTAAGCCTTCCCCAGTTTCAGACCTAGTTACTTCTGGTTTTTAATCAATTCTTTAAATACATATCCTTATAGGATTTATCACATGATTTGTTTCTTTACTCACTGTGATTTTCTTTCTGTTGGAACTCCTAAGGACAAGGTTAAAGCTTAATACAGTGCCTGACAGAGCACTGATGCTTGGTCAGTGCTGACTGTATGTCAGAGGAGGTAAAATTAGGAATCATATCAAACTGGTTTGTATTATGGTTATCTGTCCTGTCCTTTATATTCTGTCCTAACATTAGCAGACCCATTATTAAACAAAACAAAACAACTTTTGTTATATGTCAATTATACCTCAGTTAAAAAAAATAATTAACCAGTCTAAAAAAATATCTGTTTTGGGCCTTCTTCTGTGTGGTGCTAGGTCTGTATTGATCCTAGGACTGCTGAAATTAGGTTGATTGTCTTTCAGTCACCTTCTGTCTTTAAAATTCTGAGATTCTCACTTTGGTTTAGTTTTAGTTTAGGACATTACTGATTCATCTTATGATAATCTTGTTTGTTCTTTTATAATTCTGAGCAGAGAAATTAGCCATATGGATTCCATTGAAAGGGTGAGCACTGTCTTGAATATGCAACAGTTAACACTGACCAAATAGATCCAGAAAAAAATTTAGCTTTGGTTTTTGCCCCTGGTTTATAAATTCAAACTTCTTCATATTTTCATTTGCTAGTTTTCAGAATTAGCTTAGAGACTACCTGAAACTTTGATATGAACCTACTTCTAAATTTATCTTCTCTAGCCCTGACTCCTCTTCTGAGCTTAGATTCAGATATTGAACTGGCTACTTATCACTTCCATTTGGATATCTAATAGGCATATATTGCTTTTGATTACCCTTTCCCCTAAATCTGCTCTCCCTATCTCACATGAATATCTCCCCCCACTGAATATTTCAAGCCATAAACCTAAAAGCCATCCTGTATTTCCATAATAGTTATCACTTTAAAATATATATTTAAAAGATTATTAAATCTGTTACGATTATCTTATTACCTTCAGCTAGGATGTAAACTCCATGAAGACAGAGATTTTAGAGTCTTATTCACCTAATTTTGTATCCCATGTACCAGTGCATAGCATACAATTTGTTCTCAATAAATGTATATTAAATAAGTCAATCAGTCAATCCTCATTCCCTTCTGTCCCTTCCGTTCAGTCAAATCAGTAGCAGTTCTGTTTGGCTCTGCCTCTAATATACAACCCAAATTGGTCCACTTCTTTTCATCTTTATTTTTACTGTTCTAAGCTATCATCAGTTTTGGCCTAGCTTATTGTGATAGCTTTTAAATGAATCTGTTTCCATTCTTATACTCTTTAATTCTTTCTTTTCACAAAGCAACCAAAATGATCTTTGGAAAACATCAGATCTGGTCATGCTCCTGCTTAAAATTTCCAGTAGTGGGACTTCCCTGGTGGTCCAGTGGTAAGAATCCGCCTTCCAATGCGGAGGATGTGGGTTCGATCCCTGGTCGGGGAACTAAGATCCCACATGCCGTGGGGCAACTAAGCCTGCGTGCCGCAACTAATGAGGCTTTACATGCCACCACTAGAGAAGACCGTGCGCTGCAATGAAGACCCAGCGCAGCCAAAAAGAAAAAAAAAAGAAAAATTTCCATTAGCTTTCTATTCCACTTAGAATAATATCCCAAGTCCTTACCATGCCTACAAGCCCTTAAGTAATATTGCCTCTGCTGCCATCTCCTTTTAGCCTCATGATGGGGGGACTACCCCGGATCCCCTACTTGTAACAGTTTAATCACTCCCATTTCTTGACCTTGTCAAGATCTCGGGGTCTTATATTATACCTGTTGTTTCTGTGCCATGTGAGGCCTTTTCCGAGTTTTCGTTATTACTATGTAACAAATCACCACAGAATTAACAGCTTAAAATAGCACCCATTTATTACTTCACAGATTCTGTGCTGGGCTAGCAGGGTCCTCTGCTCAGGACCATGCTGAAATTAAAGTGTTGGCAAGGACTGGAATCTCATGTAAGGCTTGGGGTTCACTTCCATACACATTAGGATAGTTGGAAGAATTTATTTCCTTGTAGTTGTTGGACTGAGGTCCCTGTTTTCTTGCTGGCTGTTGGCTAGGGATTGCTCTCAGCTCCTTTGGGTCCTTGCTGTGTGGTCCTTGCATAACCTGTAAGTCAGCTTAGTCTTTAAGAAGGCAGGAGAGGGGCTTCCCTGGTGGCGCAGTGGTTGAGAATCTGCCTGCCAATATAGGGGACACGGGTTTGAGCCCTGGTCCGGGAAGATCCCACATGCCGTGGAGCAGCTGGCCTGTGTGCCACAACTACAGAGCCTGCGTGTCTGGAGCCTGTGCTCCGCAACAAGAGAGGCCACGATAGTGAGAGGCCCACGCACCGCGATTAAGAGTGGCCTCCACTTGCCGCAATTAGAGAAAGCCCTCGCACAGAAACGAAGACCCAACACAGCCAAAAATAAATATAAAAAATAAGTTAAAGAAAAAAAAAGAAAAAGAAAACAGGAGAGTACCTCTCTGATTCACTGTGTTTTAAAGAGCTCACCTAGTAAGTTCATACCCACCCAGGATAATCTCTTTCTTGATTAACTTGAAGTCAACTGTGTAGTTACCTAGTCATAGGAGTGATATTCCATCATATTCACTGGTATATTAAGGGGAAGGAATTATACAGGGTACGTGCACCAGAGACAGGAATATTGAGAACCATTTTAGAATTCTGCTTGCAACAATTTGTCCTCTGGCCCCGAAGGATTCACACTTGGTGTGCTGTTTGTTACCTCTTATACCTAGACATGTTTGGAGGCCAGGTGTTTTTTTGTTTTTTGTTTTTTTTGCAGTAGGTGGGCCTCTCACTGTTGTGGCCTCTCCCGTCGCGGAGCACAGGCTCCGGACGCGCACGCTCAGCGGCCATGGCTCACGGGCCCAGCCGCTCCGCGGCATGTGGGATCCTCCCGGACCGGGGCACGAACCCGTGTCCCCTGCATCGGCAGCGGACTCTCAACCACTGCACCACCAGGGAAGTCCCAGGTGTTTTTTTCTTAGTTTTATTCTATTGTTACTGATCTGTGGTAGGTACTCAACTGTTAACATTGAAAAAGCAGCTAATCTGCTTTTCTTTCTCTTGTTTCCATTGCCAATTAATAAATATGAAAAGAAACAATCTTCAGAATTGAACCCAGTACTACAGAGTCCATGATAGAACTGATGACTTAAAAAAAAAAAAAGCACAACATGAGAGTTGCGAGTTAAGTTTTATTTGGGGCAAAAATGCAGACTGCAGTTCGGGAGACAGCATTTCAGATAGTTCTGAGAGACTGCTCCAGAGAGGTGATGGCGGGAGCCAGGTAATATAGAAGTTTTGTAACAAAGGGCAGATAGTCTGAAAGTCAAAAGATTATTGTTAATTAAAGAAAACCAGATAGCTCAAGTTAAGGAATTTAGCGCTTTTCTATGTATGGGAGGATGCAAGAGACTGGGCTCACTGAAATCATTCCTTTGGTATGCACCTCAGCTTTCTGGGGCCAGTATCCTGTGTTTTCACATCCTGAGTTTCCTCAGGGCTCATGGTAGGGAGTGGTTACAGTCTGTTGGCTGCTAGGTGGCAAGTATATATATATATATATTTAAATATTTATTTATTTATTTGGCTGCATTGGGTATTGGTTTGCAGCATGTGGGATCTTGGGTGTAACGTGTGGGATCTTTCGTTGTGGTGCATGGGCTCTTCGTAGCGGCACATGTGCTTCTCGCTAGTTGTGGTGAGCAGGCTCCAGAGCTCGCGGGCTTGGTAGTTGTGGCGCAAGGGTCCTCTCTTTCTCTCTCTCTCTCTCTTTTTAAAAAAAGATTTATTTCTTTATTTTATTTGGTTGCGCCGGGTCTTAGTTGCGGCAGGCAGCCTCCTTAGTTGTGGCATTCGGACTCTTGGTTGTGGCATGCATGTGGGATCTAGTGCCTTGACCAGGGATCGAAGCTGAGCCCCCTGCATTGGGAGTGCAGAGTCTTATCCACTGTGCCACCAGGGAAGTCCCATGAGGGCTCTCTTAGTTGTGGCCCATGGGCTCTAGAGTGCGTGAGCTCAGTAGTTGTGGCACTCTGACTATCGTAGTTGTGGGCCACAGGCTCTAGATCGCGCTAGCTCAGTAGGTTGTGGTGTGCGGGTTTAGTTGCCCCGTGGCATGTGGGATCTTAGTTCCCTGACCAGGGCTCGAACCCGCATCTACTGCATTGGAAGGGGGATTCTTAACCACTGGATCACCAGGGAAGTCCCGGCAGGTAGTCTCTTCAGCGCTGAGTTTCCTCAGGGCTCACCAGCTCACATTGGAGGGCTGCAGATGTTGATGACTGTGACATCCTTTGTTTAAATATTACATTTATCAGAACTGTCCATGATAGCATCTGTTTGCTTGAGTATTTAAGTATTACTGGAATCATGAAATTGCCTTTTTTTAAAATGTGAAAAACAACTTGAATATCTGAAGTTCCATATGGTTCAACCTAATAAGTGTAGCTAAGAGTAGAACAAAGAGGAAAGTCACTTACTTTCTCTTTTTCTTGGTTATGGGAGGGGATTGGCAGTGATAATGTCAGAGAGACTTTGAAAAATGTCATGATACGTAGTAAAATTTTCTAGTATCCACTGTAATGTTCCTTTTTAGTTGACTAAACCAGCTTCTATTTATTTCCCAATATCTGTAATTAAAAATATCTCTAGATATTGGGAAATAAATGACCTGAACAAGAACTAGGATGATATACATGAAAAACTAATCAGAAGGAGAAACTGCTTATCCATTCAGCTGCTAGAGGATCTCATACAGTATTGAAATTAACCAAGTAATAAAAGCTCTGGAATCTTTCCAGTCTACGAGAAATTGAACTTGGTCATTTCCATGTGGGAGTTGCAGCTGTTGGAATGCTTTTATTTACTTTATTTTTATTTTTTTGCGGTACGCGGGCCTCTCACTGCTGTGGCCTCTCCCGCTGCGGAGTACAGCCTCCAGACGCGCAGGCTCAGCGGCCATGGCTCACGGGCCCAGCCGCTCTGCGGCATGTGGGATCTTCCCGGACCCGGGCACGAACCCGTGTCCCCTGCATCGGCAGGCGGACTCTCAACCACTGCGCCATCAGGGAAGCCCTGGAACGCTTTTAGATGACTTCACTAAATAAACTTCATCTTGGGCTAAAAAGTTAAGGGGTGGCTTCTCAGACATAAACCATGTGCCCTTTTAACCTTTATATTAATCATTTTTTGCTGAAAACATTAATATTTCTTGATAGGAATCCTTTGTAATTCTTTTAATAAAGATTTAATTATTGTGTGTTTTTAAGTGCTATGTTTTTATTGCATATATTGTGCAATATATGCATATATTATGTAGATGCAGTGAATAAAGATATACTACTTTATATATGTGTATTTAACGTTTAACAATATATCTGTATTCATTCAATGAGTCTTTGTCTAGAATTCAGTCACAGGTCTATACGTGAGTACTTCCTTTAAACAAAGTTTATTCTCTCTAGATTTGCTGATTGGAATATTCTGAATAAATTCATCAGTGCTTTACTGTTCTCATTTTTTTTCTTTACCCTATTACTTCTGTTGGTACATAAAGTGGCAGAGGTGGAAGAACACCATGGCGGTGTGTAAGACATTCAGAGGAAATGTGCATGCCTGCTTATTGTATAATAAAGATAATGTCTCTTTCTGGAGCAAAAGGCAGCATGCTTACTGCCCATTATAAAAGATTCAAGTTCCTAAGTGCAGTGTTCTTTCAGGTAATGCAAGTCACCATATGTGCACTTGTCACCTGGCCCTCTTTGTGTTGCCCTGGGACTCAGGTTCAAAGTGTGGCGCAAAAATGCTCGTACTCTGGCTACTGCTGTTGTTGAAAGTAATAAATAGTCCTTTGTTTTGTCAAAAAGAAAAAAAAAACCCAGAAAGTTCATATTTGGTGATGATCATGAGGTGCCCCTAGAGCCAGATTCACACACTGGCTGCCTGTGTACTTTTTTTTTTAATGCCTGTGTACTTAATCTATAGATGTGCTTTATTTGGCTTGTACAGTGTTTTGGAGGTCAGGAAAATTTCATGTAAAAATCTTTCTTTTTAGTTTTTCTTGAAAACTTGGAAGCTACTGCATGGCTTATTTGGAATTCCTGAATGGCAGCACTTGGCTACAGCTGAGTATCTGAGTATCTACTGCCCTATGCGGGATGGGTATTCTGTCCAGTTCTCCATAGTCCCTACTTCCTGTTGCTTAAACCTGGCCATTTCCCCCCCACATCTGTTTCCCACATGGTATTTTCATTGCTCTGGGGTCATGAGAGAATGATCATGTTCAGGAAACTTTCATTTTTAAATTACTATTATTTGAAAACTGTAGTTTATGTATTATAGCCTTTAATTGACCAGAATATTTTTTCAAATCAGGAAATTTAGTGCTGAATAAAGCAACTTTAAAAAAAATTATTATTATTTATTTTATTTATTTTTGGCTGTGTGGGGGTCTTCATTGCTGCTCGTGGGCTTTCTCTAGTTGCATCGAGCGGCGGCTACTCTCCATTGTGGTGCGTGGGCTTCTCATTGCGGTGGCTTCTCTTGTTGCGGAGCATGAGTTCTAGGGCGCCTGGGCTTCAGTAGTTGTGGTGCACAGACTCAGTAGTTGTGGCTCTTGGGCTCTAGAGCGCAGGTTCAGTATTTGTGGTGCACGAGCCTAGTTGCTCCGCAGCAGGTGGGATCTTCCCGGCCCAGGGCTCAAACCCAAGTGCCCTGCATTGGCAGGCGGATTCCTAACCACTGTGCCAACAAGGAGGCCCTCAACTTTATGCTTACTGACTCATCTTAGTTTCCATGGCCTTTATGGTTTAGCTTTAAACTCTCAAAAGATTCTTCAAGTTACATTTGGTCAGCAACCACAAAGTACCATTGATTTTATAGGAGATGATTTTAGGTAGAACTCTTTTTTTTTTTTTTTTTGCTGTACGTGGGCCTCTCACTGCTGTGGCCTCTCCCGTTGCGGAGCGCAGGCTCAGTGGCCATGGCTCACAGGCCCAGCCGCTCCGCGGCATGTGGGATCTTCCCAGACTGGGGCACGAACCCGTGTCCCCCGCATTGGCATGTGGACTCGCAACCACCGTGCCACCAGGGAGGCCCCTAGGTAGAACTCTTGAATGAAAATTTACTAGCTAGCTGAAGTTTCCACCAAGATAAAATTTTAGAGGTTTTCTTTTAATTTATTTTCTTTTCATATTCTTACTCCTTGTAGAACAGCAGTATAACTAGTACCAGTGTAACTAGTATTTTACCCCAGGTCCTAAGTAATTTGCTTGTTTTGGTCTGTAAGCTGTTTTAGGGAGTGGAAGAGGATTTTAACATTCGTGCAAAGAAGTGCATAAAACATAAAAGTAGAGTTTAACAAATAATTTTAAAGCAAAATCTATGTCTCACCCCTCAGGTGTCAAAAAATAAAACATAATGTGGCCTTACCTGATCTTAACTCCTTGTCTTCCCAATATATCTGCCTTAAAAAAAAATTCCTGCTCTTATTTACAGTGTTGCCATCCATTTATGCATTTCTAAATTAGTATAGTCAAGTTTTGTTTGTTTTGGAACTTTTTTGGAATCATACTCTGTAGTCTTCTGTGTTCTCTTTCACTCAGTATCATTAATGAGTGTCATTCAAGTTGTGATGTGTTGCTGTAGTTTTAAATTTGATGTCCACATAGGAAAATATTTCATTATTGATCCATTCTCCTGCTAATGAATGGCTGTGTTATTTCCAGTTTTTGGTAGTAAGAACAATGCAACTATGGACATTTTTGTACACGTACCTTGGTGCACATTTTCCTGTTTCTCGCAAATGTATACCTAGGAAGAGCTAGGTTATAGGGTATACTTGTTTTCAAGGTTACTAACTAATGCCAAATTCTTTCCCAAAGAGCTTATACCAATTTACATTTCCACCAGCATATGAATTCGAATTCTGGATGCTCTACATTATTGCCAATGTAAAACTATAATAGCCATAAAAAGTAAATGTTTCTTGGGCATATAATCTTTTAAAATTAAAATACAGGACACACACACACACACACACACACTCTGCATACCGCAAAACGTTTGATTAATTTTGCTTAAGATGAATATTACATAAAAGACAAAAATATTCTAGCTTTGGAGGTGGTTAAGTAGTTGCCATAATTACCTACTTTATACTTCTACTTCCAGCCTCCATAATTGAGACGGTACTAGTAATAAATAATGGGAAAACATGTTTTTTTCCCCTTTACATGAGAACCTCTTGTCACTGCCTTCAAAGGACATGGATTATAACAGTATGATCTGAAATGGTATAAGTTAGCCGGAGAGGAGAAGAAACTGTAGCCAGAGACTAGGAAATTCAATAATCATTCATCTAGGAATATTTTGAAAGAAGATATTCAAAGTTTCATGTAACTTTGAATTTTATCCTCAACAACTTCATTAGACCTTGTGCCATTTCCTTGGGATAGGGTTGTGTTACCTACTTATATTTTGTATAATTTCTAATTGAAGATGGTATACCTTTTTCCTGGGCAAAGATAGTAAACTCTATACTACACTAAAAGCAAACATGTACATAATGCAGTATGACACTTGTAATAGGTGGTCTTTTTGAATTAAATAGATCACAGTGAAGGCCAGAGATTTATTGCATGTAGTAGCTTTTTTGGGGAGAATTTTTAAGAATGACATGATTCTCCTATTATTTTGATACAGATTTATTTTCTTTGGTTTGCTTTTATTAGTAGAAACCTCCAAATTTGGGAGGGAATACTCTACTAGAATATACAATACCAAAGGATTCCTGCAATTTGCCTACCCCTTTAGGAACAGCAGAGAATGCATACTTCAGGGATATTTGCCTATGAAGGTTGTTTTTCACTGGTGCTTGCTTTAAGGAAAATTTTAATATGAGCAGTAGCGTGTGCTTTGGCTAAATGCCTTTTCTCCTTTTGTCAAACATCTGTATTTCATGGGGTGATAACAATATTCTAAAAAGTGCACTTAAGCAGTTTTCAGGGAAACATGAACACTAATCTTTTTTTTTTAATATTTGTGTATTTATTTTTTTATCTTTGGCTGTGTCGGGTCTTAGTTGTGGCACGCGGGATCTTCGTTGTGGCATACGGGATCTTTTGTTGCAGCACGCAAGCTCTTCCTTGCGGTGCACGGGCTTCTCTCTAGTTATGTATGGCGCATGGGCTCCAGAGCCTGTAGGCTCTGTAGTTTGTGGCACGTGGGCACTGAACACTAATCTTTATCTGAAATCATTGATTTAGTTATTCTGGTCTTTGTCAGTAGAACATAGAAGAATCTCTTTGTAGTTCTAAAGGGTGTATCTTTTCTTTTTTACTCTTGATTATTTCACATATTCATTTCAGTTGGTGGCAGTTCACATCTGTGTATTTTTTATGTCTTCAGTTATGTTACTTTATTTTCTCATTATTTGCTATTTTTACCTTTTTTTGCTCTCATATATTTAAGTTCTTAGTTTTTGAGGTAAGATTATTTCTTCAGGGTATGTATTCCAAAATGGAATCATTCTTTGGGTGTGGTTTTAAGGCAGCTGTGATGCATTGCTCTGTAGTTTTGGGGACATGGTAAACCCATTCACAGTATCCTGTCTACGTCCTGTTTCCTTAGATCCTTGGCAATATTGGGGTGAAGTTTTTTAAAAAAAACTTATTGTGTTATTTGTGATATGCATGTAGTAATATATTTTATTTATTTTTAAATTTTATTGAAGGATAGTTGATTTATAATGTATTAATTTCTGCTGTATAGCAAAGTGATTCAGTTATACATATACATTCTTTTTCGTATTCTTTTCCATTGTGGTTTATCACAGGATATTGAATATGCTTCCCTGTGCCATATAGTAGGACCTTGTTTATCCATTCTATATATAATAATTCGCATCTGCTAACCCCAGACTCCTACTCCATCCCTCCCCAACCCCCCTCCCTCTTGGCAACCACAAGTCAGTTTATATCTGTGAGTCTGTTTCTCTTTCATAGATATGTTCATTTGTGTTGTATTTTAGGTTCCGCATATAAGTGATATCATATTGTATTTGTCTTTCTCTTTCTGACTTATTTCACTTAGTATGATAGTCTCTGGGTTCGTCCGTGTTGCTGCAAATGGCATTATTTCATTCTTTTTAATGGCTGAGTAATATTCTATTGTGTGTGTGTGTGTGTGTGTGTGTACCACATCTTCTTTATTTCCATGTCTTGGCTGTAGTAAATAGTGCTGCTATGAACATAGGGGGTGCACGTATTTTTTTGAATTATAGTTTTATCTGGGTATATTCCCAGGAATGGGATTGCTGGATCATATGGCAACTCTATTTTTAGTTTCTGAAGGAACTTACATACTTATTTCCATAGTGGCTGCACCAGTTTACATTCCCAGCAACAGTGTAGGAAGGTTCCCTTTTCTCCACACCCCCTCCAGCATTTGTTATTTGTAGACTTTTTAATGATGACTATTCTGACTGGTGTGAGGTGATACCTCATTGTAGTTTTGGTTTGCATTTCTCTAATAATGAGCAACGTTGAGCATCTTTCCATGTGCCTATGAGCCATCTGTATGTTTTCTTTGGAAAAATGTCTATTTAGGTCTTATACCCACTTTTCAATTTTTTTTTTTTTGTTATTGAGTTGTATGAGCTGTTTTTATATTTTGGAAATTAAGCCCTTGTTGGTTGCATCATTTGCAAATATTTTCTCCCAGTCTGTAGGTTATCCATTTTGTTTATGGTTTCCTTTGTTGTGCAAAAACTTATAAGTTTTATTATATCCCATTTGTTAATTTTTGCTTTTATTTCTATTGCCTTTGGTGGACTGACCTAAGAAAACATTGGTACGGTTTATGGCAGAAAATGTTTTGCTTGTGTTCTCTTCTAGGAGTTCTGTGATGTTGTGTCTTATATTTAAGTCTTTAAGCCATTTTGAGTTTATTTTTGTGTATGGTATGAGGGTGTGTTCTAACTTCATTGATTTACATGCGGCTGTTCAACTTTCCAACACCACTCTTGCTAAAGAGACTGTCTTTTCTCCATTGTATATTCTTGTCCCCTTTGTTGAAGATTAACTGACCATAGGTGTGTGAGTTTATTTCTGGCTCTCTATTCTGTTCCATTCGTCCATATATCAGTTTTTTGTTCCAGTACCACACTGTTTTGATTACTGTAGCTTTGTAGTGTTGTCCGAAGTCCCGAGGGTTATGCCTTCTGCTTTGTTCTTTTTCCTCAGGGTTGCTTTGGCACTTCTGGGTCTTTTATGGTTCCATATAAATTTTAGGATTATTTGTTTTAGTTATGTGAAAAGTGTCATGGGTAGTTTGATAGGGATCAAACTAAGTCTGTAGATCACTTTGGGTAGTATGCCCATGTAATAGTATCTTCTAATATTAATTTATTCTTAATAGCAATTTGAAAAACATTTTTCCATATTATGATTTTTTTGCCCTGGGTAAATTTAATCTTTGATTGTTTTATCAGAATGAATTGGAGAATTGACTTGACATTTTACATAGCTAACTTCTTTCACTTGTTTCATTGTGCAAATTTTTTTCCTAATGTTAAAAATATGTGTCCATTTTGATGCTTTGCTTTAGTAGAATATCAAAATAATTTATTCTAGAGTGTGTGAAACAAGAATATGAATTTATAAAGCCTTGTTGGTGAGAAATTTGCTTGTAAGAACTCTTCATTTCTGGTTATTAATTTTCTAAAGTAGATGTTTAGATAGCATTCTGACTTTTATCCTTTGAAAAATTGCCCTGATGAGATTTATAAATGCTGTAACATTTCATGGTAAACCTCATACCCTTATAAATGTAATTTTCACTCCAAATTGGAAACAAAGTTTTTCAAGGAAATCATAAAGCTATTTAAAAAGCAGGGAAGGGCTTCCCTGGTGGCGCAGTGGTTGAAAGTCCGCCTGCCGATGCAGGGGACACAGGTTCGTGCCCCGGTCCGGGAAGATCCCACATGCTGCGGAGCAGCTGGGCCTGTGAGCCATGGCCGCTGAGCCTGGCGTCCAGGGCCTGTTCTCCGCAACGGGAGAGGCCACAACAGTGAGAGGCCCGCGTACCGCAAAAAAAAAAAAAAAAAAGCAGGGAAGAAATTAAATACAATTAATTTCAGTTTTAAACTTTGGTCACATTTTAGCATATTCATGTCTCTTACTAGCCTGTAAGCTTTTGACTGTAGTTAGTTCTCCATGAGTCCATTTTATTTCAGCTTTGGGAACAGGTAGCTGAGTCTTTAGGCATTTATTTCTGTTTTAGATAGACGTAATGGATTCTAGGGTTAGATTATCAAGGAGTAGACTTTCTTCAGAGCCTCTGACTGATTGATTGAATTCCAGGAAAATCTAATGTCATTTGGAGACCACTTTCATTTCTCCCTGGGTAGAGTTTTTAACTCTATGGTAGAATCTAGAGGACCTAAGAACTTGGGTAAAATAGCTAATTGACTGTTGAACTATATTAGAAAATAAAAATGATAGGAAAAAAAAGAAACACCTACATGCTTTCTTTTAAGATCTTTGTGTATCTTCTTACAGATCTTTTTAATGTGACATGTATACTTGTGAGTATATTATATATATGCACACATATGTAGATGTAGATACACATAGAAATATATATACATGTACATGTGCATGTACATGTATATTTAGATGTACTTTTTTAAAAACAAAAATGAGATTATGCTCTATAAGTAACTTTTTTTGGTTCAGGTTTATTGAGGTATAATTTACCTAAAGTAAAATTCACCTTTTTTAGTATACAGTTCTGTTAGTTTTGACAAGCACAAAGAGATGTAATCTGCACTACAGACATGACACAGAACAGTTATGTCATCCCCCCAGAATCTCCCTGTGCCCCTTTCGTAGTTATCCTCTTCCCTTGTAATAATTTATTTCTTTTTCATTCCTTTTACAAAATATCATATAAATGGCATCGTACAATATGTAGTTTCTAGTCTGGCCTTTTTCATTTAGCATAGTTTTTCCTTTAAGATTTTTAGTTTTAGGTATGTTTCAAGAATCTTTTATCAAATGGATGAAAATATTCATGTCTTTTTTTCTAGGAATTTCATTTGTTCAATTTTGAAATTTTAAGCCTTTAGTCAGTCTGGCACTTACTTTAGTATAAAGTGTGAGACAGATACTTCCGTATTTAAAAAATCAGCTACTTTGGCAATATTTATGAAGATTGAGTTACTAATACTCTTACTAAATTGATTTCCTCACAGGTAACACAAGTAGCGAGACAGCCGGGACCCCCAACCCCTTCCCCTTACTCAGCACATGAAATAAACAAGGGGCATCCAAATCTTGCGGCAACGCCCCCGGGACATGCATCGTCCCCTGGACTCTCTCAAGTAAGAAAAACCTTTTTTTTCCTAAAAGAAATTTCCATGTCAGAGCTGAATTTCTATTTTTCTTTTTTTTAAAAAATTATTTATTTGTTTAGTTATTTTTGGTTGCATTGGGTCTTTGTTGCTGTGCCTGGGCTTTCTCTAGTTGCGGTGAGCGGGGGCTACTCTTCATTGCGGTGCACGGGCTTCTCATTGCGGTGGCTTCTCTTGCTGTGGAGCATGGGCTCTAGGTGCGCGGGCTTCAGTAGTTGTGGCTCACGGGCTCTAGAGTACAGGCTCAGTAGTTGTGGTACACGGGCTTAGTTGCTGTGCGGCATGTGGGATCTTTCCGGACCAGGGCTGGAACCCGTGTCCCCTGCATTGGCAGGCAGGTTCTTAACCACTGTGCCACCAGGGAAGCCCGAATTTCTGTTTTTCTAAAGCAAACTTTTAAGCAAACATACAAAATTACTTGAAGAGTAATTTCTATTTTCTCTTACACATTTTTTTAAGACACACCTCCCATGATAGTGACTACTAACAGTTTTACACATTTCATTTATGGAGTCATTCAAAATAAACTGTCAGTGATACTTAGTTTTCCTTTTTGTTGTTTTAGAAATTAGAGTATGACTCTATAAAGTTCATTAAAAATCTCGTAAAGCACTTGTTTGCCTTTCAACGTGTAATCCGTTAGTCTCCCTTTTCACTTTTTGGTGGAGTGTTGGTGGTTATTTTCTACTTTCGTAAAAGATATGGCTGTCTTTCCCTCTTAGTATTGATCATTTTAGAGGGCTTTTTTGTTTGTTTGGTTTTATAAATAGATTATTGGAATTTGTTAGGCTTAAAATTTTGTTGAACTGTTAAAGAATAGTGAACTCCTTAGTTTATTTCCAAATAACAGGCACAGGAGACATAAACTGTTTTAAGATATCACTGTGGGTCCCCTGCATTTTAAGCCATTTCCCAAGAAATCTTTCAGCTTGTACCAACTCACCATTACATGCTCATTTGGTCTTCCTTGTGGTTAAGAGTGGGGTAGAGTTAAGAAGTCTCTTACTGGAATGTAGAGAGAGTCAAGCCAATAACCTTGAACCAAGCTGTTTTGAGATTGTCAGTATTTACATGTAAGAAACATTCCTTTTAATAATAAAAATTAATATTATAACATTATTTTCAATTTGGGCTTTTATATTTTAGGCCTTTAAGAGCTTGAATAGTAAGAGGAAGAATTACTGAAAATAATGCTAAAAGCTGGTGGTTATAAGTGTTGATTAATGATAGTTCAAACTATAGAATGTTTGGAGAAGGAATGTACAACTTGCCAAAGCATGATTGAAACAGCGCTATTCAGGAATATGTAAATTAATTTGGGCTTAGCACTGTACTTAAACTCGGTCCAAATCATTCTTGTTTAACTTTGAGTTTTAAAAGTAAAATATGTCAAAATGAATTCTTAATTGTTTAGGATGAGTTTCTAGTGTTGGTTTTCATGGCACTGAACAGAACCACCCACGCTATTAATCAGGTATGTTGGTCTGAGTCTCAGGAGGAAAGAAAAACTGTAGTAAGTTGAATAGGGAAAGTTTAATATAAAGGATTATTAAATATAATAAGGGATTGGAGTACAGAGGGATTGGCTAATAAGAAAGAGAACTCTAAATGATATAAAAATTACAAATATAAGGAGTAGCTGCTTCTCCTGGGGCCAAGATGGAGTCCCCATGGAAGAGCCTTCTTCTCCACCCTGTTACCAGAGAGTGCGTGGCTGTGGCATAACCTTATAGTAGAGAAGTCATTGTAGTGTCATACCAGTAGAACGTGCTAGAAATCCTTCTTCTGGAATTTGCTGGAAATTCCTCTTACGGAGTGTTGAGGAAAGCTGGCTTCTCTAGCACCGGTTCCTTTAGCAAAGAGCTGCTGCAGTGCACAATGGCTACAGGCTCCTTACAGCATCTCTGCCACAGGCACTTCAGATAACCTTGAATCTGCTGGATCACAGGTCCCATGTGGTAGAGCAGCTTGTGTTGCAGCCTAAACTTACTGCAGAGCCTCCTTTTGTTCTTTCCCTCAATCAAAATTAGAAACCTCCCAGATGACTTTGTAGGTAGGTCGAGGTGTATCACACTCAAACGTAATGTATGTCCTCTCCAAAATCTAAAAAAGGCCTGTCCAACCTTGTGCCTCTTTATTTCATGCTACTGTTAAGAGACTGCTCCCCCCACCTTGGGCTGAGATCTGGCATGATGTGGTTCTCTGAATGGTAGAGAAGTTGCTGTGGTGCCACATGAGTGGAACTTACTAGAAATCCACCCTCTGGAACTTCCCAGAATTCTGCCTTCTAAGGTGCTGGGGGAAAACTCTTCACAGGGCTGTTTCTTCTAGGAGGCACTCTGCTGCAGAATGGCTTCAGAGGGTACCAGGGGTAGCTGTTAGTCACTGGGTACTGCTGGCTGCAGCACATTGCGGCAGAATCCTGACACTGAAGAAGCTGCGCCCTGTAGAGCCGCTGGGCACTGGGGAAGTCAGGTTCTGGAGAAGCTGTGTGTTCTGCAGGAGCCTGCTATGCATGCCCACAGGAAGCAGGAAGCAAAACCCTTTCCTCCTGCAATATCTTTACAGTGCCCTCTACTGACAAAGCTCTACATTGTGCCAGATCCATTTTCACTGTACTGGCAGACAAGTTGAATTTTGAGCTGAAAGGCAAGCAGTCGATGACTGGCACACAAGGGGAATAGCTTAGTTTTCCATTTCAGATTTGTACTGTTTCCAGTTGTGATTTGACCCTAGCAGTTGGCCCAAAGCCCTTAAGTGTTCTGAAAAACGGTGCTGCTTGCAAATGCATAGTTTGCATTTAAGAAAGGATGATCTAGCAGTGCTCACAGTTGTCAAGCCCACAAATGCCTTTCTGTATGCCATTTTATTAGTTTCTTTTAGAAGTCAGAGTACATGAATTCCAGGGAGAAGGGTCACCAAATATTATCTTGCTTCCCTTCGTAGTCTGTTTTGTTGTCATCTTCCTAATCTGATGGATGAACCCAGTAACTCATATCTGATTTATTACCCCCCCCTTTTATCCCCTGCCTTTCAGAGACAGCCTTATATGGATTCATTTGCCTCCTAACAATATTTTAACATCTGTTTGCAGAGTGAGGAAGTTTTTCTAAATTGGCATACCTGGAAAAATGGGGAGTTCTGTAGGAAACTCAGTCTCCTTAGATTTATATATATTTTAAAATTAATTAATTAATTTTTGGCTGCGTTGGGTCTTCGTTGCTGCGCGTGGGCTTTCTCTAGTTGCGTCGGGTGGGGGCTACTCTTCGTTCAGGTGCGCGGGCTTCTCATTGTGGTGGCTTCTCTTGTTGCAGAGCACGGCCTCTGAGTGCATGGGCTTTGGTAGTTGTGGCTCATGGGCTCTAGAGCGCAGGCTCAGTAGCTGTGGCGCACAGACTTGCTCCGCAGCATGTGGGATCTTCCTGGGCCAGGGCTTGAACCCGTGTCCCCTGCATTGGCAGGCAGATTCTTAACCACTGCGCCACCAGGGAAGTCCCTCCTTAGGTTTAATAGTTGACATGTTTGTAGATCATTATGGAAAGTAGAACCTTCAAAATAGAGGGAAAAGAATTATAGGCTTGGAGACAGACTCCAGGTTCTGGGACTTGGTCTGTCACTTTCTGGTTATATGATGTTGGGTAAATTATTTGATATCTCTAGAACTTGGTTTCTTCTTCTGCTATATAGGAGAGAATTAGAATTGTACCACTCTTTAAGAGGATTGTTATGAAGACTATATAAAATTCTGCCTCAGAACAGGACATGCTAATGCTTTCAATAAGTGACATTTGTTATTTTCGTGCCTACTTGGTTCTCTTCAGGATATTGGTGTGTGTGTGTGTGTGTGTGTGTGTGTGTGTGTGTGTGTGTGTCTAATTTGGCTACCTGTCTGGTATTAGTGTGAAATTTAGAAGCTCTCTCCAGGAGTTTGAGATGTCTTCCAGGTCTTTGCTTATCCCTTCCAGGATAGAAGTAGAGGCCAGGCTTGGTCATTTTCTGTTGGAAATAGTGTGGTTTATTCTTACACACAGAACTATTAGATTCAAATCAACTGCAGAAAAGATTAAAGAAACTTCTTTAACCACATGTCCTTTTTTTTAAAAAATTATTTATTTATTTATGTTTTGGCTGCGTTGGGTCCTCATTGCAGCGTGCCAGCTTTCTCTGTTTGCGGCGAGCGGGGCTAGTCTTCCTTGCGGTGCGCGTGCTCCTCATTGCTGTGGCTTCTCTTGTTGCAGAGCACGGGCTCTAGGCATGCGGGCTTTAGTAGTTGTGACACTCGGGCTCAGTGGTTGTGGCTTGCGGGCTTTAGAGCACAGGCCCAGTAGTTGTGGCGCGCGGGCTTAGTTGCTCCACGGCATGTGGGATCTTCTCGGACCAGGGCTTGAACCCCATGTCCCCTGCATTGGCAGGCGGATTCTTAACCACTGTGCCACCAGGCAAGTCCCATGAAAACATTATGAATTCTATATTTTATACTTAAAATTAGGCAAACTTTGCATTGTTTCATTTTGTGTCTTTTAAAAAATATCACAAGTTTGTTACTTGAATTATCTTAAATTACTTAAGCAAAACAAAAGTGTTTCATGCTTGTTGCTTGATTGTACACATTTGTTTTAACTCAGTTAATTTTCTCATAATGGAGCTAAATTACAAAATAAGGAGTCCAACCTGGCACTGATTATCAGGTTCAGTGTCTAGTCCTTTTCATTTTTCTCTTGGTATCCCTGTCTAAACTCTTAAGCTATGTTCACAGTAATCATTGAGAAGACATGCTCAGAATAATGCCAAAGAAGTGGAGTGGTACATGTTTTCCACCCACTGTTCTTGTTCATTTGGTTCCTCTCTTTTTCTGAGAGATCAACTTGGTCATGTTAAGTAGTGGACTGAGATGGTGATGGTATGTGATCCACTGGTTAGATTCTTTATTGTCTCTGGAAATGCTAAGCAAAGGACTTCTGAGGAGTAGTTATTGATCATGGCACTTATTTTAACATTACTGTTTTCATTATTACAAAAGAATATGATTAAACAACTCATGGTCCCTGCAATCATTTTACTTTATCCAACTTCCAGACTTCGTTTTCCTTTCAGAGGTCTTGTTTTACTAAGGAAAAATACTCACTATTGCCTCACAGTTGTTGATTGATGGATTGTTTCAGACTTTGCAAACTGCTTTATCTTTCTTATTAAGTTAAACAGTGATTTTATTTACTGCAAGCAAGTTTTTATACTTTTTTTGATTTTTAAAATGCCTTTCATGAAGAAAATAAATTCTGAGCTTGGCAACTCTGACGGTCAGTGTTGCTAACCGGGATAAGTAGAGGAGGCTTTGAAAATGTTTTTTACATTTCATTGTTGAAATAGATGAATGTTGACATTCCTTAAAAAAAAGAAAGCAAAGCAAAATTTATTGTTTTTTATACTTGCCTTCTCCCCCATGGAACATATTATGGCTGTCTAAAGCAGTCTTTGAAGTGACTGGTGTTTGGAAGCTGCATTCATGGCACATAAAGATTTGATGTAGCCTCCAGAAACTGCAGTACTGACTGCATTTAGTTGGTCCTGTTGCCAAATCTTCTGTTTTGTTTTCTTCAGTTGATAATATAGGTACGTACTTAAAAATTTATAGCTATTGAAAATTTCATCAGTAAATAGTGTCATTAAGCAGTTTACAAATTAACATGCCTTTACAAGTGTCATTAGTATAAAAGTAAGGCTTATAAAAATTTAAATCATTTATATCTGTGGTTTCATCTAATATATGCTAAATAATTGTGGTAAGCTCTTTTCTCTAATTGTTGAGATTTATCTTAATGTGGTCATATTTGATAGAGAATTTTAGCTCTTTTGTCTTTTTTCTTTATTAACAAAAACAGTTGCAACCATATTTATAAAGTAGGACTTCACCAGATGTTTTCCGAATTTCATCTTTTATGCAGTCTTACAGCTTACCATGAAATATGCCTAAGGCATATTTGTTTGATTATGCTTCTCTTTGCATTGCATGTAACTAGAAAAAATTCCCAGTGATTTTCTTTCAAGATATTTGTGGTTAGTTTTTAAGTTTTGTTGTAAGAATGATAGTTAAGTGCAACTATTATTCAGACTTTCCATACCCTAAACACCAAGTTTCAGATTCTGTTTGGGAAATCTATAAGACTAGAACCTATATTTTGAAATATTTAAGTGTGAAGAGTGAAAGTTTTAAAAATGAATTCTACATTAATTCAACACAGTTTTAAAAACCAAAGATGGGACTTCCCTGGTGGCACAGGGGTTAAGAATCCGCCTGCCAGTGCAGGGGCACGGGTTCGATCCCTGGTCTGGGAAGATCCCACGTGTCATGAAGCAGCTAAGCCCGTGTGCCACAACTAATGAGCCTGTGCTATAGAGCCTGTGGGCCACAACTCCTGAGCCCGAGTGCCACAACTACTGAAGCCTGCACACCTAGAGCCCATGCTCTGCCACAAGAGAAGCCACCGCAGTGAGAAGCCCATGCACTGCAACGAAGAGTTGCCTCCGCTCGCCGCAACTAGAGAAAGCCCGTGTGCAGCAACGAAGACCCAGTGCAGCCAAAAATTAATTAATTAATCAATAAGTTAATTAAAAAAAGAAAAAGAATTTTCTAAGAACCAATCTGTAAGAACTGAGTGCTTTCACAAGCATTTTTTTAATTGTCTTTGGTGTAAGCTCAGTTTTTTGTTGATGATGTTGTTTATTTTCATCTCAGTTCTGTCAGGGGGAAAAAGGTTTAGGATTTTATCTGTTTCACGTTTAAGGAGTTATTTCCTCTGGACACGTCCTGGGAGGCGCTTCTTGATTTCTCTAGCTACCACTCATCTGTTTTAATAGGTAGTGCAAAACCTCTTCCAGAGTTTCCCTTGCAGGTTTACCTCTTTACTTCACTTACTTCCCATAGTTTTAGAAGAGAAACTCATTTCAGCTCCACCAGTCTGCTTTTTACCTAGCTGTGACATGATTTTTCAGATTTTTGTGGTTTTGAAAATTGCAGCCTCAGTTCACCTACAGAAATTAGCATGTGCCAGTAAATCAGGGGATGGGAAATAGAACAGAGAATTAGGAAATGGAGTGGTTTGACTATTCAATTCAGAGTGCTTGTGATTTTTCCTGCAAAAATTTGTACTCCAGTTGTCTTAGTTAGCTCAGGCTACCAAAACAAAATACCGTAGACTGAGTGGCTTAAACAACAAACATTTCTCACATTTTTGGATGCTAGGAAGTCCAAGATCAGGTGCTGGCTGACTGATTTGGTTCCTGGTGAGAACTTCCTTCTTGGATTGCAGGAGGCTGCCTTGCCTCCTTACTATGTCCTCATATGGCGGGGGGGGGGGGGGGGGGGGGGGGGGGGAGAGACAAGCAAGCTCTCTGGTGTCTCTTACAAAGGCACTAATTCCATCATGAGGGCCCCACCCCCATGACCTTATCTAAATGTAATTGTCTCCTGAAGTCCCCATCTCCAAATACCATCACATTGTGGGGTTAGGGCTCCAGTTTATGAATTTTTTGCAGGGGGCGAGGGAGGCACCTCCATCCATAGCACCATTTATGTGATTCAGAGAGCTATGGGGGAAGTGGGCAGATAGGACTACTGGGAGAAAGGTCAGCAGAGGGGATAAGTACCATAGACATGTAGAATAGTGTCCTGAGCTTAATCAGACATAGGTAAATGTTCTTATCCAGATTAATTGAGGGGGTGGATTCAATTTGCATGGATGTGGGAGAAGAGAGAGGATGAGCTTAATACAGGCTTATTTGTTTTTATCAGTGATCAAATGAGAAAGTTTACTTGAAGTATAAGAAAGCTAGCATCTTTGGGACTTCCCTGGCGGTCCAACGGTTAGGACTACACACTTTCACTGTTGAGGGCTGGGGTTCAATCCCTGGTCAGGGAACTAAGATCCCACAAACCTCACAGCATGCCTCTCCCCCCACTCCCCCCCAAAAAAGAAAGCTAGCATCTTTATAGAACTAAGAGTCTTGAATTTCAGTGACTCCATACTCAGTGAAAAGCAGACAACACACACATCATGTATAATAGCCTTGTGGTAGGTCATTTTAAATTCTGTCAAAGAAGAGTTAAGGAAAGGTTGTTATATTTAAAACAAGTAGAATTGATTAACTATGAACAAAGAAGATTATAAATTGATTGTTAAGAAAATAAAGTGTTCTAATTTACTTACCAAACTAACGAACTTTTTCCTTAATACATATATTAATTTACTGTCCTTTTTTTCTCAAATTTCCAGTGATGCTGATAATTAAGTAACAGGAAGAGCTAGATCTGATTGTAAAGTTTTCATTGGTTGATGAACCCTCATTTTTTTCCTCTCTGAAGAATGGTAAACTCTCAGGCTACCTGAATTCTCTCACTCTTGTATGGTATCTTTACTGTCTGCCAAGTGTTTTGTTCCATAGGTACCTAAGTAGGTGATATGTAGAAGAAAGAATTTATGTTGCCAATATTTTGTTGTATTTCACTGGCAACATAAATCTCCTTTTCAGTTTCCTGTCAGTGATACTCCATTTTCAGGTACTACTCTATATTACTCAAGACTGTTTATTACTTCAAATTTTATTACTCCTCATCACCATTAAAATTGGCCATCTTCTTTTACAGTTTAGCTCCAAAATTTTGACCTGTTTAGTATAGTTGACAACATGACAGCCTAATTAGCTTAGCAGTACAGCTGTTAAAGTATTGTCAGGAAAAAAAAGAAACGGCACTATTTCAAATAGAGGGGGTCTAATACATGAATTTGTTGAACTAGCTGATTGATTCTCAAAGGGACACTGAAGTAATCCAGAGATTAATAACTACAGGAAGCAGCTAACGTCCCTGGAGCTGAGGGAATGAAAAAGGAGACATGGTGGTGTTGTGAGAACCTAGGAGCTTAGAGGAAGTGTCCTTTAGGGCAGCGGTCCCCAACCTTTTTGGCACTAGGGACCAGTTTCGTGGAAGACAGTTGTTCTATGGACCCGTGTGTGTGGGGGGGGGGGGGTGAGGGGGATGGTTCAGGTGGTAATGCAAGCGATGGAGAGCGGCAGATGAAGCTTCCCTTGCTCGCAGCTCACCTCCTGCTGTGTGGCCCGGTTCCTAAGAAGCAGCGGACCGGTACCAGTCTGCGGCCCGGGTGTTGGGGACCCCTGTTTTAGGGGATTGTTGGTCAAACTTGTCAGAAGGGAGTTTTACTGCAGCTTGGCCGTCAGAAACTCAGTAGGTAAGAGAGCAAGGTGAAGCTAGTACTTTGAATATCAGGTGTGCACACCTGTCTGCTGCTGGATCTCTAAATGGCTTTCAGAGACTAGAGATCTGAATGGAGTTGGTGTCTGGAGCCATACTGACAGGAGGTGAAAGCACCCTTCTACTTACAGGGTGGATTAGAGCTGAAAGACAATAGGTAAGTAATGGGCACAAATAATGGTAAAAGGTTATATAGTTACCTTAATAATAAAGAATAAGCTAGGACCATAAATCCCATGAATTTAAAGGGAAAAGTAAATGTGGTAAAACAACATTGTTGGTAACTGTAATAATAATGACATTAAATTCCTCTATTAAATAGTCACTCAGTTTGTCAGAAACTGAAATCTAGATATATGCATTTAAACATGACAGAGATTAAAAACAAAAGCAGGGAAACATTAAAAGGAAAATGCTAATAAAAAGAAAGCAGGTATAAGCAGCCTTTAGAAGTCAACATAGAATGCAAGGCAAAAAACTATATGGGAGAGAGAGAATTCCTACAATATAAAATTTTAATTTCTAGAAGATGTAACTTTACAAATTCTTATATACTTAATAATTGGTTCAGAATATATATGAAGCAAATGTAAACGTTGAAATTGACAAATTCATAATCAGTGTGCGAGATTGACATCTCAGAAAAATGGACAGATTAGTTAGTAACCATATACTAGATCATGGGTTGGCAGACTATGACCCAAGGGCCAAATCTGACCCCTCTCCTGTTTTTGGTAAGTTTTACTAGAATACATCCATACTAATTTATTTATGAAATTCTGCTTTTGTGCTACAATTGACAAGTTGAATAGTTGCTACAGATTTTATGCCCTACAAAGCCTAAGATATTTTCTGTCTGGACCCTTACAGAATAAATTTGCCAGCCCCTGATGTAGATTAGCAAACTAGAAAGACCAGATAGTAAATATTTTGGGGCCAGATGATCTTTTGCTGCTACTGCTTCTTTTTTAACCCTTTAAATATGTAAAACCCTTTCTTAGGTGCTAAGGGCCATCCTTTGCCAACCCCTGATACAGATAAATGACACAGTTAGTAAACTTGTTTTTATATAAATATATATTAGCACAAGAATGTCTATATATTTCAAATATATGTATGAAAGAGAAATTTTGTACACAATCAACCAAGATAAAAATAATTGAGGATATCAGTGATTTGAACATCATAATTATTAAACTTTAAAAAAAATAGAGAAGGTGTTTTACCAATTCAAGTTAGAGAAACTATTACAAAGGCTATGAATAATTTGCATGAAATAATAATTAATAAATCTGTTTTAATTTTTTCTCATTCAATTAAGACTATGCTTTTTTTTCAGCTACTCAAGGAGTATTTATAAAATTTAATCATGTTAGGCTACAGAGAAAAATGTTACATTCCAATCATATTTATATTTTTTTCTAAATATACTTCTATAGAATTTAGAGCTTAACAACAAAAGAAAGACAAAATCTAAATTATGTTTAAGTTGAAACTCTACAGAATATAATTGCTGTTTTTAAAAAAGCTTATCAGATTTATAATTTATTTTAGTTGAACATAATTATTCATAATATGAATACATATAATTATTCATAATGTTTTTCATAATCTTAAACATAATGTTGGAGTAAAAATAATAACAAAATCAGTTTATTTGGAAATTTAAAAAACCATTGACAGAGATAAAATAGAAAACATTATCTTTAGAAATGAATGACAAACAGCACTTCATATCAGAATTTGTGCAATGTGCATAAAGTGTTACTTAGAGAAAAATGTGTAGACTTAAAGGCATATATTAGAAGATAGGAAAAGTTGAAAATAACTGGTGATCTCAATGGAAGAGTGTACTGATGAAAAATTAATCAATCTAAGAAAGAAACGGAAAATTTTATTTGAACCAAAATTCAGGATTACAACCCGGGAACAGCATCTCAGAAGGCTCTGAGAATTGTTCCACCTGTTAGAAGTCAAGGGACAGTTAATATGTTTTTTTTTGTTTTTTTTTTGCGGTACGCGGGCCTAATATGTTTTTTGAGACAGAGGGCTGGCTGTACATCAAATGCCCTATTACTGACAGTTAAAATAATCCAGAACCTCATCGTGGTGGGTCATGTGACCCCTTACAAGATCAAGAAGGAACGCTGTCTCTTAAGGTGTTGTCTTGTTGATGCTAAGAGAATGTTGCTCTTTATGGCTGATGGGAAAGGTTTGGTGATGCAGATACACAATGCACAGTGAGGGGAGAGAGGAGGCCAAAGGGCAGAGAAGATCTTTTGTTTAAATTTCTCGTCTTGCCATAAAAATATGACTTTTTATTTCACAGCTGTTATGTTGTAATTTAAGGATTGTAGGTTTTATTTTCATATGTATATGTAGTGTACCTCGTTCTGATGTTGTTGACTGTAAACACTAGCTATAAATTGCCACACTGCTTTATCTGTTTTAATACCAGGAATCAAGAGCTTTTATATAGTAGTAACTAACTCTCCTTATAGTATTTCTAGTTTTGAATGGCCAACTTGTGTCTACTGTCATTCAGAATATGCTCCTTTTGATAACAGCAAACTTGATGATGGTGTCAGGAAATTCGTGTGTGTGTGTGTGTGTGTGTGTGTGTGTGTGTAAAACATTTGCATGTCATTAGTGATTAGTGATGTTGAGTATCTTTTCATGTGCTTATTGGCAATTTGTATGTATTCTTTGGAGAAAATGTCTGAATCCTTCGCCCATTTTTTTTTTTAATTTATTTTATTTTTGGCTGCATTGGGTCTTCGTTGCTGCGCGCAGGCTTTCTCTAGTTGTGGCGAGCGGGGGCTTCTCTTGTGGAGCACGGGCTCTAGGCGCGCAGGCTTCAATAGTTGTGGCACACGGGCTTAGTTGCTCTGTGGCATGTGGGATCTTCCCGGACCAGGGCTCGAACCTGTGTCCCCTGCATTGGCAGGCGGATTCTTAACCACTGCGCCACCAGGGAAGCCCCGCTCATTTTTTAATTGGATTGGTTTTTTTTTGCTGTTGAGTAGTAGGAATTCTTTATACATTCTGGATCTCAATTCCTTATCAGATAAATGATTTGCAAATATTTTCTTTCATCAGTTGCCTTTTCACTCTGTTGATAGTGTCCTTTGCACAGAAGTTTTTAATTTTGATGAAGTCTAATTTATGTTTTTTCTCTTGTCTGTGTCTTTGATGACATATTCAAGAAACCATTGCCAAATCAGCAGTTACTTCTTTACACTAAATGCAGTGTAGACTATTGCATTTCTTCTTAGCTTTTAAAATTTTACACACATGGAGATTTTCAGGAAATGGTAGCATGTTTAGAGAAAAATGTATTGAGTTATCAGGAGGACAGGCATGTTTGGAAGGAACGATGGAAATACTTACTAGTAGGTGACAAACAGCTGCCAATAATAACCCCACTGGAGTGAGAAAAATCACTGGAAGTCCAGCTGCCATGTTCAAAAAGACACTGAAAAATTCCAAGGGCTGTTAAGGGTTCAAAGAATGTATCAAGGTTCACTTTGGGAGTTAGAGAAGTTGAATACAAAAGTGGTGACTCAGAAGCCAGCTGGCTTATTTACATAACCATTTGGCAACCTTTAAGAAGGGAGGGAAGTAGCAAAAGGACAGACAGCTGGCCAACAGGCAAAGAAATAAGTATCAAGGACCTGGAAGGCATTATTCTACTATCTTCTCCTTGATTTTGAGTGATTGTCTCTTAACTTCAGCAGCAATGAAATTAGGAAGTATAAAACCAAAGGAGGAAAAACACTGTTGAAGTGCATATTAGAAAAGGGGACTATAAAACTTTGTATAATTCATAGAGAAGATGAAAGCTATCAGAGAGCTGGATGCATACAAAAGGCATCCCTCACCAAATCTTTGTGTTCTGCTTAGTTTGAATTACTCCAAAAAACCTTAAGGAATATAGGTTTCTTGAAGAATGACCATCCCTAGAGGGTCTTTGAAAAAGACAGTCTCGCACTAGAAGCTATTGCTGTAACAAGCTCTAAAAGTAGATCTAATGCTGTAGGAATCAGATGGACAGATTCTCCTAAAAAATATCAACTCTTGAGTAGATAAGGGACAGTGAGTGTATGAGGATCTTGACTGTTGGAAACATTTAGAAATAATTTTAACTAAAAGCTGTCCTTCCTAATATAACTTGAATTATAACAGTGTGAACTAGTATTTATTGTGTACTCCTATTATCAGATTATTATTACAGTAACCCTGTAGATAGTTATGATTATCTGCATTTTGTAGATTGGGAATGTTGAGTGTGAAAAGTGAAATGATTTGCTTCATATACCATAGGTAGCAGTGTTGCAGGAAGGGGGACCCCTTTCAGGGCCCCAGAGGGGGCTCTTGTCTAACGTTCGGAAATGAATTGTCCGAGGAGGCACATGTGCTGACAAAGCAAGAGACTTCATTGGAAACGGGCGCCTGGGCGGAGAGCAGCAGGGTAAGGGAACCCAGGAGAACTGCTCTGCCACGTGGCTCACAGTCTCAGGTTTTATGGTAATGGGGTTAGTTTCCATATTGTCTCTGGCCAGTTATCTTGCTTGGCCCATAGTGCGACTCAGGGTCCTTCCTGGTGCTGTGCGCGTCTCTCAGCCAAGATGGACTCCAGTGAGAAGGATTCTGGGAGGTTGGTTGTCTGCTCCCTCTTTTGCCCCCTCCTGAATTCTCCCAGTTAGTTTTCAGCTGCAGCACCATGTTCTTTATCAGGACCTCCTTTATGAGACAACTCAGGCAGGTGGGCCTGGCCAAGGCAGGTAGTTTCCATCAGCAGTTCCCTAACAGCACCATTTGTAAAGGATCGAGTGTAGATCTCCAGGTCCCAACTCTTGACATTCTTCCTAGCTTTCGCATAATTCATCGTAGTACTTTATTTCAGGTTCGTTTTAGACAAAATAGGCTTTAATAATTTTGGGAATACAGCCACCACTTATAACATTGTTTTTATGAAATAGTATGATGTGATTTTTTAAAAAACATTCAACATGAAGCATCTTTGGGGGAACATAAATTTGCAAAATTGGGCTTTATAAAAATTCAGCCACACAGTATTTAAACTTCTGGTTCTTAAATGTAGAGACACATGTCTAAATCTGAAATTAAAGAATTAGTGGGAGAGGGACTTCCCTGGTGGCGCAGTGGTTAAGAATCCGCCTGCTGCTGCAGGGGACACGGGTTCAAGCCCTGGTCTGGGAAGATCCCACGTGCCGTGGAGCAACTAAGCCTGTGAACCACAACTACTGAGCCTACATTCTAGAGCCTGTGAGCCACAACTACTGAGCTTGCATTCTAAGGCCCGTGAGCCACAACTACTGAGCCTGCATTCCAGAGCCCGTGAGCCACAACTACTAAAGCCCACGCACCTAGAGCCTGTGCTCCGCAGCAAAGAGAAGCCACCACAATGAGAAGCGCTGCAACGAAGAGTAGCCCCCACTCGCCACAACTAGAGAAAGCCTGCGCGCAGCAACGAAGACCCAATGCAGCCAAAAAAAAAAAAAAAAAAAAAACCAAAAAACTAGGGGAGGAGGAGGTGGTCATAACGGGAGCAGCAGAACCTAGAGTGAAGATTATGTCCAGTGTGACAAATGAGGGGAATGGGAACTCTAGCTGAGGATGTTTTAGATGAGAAGTACAAGAAGAAACTGTCAGGAAACCAGAGAGTAAATAAAAATGAGGCTAATGGGGGGAGGAAAGTAGGAGAAATGATAGTGGTAGTTAGCAGCAGAAGGTACAGGAGATGTGATGAGTAGCAGATACTGACTTTGGCAGCAGAGAACCAGCAGTGCACAGAGTATAGAATACCTTTGGTACCTGGGAATTCAGTGAACCAGGCACTGAATTCTCCTTTAGGCAGGTCAGTACGTTTAGCCCAGTAGCCTTGGGAGAACTGGTACTAGGGTTGGGGAGAGAACTGGCTTTTATTATGCTGTGTAGGGAAGAGCTGAACTTTGAATAGTATAGTTACTATTGTGGGAACACAAGTAACATGTCAGATCTAGGTATATTGTGAAAGCCATCCTATTATATGAGCCCATCGTTGTCTTGTGAAAGGCAAAAAACCGTAGCATTTAAATGTCGAACTAAGTGTAAAGAATAGAAATGGTGGTAAACTTAGTACAATATTTTTCTGTACTAAGATAACGTCACTGCTTAGAAATGGAAAAGAGATCAGTGGCTCTCAATCTTCACTGCCACTAGAATCTTCTGATGCCTGAGTCCCATTCTCCAGAGGTTCTCTGATTGCTTGGGATGAGGCCTAGGTAATTCTGATGTTGAGAACAGAGCTGTGGAACAGGGAACCCACTGCCTAAGTGGGACTTCCTAGGTCTTCTTTGCTGGAAGTGTTTTTCAGTGAAAGGAGCAGAAAGTATCCCCATTTTTTAGACCACATACAAACAAAATGATTTTCTTAACTTAGGGAAAGTGGCTCTGCTGATTGAGAAGCCATTTCTATCTAGTATCTACAGGAAACTGTTAACTTTTTACAGATAATATACTTTACATTACAGTCTGTACTCAAATAGTTTTTACTGTATTGATAATATATACCAGTTAATTTTGAGGATTGAATCAAATTCTCTCCTGACAGGTGTTGTATAATTGACCATTCTAATACAAGCAGAGTATGAGCAGGTGCTTTTGGCTTCAATAGATCAAATCTTTCTGGATTTAAAGCTGCAGTACAGTGTTTTTCAAATTTTTTAAGACAGTAAGAATTTATTCTCCCATGTACAGTGCCTGAATGTAAGAAACTTCCTAAATCTTTGGGATGGAAATGGCTCTACATGAAATTTTCTAAAAGTGTAACTTTGTGGCTGTTTGCAGTGCTTTATTTGGGTAAACAGAAGTTTTTGTCTGGCTGGTGCTCTTAACTGTTTTGTATACTTCAGTAGAGGTTTATTTTACTGGTACAAGCTTAACTAAGCAAGAGCCAAATACTCTATTGCTACATCCTTCGAGAGCTTGTTCTAAGGAAGGCTTATATTGAGGAGGGGTCTGTGAATCTTTTCTCAATGGTACTGTTATCATGAATTAAATAATTAAGATGCAATTCCGAAGCCAGAAAAAGTCTTTTGTGGATATTGTGGCAGGGATTTAGATTTTTAAAAACCAGTTCAGTACTATATTGATATAGAATTTATTGCCTTTTCTGGCAGGTGATCTCATTTTCTGGTCTGAATTTTATCATAATGTAATCCACAAATAAACTTTTGTTTTTAAGAAAAAGTTTATTTATTTGGTTGCGCTGGGTATTAGTTGCAGCAGGTGGGCTCTTTAGTTGTGGCTCGCAGGCTCCTTAGTTGTGGCATGTGAACTCTTAGTTGCGGCATGCATGTGGACTCTAGGTCCCTGACCAGGGATCGAACCCAGGCCTCCTGCATTGGGAGCGCGGAGTCTGAACCATTGCGCCACCCAGGAAGTCTCCACAAATAAGCTTTTTTTTTTATTATTATTATTTATTTATTTATTTATTTTGTGGTACGCGGGCCTCTCATTGTTGTGGCCTCTCCCGTTGTGGAGCACAGGCTCCGGACGCGCACGCTCAGCGGCCATGGCTCACGGGCCCAGCCGCTCCGCGGCATGTGGGATCTTCCCGGACCGGGGCACGAACCCGCGTCCCCTGCATCGGCAGGAGGACTCTCAACCACTGCGCCACCAGAGAAGCCCCACAAATAAGCTTTTTTATAGAGTCATGGTGGTGGTTAGGTACAAAGAAATACTGTCCCTGGTATTTAAAGAAATGTAATGTGAGATGTTAAGGTTCATTTTTGTATTAAATATTTCATTTTACAGAGTATGATGTGAAATCAGTTTACTTGTCAAAATTGTCTCATTTTAAAATTCTGTTTATTATGGTAAATATCTCTAGAGTTGGATTGAAGAAAGAGTGGCCTGACAAGTACGGCTATTGAGATGGGTGATGAGTGACATTAAAGTGCACTCCAGCTCGTATAGGGTAGTGCTCATTAAATACCTGTTTTTGAGGTAACAAAGAGTAAGAGTAATTGGATGGTCCTAATTCAGAATAAAACACGTATTATGACTTAATGAATGGTTGAGTTGCCTAAGACATTCTTTTAAAAAAGTCCAAAGCCATAATTAAGTAAGAGCAGTATTTGTGTTAGATAACATTTAAAATACAGCCCTTTTAATTTTCTAGCAGCCATGTTTCTGGGGCTGAAAAGAGATTCCTTTCAGAAATGAATAATGTCTCTCCAGGAGTATGTCTTGAAGAGGCCTTGAGAACAGGCCAACAATTGAACTGTGATAAAGTACCAAAAAATATTTTCTATTCATCTACCTTAAAGCAGAGATTGATCATATAGTCTTCACTTTTTTTTTTTTGAGGAAGAGTTCCACTCCCACATCCAAAATACAAGCCGTGGAAAAGAATTCTTAGTTTGCTAGAGTATAAAGACTGCATTATCGAAAGTGAAGTTTGAGAGACCTGCCTGTGAATCCCAGTTCTACCAGTTATTAATTATGAGATCTTGGTAAGTTAAACCTCCTTCCAAGTGGAATTTTGCCATCTAAGTGGAAATAACAATACCTACATCACAGGATGGTACGAGGATTAAATCAAAAAACAGATGCAAAGGCCCTGGCACATGCTGGATGCTTAATAAATGTCCATTGCTTTTCCTATGCTACGGTAGCTTTGCAATATTTACCTTTTTTAAAAAAAAATTTGTTTTTGTCTGTGTTGGATCTTTGTTGCTGCACGCAGGCTTCCTCTAGTTGCAGTGAGTGGGGGCTACTCTTTGTTGCGGTGCACGGCCTTCTCATTGTGGTGGCTTCTCTTGTTGCGGAGCACAGGCTCTAGGCATGTGGGCATTAGTAGTTGTGGCACGCGGCCTCAGTAGTTGTGGTGTGCAGGCTCAGTAGTTGTGGTGCACGGGCTTAGTTGCTCCGTGGCATGTGGGATCTTCCCGGACCAGGGCTTGAACCTGTGTCCCCTGCCTTGCCAGGCGGATTCTTAACCACTGCGCCACCAGGGAAGTCCTAACATTTTTTTTTTTTAAGTTGGGAATTAATTTTAGATAATGAATTCTTATCTACCCTGGCATTGTATTTCAGTATCATACGTTTCTGGGACTTCTTCTAAAATCTTTAATACCAGTTTACAGCTGTATTCATCATTACTGAAATCCTGGCCTTGTTACGTAGGTATTTTAATATTATCACTTAATGTTGTTAAGTGATAATATTAGTTTGACTAATATTAGTTTGACTGTCACTGTATTTATTACCCCAGTAAAATTGTTTAAAAAAAAACACCTCACACCTCAAGGCAAAGCTGATACATAGAGTGGTTTAGAAATCCCAGGTTAATCACTCAGAAATCCATGGTAATAACCTTGATGCTGTCTAGAAACACAGACAGGTTCACCTGTGAGCTTTTCCAAAAGTCATTCAGCGGTGTGAACTCTCAAGCAAACATTATAGTACACAAAAAGGAAAAATTCTGTTCAGTAGGCACCTCTGTTATTTGCTTCTTTGAGAAGCAGTCCTCATTGTGTTATGATGTATTCGGAAAAAAGTCCAAGTGCTAAAACAGGTTATTAGTTTTTGGTTTAGGTATACCATCTTTTATTTTGCCTCTCACTAATACTTCTCTACAACCTTCTAACTCTTCTTTTGACCATTTGTTCATTGCTCTGTAGAATACTCAGCAAAAGAAATTAAAGGTGACATCTGATCGATGGGTGTTAGTTTTTGATGGTAACTGTTTTAATATCAATAGATTTCAAGATGAAAGTGTTTGAAAATCATACCAGATATGATGACCTGGAATTTCTGCAAAGCTTATTATTTTTGTGGTGTCTTACTGTAATCAGTATCATAAGACATTTATTTCAACAGCTGAAAGGTTTTTTCTGACTAAATCAAATAAAACAAGAATTGTTCTGCTTCAAGACAAGAATGGGAGAAGGGGTGGAGGAGAGATGGTGTACTATCTATTAGTATTTGGGTAGATTAGTTGTATTTTGTTTTAGCCAAAGCTTGATTCAGATTTATCCCAAATCATCTATTAGAGCCATGCTTTGATTTAGACTTACAATGTGCATTTTAAAAGTTTATCAGATGAGCCATGACATCAGGAATGAACAGTTCTGCCAAAGATTAACTAGTAATAAGACAAACCTAATGAGAATTTGTCTGGGGAGACACTGTTTTTCATCCTTCATGTCTATCATCTTGCTGGAATTTTATGAAAATGAAAAATTATAGGAGATTGAATGATCTGCAGAAAAATGCCTGTGCTATATTCCCAGTGTTATGGCTGACAGAAAAAAATTGGAGCTAATAAGATCTAGTAGTCCATATAGATTTGTTGTGGTAAATAGCATTTATGTAGTTTGATTTCTTCTCAAACCTATTTGTAAAGCAATTTTATTGAATATACTTTTTCCTACTTATCAGTTTTACTGTTACGATGATCTGTTTGAATTAATAGCTAGATTTTCTTAGAAGGCCATTCTTCCCATACATATTTGGGTGCCAGATATTTGTAGAGTGCATACCGTGTGCTAGGCACAAATGGGCTTATTTGGAAAAGACGCCCTCACAGAGTTTAAGCAAGATAGTCTCCTTATAAACTGCCAACTCTGTATTTAAGCCGTTATTTCTCTGAGAAGATTAAATAGTCCAGTTTAGTGACTATGTATTCTAAGCTCCAGAAGAAGCTTATTAGTCCTAGAATCAGGAAACTTGCCTTCCGCTATTTATTTGCTTATCTGCATATATTTTTATTCCATAGTAGTTAGAGTGCTTGTAGAATCTCTGCTAACATCCTGTTACTGGACCTTCTGGAACGGTCTAGTTATCAGGTTTCTTCCTTAGCACCCTTTCCGTGTGCTCACCCACCATCCCTCTGTCTTCTTTCTCTCCAGAAATCCTTTCAAGTAGATATTATTAGTTTTAAAATTTTCTTTAAGGCAGGCTCAGCATTGCTGTGGCCCTTTATTACTCTGTCTAGGTCCTTGACCTATGACCCATGTGTAGCATATGTGTATACTGCTTTCCTTATTGCTATCATCGCTAATTTTCCAGAGCAAATTTCCACACTCTTTAAGGATTTTAGCATTTGGTGCACAATTTACTTTTCCATTTTACTTTCTGCCATTTACCATGAGGATATCTAGCATTCATTTGTTGTCCCATTAGACTGTTGCTGTGGGCTCCTGGATTCATCCTCTGTTTTTCCCTTTTTTCACTTTCCCAGAACAATCTTATATGAACACATATTCAGCAACCCATATGTACATAGTCTAGACCTGCACTGTTCACTATAATAGCACTAGAGTCACCTGTGGCTTTTGAGCACTTGAAACAATTAGTACAAATTGAGATGTGCTATAAAATGTGAAATACAATTGTCTCTTGGTATCTGCATGGGATTGTTTCACAGGACCACCCTCCACAGATAATAGCAAAATCTGCTGATGCTTACTTCTGTTATATAAAATGGTATAGTATTTGTATATAATCTATGCACATCCTTACGTATAAGGCATACTTTGGAGATACTGCAGGTTCAGTTCTGGATCACTGGAATAAAATGAATATCACAATAAAGCAGGTTGCATAAATTTTTTGATTTCTCAGTGCACGTAAAGGTTACGTTTAGGGACTTCCCTGGTGGCTCAGTGGTTAAGAATCCTCCTGCCATTGCAGGGGACACAGGGTCGAGTCCTGATCTGGGAAGATCCCACATGCCACGGAGCAACTAAGCCCTTGTGCCACATCTACTGAGCCTGTGCTGTAGAGCCCGTGAGCCACAACTACTGAGCCCACGTGTCACAACTACTGAAGCCCGGGCGCCTAGAGCCCATACTCTGCAACAAGAGAAGCCACCGCAATGAGAAGCCCACGCACCACAACGAAGAGTAGCCCCAGCTCGCGCAACTAGAAAAAAGCCCGTGTGCAGCAATGAAGACCCAACGCAGCCAAAAATAAAAATAAAAAACGTTATGTTTACACTATACAGTAGTCTTATTAAATGTGCAAAAACATTATGTCTAAAAAAGTGTACATACCTTAATTCAAAAATACTTTATTACTAAAAAATGTTAACCATTGTCTGACAATGAAGGATTGCCACCGTCAATTTTAATAATATAATAGCCAGTTATTTTACCAGCAAAGGCAGACTTATTCAGGAATAGCCAGAGGAATCCCGATTTGG